>NC_137889.1:14079745-14667054 GCF_963455335.1 Martes martes | reverse complement strand
CGTGAAATACCAAAAAAGGAACAAAAATTAGCAACGTCTTAGGAGTCTCCGATTAAAACTCCTTGGAGTGTTTGAAGACTCTGAGTTCCCTGTCTTTTATCATGCAGTTTGCAGTGTGAACTCCCTATAGCCACGCACTCAGGGGGACTGGGGAGCAACCATTCATATGGCTCTGGACAGGGCTGGGTGTGGGTCTAGGCTCTTCGACAGACCTCTTCTTGTCCTGTGCAGGTGTTCAGATAAATAGGGCAGCTTCTGTATGGGGAAGGACACATTTCCACCTAGCTTCTCTTCTCATACCAAGTTTTGGTTGTTACAAGCAAGGGGATTTCATCTTCATGAGTAAGGAGACATGGACTGGCTATTGACTGAGAATTATGAATTGTTCACAGCCTCTTCCCCTGTCCTGTGGTGGTGGGTTCCCGACAGCCTTCAGCTGGGCTGATCTTGGTTGTATACACTAAGGCACAGGGAAGATAAGGGGACCCAGCACCAATTATACAAGTGTGTGAGTTAACGTTATGAATGCCTCAGTTCTTTGAACTCTATGACAGGACTCCAAATATCTGAATAAAAACTGAGATATTCTTTTTCAGACGAATATTTGACATTGCGAATGCAAGGGATCCAGAGTTTCACTAAATTTTCCAATGATGTTGTCAATTTAACATTAGACTTTAAGATGTATGTGATTTTGGAACCCAAAGAGGCCCTAGTATGTAGTTTGCTGATTCCTACACTTGTAAATCAGGACATCTTTAGGAGGCTTGTCAAAACTATGGGTCCCCTTTGAAGAAAAACACACCCATGCATACAACACTAATGATTTTGTGCTCATGTAATAAAAGAAACTACAACGATGAGGATTGGCAAATGGTCTTTGACATAGCAACACACATATATCTAATCTATATCTAATTAATTTGATTTTTTTAATGTGATAGAAATATGTTTTAAAAGTCACCAAAGTACCAAGTGAAACTCAAGCTCCTGTAATTCATCTTGTCTAGCTAGAGTGGGCTTGGGTCAAAATTCTCTAAGACTCTTTGGGTTGAATTCACCTTGAGTCATTTCCTTTGTTGGTCAGGAACCTTGGTCAGGTCTGCATCCCTGATGTTTCTGTCCGTGTCAGCCAGAAAAAGATCATGAATTCTCATTTCCAGTTGGAGGTTGTCTCAAAGAAGTGATCTTCCAAAGCATTCTGCAGGACTTCTGGCGTCAAGGATCTCTGCCCCAGAGAAACTAAGGAGGTGTTGCCTCTCTGGACCACTGCCTGCAGGAACAACTCCTCCAGTGCTGGAAAGTTTTCTTAGCTGTCGAACCGCATGCTGTCTCCTCGCTCAGGCTGGCATCTTGGCCAAAAGAGCTCCCAATCTCTCAGCAGCACCCGTGATGGTAATTAGAAAGCCTTAAAGAGAAATCCAGGGCTGAACTTCTAGTCTTCACAAGTCATGGCAAATCCGTTTCTTCCTAAAACATCTTGAGAGGGTGTGACTCCAGGCCCTGAAATCAGCTCTTAGGAGACAACTATGAGCAAAACCAGATCAGGCTCTCTTCACTCCAAGCCCCCTCCCTCCAGGAACTCACCATCCCATGAAGGAGGCCGATGATAATCTTACACTTACCCAAATAAATGTAGAAATCTGCTTGTTAAACTATAATAATGGAAAGTAGATTGCATTATGACGTTATCTAATGAGGGATCTGGTTTCATCAGAGAGACTGACAAGAACTAACACCTTGGGTGATTCAAGGAGTCAGTGGGAGGGAGCACCTGGGCTGAGGGTACAGCAGTCTCCAGGTCTGGCAGGGACGCGAGAAGCAGCAGGCTCAGGAGACTGAGAGGGGAAGATGGATGTGGTGTGGATGAGACGGAGGGAAGCCAAGGCCAGGCCGAGTTCTGTGGGCCAAACAGGAGAATTTGTTCCTATCCTGAGAGGGAGAAGAAGTCACTGGAAGGCTTTAAGGAGGAAGGAGGCAGCGTCATACTTGCATTTTGACAAGACCAGTCTGGCTACTATGTGGAGAATGGATGTGGCACCCCAAGGGGATGGGATAGTTGGGAGCTAGTACGGACCTGGGAAGGAGGTGACAATAGCTTAGGCCAGGGTGACAGAAATGGTGAGAAATGGCATGATTGGGGACATATTTAGGAATTAAAATCGCCAGGACCTGGTGATGAACTGGATTTGGGATTGAGCAATGGCAGGTGTGACATCGGGTTTCTGGCTGACGGAACTGTGCGGGTGGTGAGTCTTCGCTTAAATGGGGGAAGCTGGAAGAGGAATGGTTTGGAGGCAAAGGAAGGTCGGCTCTGTATTGACTCGGAGACATGTGGGCTGGGCAGGCCTGGGGCTCAGGGAAGAGAGCTGGAGGTACTGAGGTGTGGTTAATGGTGGTGGCATCGGGGGTCCTTGTTGCCATGTGGGTGCGGAAGCTCACCTAGGGAAGGAACAGACCTGAGAAGAGAGGGTCCCAGACACAGTGTTGAGGAAATGAATGATCAGATGGAGATGAGCCTTCACAGGAAACAAAAAAGCAGTAGCTTGAGAAGCAGGATTACAAGCAGAAGAGTTATGGACTGTGTAACAAAGAACAGCGATATCCCTTTATAAAGGCGTCTAATAAGGGGCTTGATCTCATCCGAGAGCAGGGAAGGTGTCCCTGAGGGAGTGACTCCAGTGGAAATCTCTTGTCACAGAAACCAAAGGAATGAAGTGATTTCAAGACGAGAGGGGCCATCATCAGTGCTCCCTATTGAGGGATATACAGAGGCTGCAAAGGGGGTCTGGGTTTATTATCAGAGATGTCACGGGCAAGCTCTGAACTTTGTGGAAGTTTCATCTCTTTAGCATTTTCTAAATTAAACTAATAATAATTCTTATTAATAACACAAGGTACCCTTTAATTTCTATCTATTGCAAGAGAGTCTTGATTTTAATAGCAACACTGATTATTATACTTCATCTAGAATTGGGTTGTTTTTTTTTTTTTTAAAGATTTTGCTTATTTGACACACAGAGAGAAATCACAAGTAGGCAGAGAGGCAGGCAGAGAGACAGGGGGAAGCAGGCTCTTGGTTGAGGAGAGAGCCCGATGTGGGGCTCGATCCCAGGACCCTGAGATCAAGACCCGAGCTGAAGGCAGAGGTTCAACCCATGGAGCCGCCCAGGTGCCCCTAGAATTGGTTTTGAAGAAAACAAAATATACAAACAGCAAAATTTGGCATGATTTCTCCCACAAAGATAACTGTTTAATTTTCAGTTAAACAGGGAAAGATGGTGAAAAAAAAAACCCAACACCTTTTTTTCTGGTCAGTGACTGTTTTGAATGCCATTAAGAGTTGGTACATGCTAACGAGAAAGGAGGCGTATTTCCTCCGGTCGGGAGGAAGACGAGAGGTCGGCAGCTCCCGTCCACCCTGGCCCGTGCTGGGATTATGCAAGACACACGGTATTGCATGAGCAAGTGGGCCGGATCTCTAGGAGCATTCGAGGCAGAGGAAAGGATCGAGGTCTGTGGTTCAAAGACAAAGCGAGCGTGTCATTTTTGCCGAGCTGCAGAGGAAACAAGGTGGCAGCTGAGGGACTATGGTGGGTGTGAAAAGGTAGGAAACTTGAAATGGCCAGATCTTTATATGCTATGTAAAGGGATTTAAGCTCAGGGGGCAGGGTATGTTAGTAAGTTAATGTCAATTATGGGAACAGATAAGCCCCAAAGTCTCGGTGGCTTCACCCTATAGGAATTTTTTTTTTTTTTTTTTTTGGTCCACAGAAAGCCCAAAACTGGGGTTCCCGACCAGCAATCAACTCTCCAAATAATAATGCAGACACTGTTTGGGACTGAAATGTGTCCCCCCCCCCAAATTTTGTTTCTTGGAGCCCTAATCCCCATGTGACATGTGACGGTATTTGGGGGCGGGGCCTGTGGGAGGCAAATTAGATTTACCCGAGTCCGGAGGCCAGGGCTTCCATGCCGGGCTCAGTGCCCTTCCAGGAAGAGGAAGATACCAGAACTCTCTCGGCCACACAGTGAGAAGGTGACCCTTTGCAAACCAGGAAGAGGTGCCTCACCAGACCCCAGGTCTGGCAGCACCTTGATCTTGAACTTTCCAGCTCCCAGAACGGTGAGAAATAAGTGTTTGCTAGTTAAAAACCATCCAGTCGATGGTATTTTATCCCAGCAGCCTGAACAGACCAAAGCAGAAGGGAAGGGGGGAAAGATGGGAAAGAAGATAAGCAAGAAGGGAAGAGTGAGAGGCAGACATTGCCCCAACATTTGTTAGACTGAGTGAGGAGGTAGACGTGCCAGAAACAAGCAAATCAGAACAAGGCAACTGGATTTTCAGGGCTTCTGTTCCTGCCTTTGTTAGGACTTGGAAGTGTTGGGTGTTCCTCCTGCTCCTCCTGGGTGCTCAGAGCTCACGGCCACACTCCACTGGTCTGGCTTCCTGAGCCACGTGCCGGCCCAGAGCTCCCTGAGCCCTGCCTCACCCTGTGTACCACCCGCCTTCCATTCCCTCAGTGCCCCTGCTGCCAGCTGGTCCCATCGAGAGGTTTCAACTCGGGCTAGTGATGGGGTATCTCCAGGCAGACCGTCTTTTATTCTAACAGCTCCTAGGACCTTGCTCATTTAAAGGAACAACTGACCGATACAGGAATGATAGCCTTCAGGGTAGAACCCAAGGAAGAAGAAAGTTTTGTTCTGCAGGATCAGGTCAGAGGCCTCTCTCTGGGCTGATTGGGACATTCTGCCAGCTCCGGAGCTTGTTTGGGGTCAAGGTTAATTCCCACGATAGCTCCATCTGGCCCAGAGCTGAGGCTGGTGTGGGAGACTCAGCAGCCCTGAGGGCCTTGCCACCTCCATTTGCTTTCTGCATTAGTCTAGGCACTGAACTCTGACCTCAGGCTGTCTGGGCAGACTTGGTTGCCCCAGGGAGGACCCCTTTTCCTGCAGGGATCTCACCAGAGAGAGCTCCGTGGAAAATACTACACTCCCCCCACCTTCCCTTTCAGGGCAGTGTCTGGGTCCCGGGCTCTTTCTTGGGGTTAGCAGATTACAAATCGGAATTCCTTACCCAGTAGGATGGCCTCCACCAATCCTCTCTACTCCCCACTGGGTCCTCCTCTCTTGTCTGTTTAGAGGCAATTTTATTTTTTAAGTTTCTATCCTTGTTTCTCCCTCCAAAGGAGAGATTCTCCACCCTGGATGCAGGTAAGAATCACACGAGGCCATTATAAAATGCCAAGGCCCAAGCTGCACTCTCAGAGTTTCCGACATAACTGGTTTGGAGGGAGGGCTCCTCCGTCAGTGATTGTAGAGGCTCCCCCACTGACTCTCCTGGGCAGCCAGGGCCAAGAGCCCTTACCCAGAGACACTCGGCCGCGTGTCTGGACCTGACGTGTGGTCTCAGCCCCTCTCACGGTCCCAAGCTAGCTACGTTGTCCTGCAGATCCTCTTTACCCGCCCCAGTGATGGCTAGAGAACCCCCCGCGGTCACTCTGCTCCGGCATGTTTGAAATGAAGTCACTTTGGCCTTCTCTGATGCCAACAAGGAAAAGACTGGGCGGGTTGAGCGTCTAACGTAAACTGGGCACTTCGCTCACATCCCTTTATTAAATCCTCAGAACGGTCATGAGAAACGACTGCTTCTTTGCCCCGGAGGACATGCAAGTTCCAGAGAGAGCAGGCAGCCAGGAAGCAAGGGGGCTGGCCTGTCCCCGGGTTGTCTGACTCCAAGTCCCAGGCAAGGTCCTTGACCCTGGTATCCAAGCCTCAGCCAAGGCTGGAGAGGGCCTTGTGCTGCTGGGGCATCCACTGTCCCTCCCAGGCTTGCCAGCCCAACTCCCCAGAGCAGAGCCAGCTGGGATTCAGGCGGAGGGGGCTGGCAAAGTGAAGAAAGGGGCCCAAAGTTGGTGCTCCTGTATTACACCAGTCCTCAGTAGAGAATGCTGGAGTCTTCGTTCTTGGTGGCTGAGGACGGTCCTGCAGCCACTCCTCCTAGGAGGGTCTGTGCCACAGACTCTGCTGGTCCCAAAGCCCTCCAAGTGGGCAGGTGGGCCCAGCCACCACTCCTGTGCCTTCCTCGTGTGGCTTGGTGGGCCGCTGGCTGTTTGTCAAAGAGATTTTGCTGTATGGGACAAAGAGGCAGCACTTCATGTGCAGGGACCTCTGTCCCCTCCTGCCCCTCCTGCTGTGTTTCCAGCACTTCACTGAAGCACTTGGGAAACCTTGGGGAGATTTAAAGAAAGGAGCCAGAATGTGGCTGTAGACCAGTTCAGCTCCTTCCTTGCTGGGGGACCTAGGAACAGTCACTTAATCTCTCTGTGCTCCATTTTCATCATCTAGCCAACAGGAGTGACCATATGTACCTCTTAGGCTTGTTGGCCTATGACATGAGATTAGACGTGTAGAAAATCTGACCAGAGTAAATGCTTAATCACTGTAATACACCTCTGGCCCCCAGATTCTAAAAAAGGGTCATCGGTTTATACTGACTTTAAGTCATATAGGGAGAGTCCTCTGATCCAGGTCTCTCTTAGCTTAAAATAAAGCTGCAAGGTGGGACGCCTGGGTGGCTCAGTTGGTAAAGCAGCTGCCTTCGGCTCAGGTCATGATCCCAGGGTACTGGGATCGAGTCCCACATAGGGCTCTTTGCTCAGCAGGGAGCCTGCTTCTCCCTCTACCTCTGCCTGCCACTCTGTCTGCCTGTGCTCACTCTCTCTGACAAATAAATAAAATCTTTAAAAAAAAAAAAAGCTACAAGGTCACATCAAGAATGCAAATATACATTTGCAGCAAACACCATAGAGGGATATGCAAGTCCTATTTTAAATCACTAAGAGAATTCTGGGACAGGTCATCGGGCCAGTAAGGAAGGGGAGGAGAGTGTTTCTAGGAAAAAGGTAGATAGAAGGGGCTGACCACTGGGTCATCACAGAAAGAAAGGGCAGGGCCTGTCTGTTCGATGTCTCAGAAGCCATGGACAGGATTAGCATACCCAGCACCACATGGAGGGAGAACCCAATGCTGGGCAGTGTAGCCACTGGATTGGCCATAGGCTGTTTGCCTAAAGACTGCAGAGAAGTGATTTTGCGAGACCCACACAAAGCACTCAGTCCTGGTCCCAGATGTCCCTAGTAGTGGCTCAGAGCCACCTCAGAGGTTGGGGAGAGCAAGGGTCCTCCAGTTATATGGAGAGAAAGGGCTCTTTGTAAGACTTGGCAATCATAGCTCAGATTTGGGGGTTGGGGGTGGAGGGATCTCTGGATAGGTGCTAGAATTCTAGCAGAGTAGCTGACTGGGCTGAGCTCTGCGGGCAGGGGTTCGTCGGCATCTTACCTCCTAAGCAGGTCCAGTCTGCTGCCATCTAAATGACAAGAAACCACTTAGAGAAAGAGTCTTTGGGGATACCATGTGGGGCAGAAGTCAAGATGGCTTCCTTTGGAAGCATGATATCACTGTAATGATGTAATCAGTCATAAGATTTAGATAATCCTGAAGCTGGTGCCCCTGACCCAGAGACACTGCCGATAGCTTCTGTGAGGGGACACTCAGGGGCATCATTCCAGGAGCAGTCATCATTCCTCACCTGGTCCCACTTGGGAGGAGTGCAGTCCTTGACCCTGGGCCAAAGATTTTCCCCATCTAAAGCTAACTGGCAGATGCAGAGATCAAATCTCCACCTTTGGCTTCATTATGCCTTGCTGTGGTTTCACCACCACCTTCCTAACGCAGAGACTCAGCTTGGGTTAGGCATACATTCCTTCTCACCTTGGTTCCCCATTAGTCGCCTTTTATGCCTAGTGAGTCATTTTCAGTTGAGTTTTCGGAATCTTCTCTAATGGATGAGTTGTCTCTCATCTCATTTGTCTCCTGGGCTTGCTCTCTGCCCCTGCACACAAAACCAGTCCTCAGTGGCGTCCTGTGTTCAGGCCAACGCACCGCCCTGTCCCTACATCAGAAGAGAGCCGTCACCAGAGGTCTTCCAGCTCTGTGGGCTAGGCCAACCCTGGGGAAAGGGTCTCTGAGATCAAAGGCCACACTTTCCCCAAGGACCTGTTCCCGCAAGCTCCCGTGCCTCAGATGTATTTTCCTGGAAAAGGTTACATGTTTCTAAGAGAGTTAATTGGCTTAGCTGTTTTAATAAGCTCTCTTGAGACATGTATTCAACAGTTGTACACCTGCCTCATATCACATAAAACGCAGCTCACAGGGGTTATTGTTACAAGATGTGTCAAAGTTGGCAAGCTGAGCTGCACTCGGAAGGCGAGCCCCGTGCTCTTGGAAGTTGGGGAAGTGTGATTTTTTTTTATGGGCTCAACTTGGTGGTCTTTGGAGAGAGCTGCCCGGAAGCAAGGATCATTCAGGAAAGCAGTGTGCCTAGTAGAAAAGTGCCTCAGCTGGGAGAGCTGATCATCAGCTGGCCTGGAGACCTTGGGACATTCACTTCGCCCTTGGGAGGCCCTTGATTTCTCTCTAAAATAAAGGGGTTTGATGTAAGGCTTTCCTGAAGGGCTGTGAGCTGTGAGTTGTGCAAGGATGCCACATCCATGGGAACATCATTCACATTATAGACATAGTAGATTTGCATATTTATTTTGACAACACTTTGGCCCATGGCAAGTCAAGTGGTGTGATAGAATCGGGTATTCAAGTAAGTCTCTGTTGGATGGTAGTTAAGTGTTTTCTAAAAGGAAATGCCTTAAAAAAAAAAATCAAGCATGGGCTTAGGGGTGACCCTCTTTGTCCTTTAAATTCCCTTTGATTTCATATTTTCTACTCAGGATTAGGTTGTAGAAGAGGATACTCACCCAGTGCGAGGTTGGAACATCCATCAGGAAGGTGGACTCTAGGCAGAGATAAGATGGGTCCTAAAAAATGAACCCAGGGCAGTTCTTTTCAAATTTCCCTGGGAACGTGAGGAAACAAGGTGAAGTAAAGCCAAAACATGCCCTCATGGTGTTTGTGAAGCCAAAATCTTACGCCAGAGCTCCTGGTTACTTTTTCAAACTACAAGATCCAGGCCATTGCCTTTGTTTCTCCACAGATTCCCGTGCAGAGATCTAGGAATCCTGTTGTCCTCAGTCATGTTGAGGTGACCTACAGTGACCTCCGTTGACCAGATTCCAGGCTTTCCCTGAAGCCATGGAGATGGCCTGAAGGCAGCAAACTCAGAGGTTGAGCAACTCACCCACTTTTCACAAATTGGGCTTGTGATAGATCCGGAACGGGCACACAGAATCCTGATTCGAGAACTATCTCATGGGAGCCACACAACAGCCCCCCACACCAGTCTGCTGAATTCCATCAGATAAAGACTAAAGAAAATAAAACAAAGTATCTACAGTAATTCACTTAGGAATAAATAGCCTTGCTCGCTCTAAAACCACCAGTTTCATTAATTTCATGTTCCATGGCATTGTGGCTATCATCTGTTGCTAGCTATTTCCTTTGCCATGCATTTATTCATTCTAGGTTATAAAATTAAATGTATGGTGGATGTGTCTGCCTTTTGAGATCTCACCAAAGAGAGACCATTCTGGATGGACAGAGCAGAAGTCTTACCCTTGTCCCAGTTTCTGTCCACCTGGGTACTGGTTGAATCTCTTCTCAGGGGCATAGGGAGGTATATAGTTTCTATCAAAATTAACTGTGTTTGCAGGACTTGGATTCAGGGCATTTCTGATGGGTTGAGATACAATCCTTTTGCTCCATCATCTGGATCTAATTACCTGAGTAGATAGCAAATTATAATGCCCCATGTGCTCTGCTGTGAAGATTCTTTCTCTCTCTTTGCTCACAGAGCTTCAGTTGTGGGACAACCTAGAGGAGAATAAATCATACAACTATCAGTCATATGTCACCTCCAACTCCCCACACTTGATGCCCAGCTGCTTTCTGAACATTACAGTTCCCAAGAGTAGAGCTACTGCTGCCTAGTTTCCTAGTTCAGGGATTTACGAAAGCAAAATTACTTTTTTTTTTTAAATTTTTTATTTATTTTCAGCATAACAGTATTCATAGTTTTTTCACCACACCCAGTACTCCATGCAATCTGTGCCCTCCCTAATGCCCACCACCTGGTTCCCCCAACCTCCCACCCCCCGCCCCTTCAAAACCCTCAGGTTGTTTTTCAGAGTCCATAGTCTCTCATGGTTCACCTCCCCTTCCAATTTCCCTCAACTCCCTTCTCCTCTCCATCTACCCTTGTCCTCTATGTTATTTGTTATGCTACACAAATAAGTGAAACCATATGATACTTGACTCTCTCTGCTTGACTTATTTCACTCAGCATCATCTCTTCCAGTCCTGTCCATGTTACTACAAAAGTTGGGTATTCGTCCTTTCTGATGGAGGCATAATACTCCATAGTTATATGGACCACATCTTCCTTATCCATTCATCCGTTGAAGGGCATCTTGGTTCTTTCCACAGTTTGGCGACCGTGGCCATTGCTGCTATAAACATTGGGGTACAGATGGCCCTTCTTTTCACTCCATCTGTATCTTTGGGGTAAATACCCAGTAGTGCAATTGCAGGGTCATAGGGAAGATCTATTTTTAACTTCTTGAGGAATCTCCACACTGTTCTCCAAAGTGGCTGCACCAGTTTGCATTCCCACCAACAGTGTAAGAGGGTTCCCCTTTCTCCACATCCTCTCCAACACACGTTGTTTCCTGTCTTGCTAATTTTGGCCATAAGGAAATCAGTTCTAAGATCCTAAACTTTCATGCACATTGCACCTATTGTCTTGACTAAAAACGTGCCCTTTCCATACTTTACATAAGAAAGGAATACCCATCAGCCATGCAGAACCTTACTAAGGTGCATCACTCTGATTAATGAAAGCCTCTAGGTACCAAACAAAGGGACAGTTCAAAACACTGGTGTAGGTGTTGAGAAAGTGAATACATCTAGGGATAAAATAACAAAACTTTAAAAAAAAAAATCAAGTATTTTCCACTGCTTGCTTTTAAATTATTTAGGAAAAACTTAATTGAGTTGTCAGCTGAAACATTATTTAAAATTTATGATGATAGATCACTGTGTGAATGTCGGCATTCAAAGAAGCAGTTCAAAGAATTAAATGACATTGGTATAACAAACTTCTTCTATTTCCATCTACTTATTTATGTGAACAACTCTCTTAGCACTTAGACTTAATAGGGATGGAGTGGATTCTGAAATTGTCTTATTCTAGATCAGCCGTATTCATCCATGGGTATGTGAATTGATTTTTAAAAGCATCCCTATTCCTTTCATTATGAGATGCATTTATTTTTTATTTTGTTTTATTTATTTATCTGAGACAGAGAGAGCACGAGTGGGGTGAGGGGAAGAGGCAGAAGCAGACTCCCTGCTGATCAGGGATCCCAATTCAAGACTCTATCCTGGGACTTTGGGATCATGACCTGAGCCAAAGGCAGATGCTTAACCAACTGAACCCCCCAGGTGCCCATGAGATGCATTTCTAATAAAATGTAACTTTTTGTGTTTAAAAATTATTGAGATTTGGTGTTTCACTTAGCATAAGGACAGGCTAAATTGTATTTGAAATAACTCTTCTCTTTAGCAACAACTAGAAAAGAGGCATATGTATGTGCATAATGGGTCAGAGGCATATCAAGACCTAGAGAAGGAGGTGTATCTGGCAGTTGGTACCATGTCTCCTCTCCAGTAAAATATTGATCTCAAAAGCAGTTGAGAGTTCAATAAACTGAACTGAGCTTTTAACAGACTCACAGGATGAGAGAAATGACAAAAATTGGAGTTCATCATCCACCAAGGGGAAGAGATCTAGTAAATATCCCAGAGTGAATAAAGGTGAATAAAGGGCAACACTCTAGCAATAAGAATGAGCTAGACATGGGCAAAGGCTGTAGACTTATTGAGGACTGAAGCCTCAATAAGGGAGTGGGGAGTTTTAAATCATCTTAACCCACTACTGGTTGAGATGGTCTGCCTATAGCCTAGGTGCCCATTGATGGCAAAGCATTTGCTCTCTAGGAGAAGGAAACAACTATGGAGGAGCAAGTGATATCTACAATTTTTCATATATAATAGGCTGCATTCAACTTTTAAAAATAACTGGAATTTAGGAAAACAAGGCTTGAATGAAAAATCAGGAGAAATAAACAGTTAAGTCTCAACTGAAAAATCAAGAGGAAAAAAAAAAAGCAGATGGCAAACGGAAACCCACTAATGATCCACATTTCAGACATGGACCTTAAGGAGCTATGATAAAAGAACTAAATGACAAAATGGAGACTTGCACTAACAAACTAGAATCTTTTTTAAAAAGTAAATTCTAGAACTGAGGACAGCTATCCAACTTAAATGTGGAGAGGCAAAAGAATGAAAAAGGTAGAAGGAAATGTAAGAGACATGTTGGGTGTGGTGAAAAGGCCATACATGGATCAGAGACACAAGTAATACAACACAGATAATGTTTGAGGACTTTCTAAAACAGACATGAGATATCAAATCATAGATTCAAGAAATACTATGAAGCCCAGGAAAGAATATTGTGAATTTCAGAACTGAAAACCACAGATAATGAGAAAATCTTAAAAATTGCCAGAGGAAACTTTTCAAAGGGTCTATATCAAAACTGACAGCTGACTTTCTAGCAGAACTCGTGGAATCCAGGAAGGCAATGGAATGGTATCCTCAAAGTGATTAAAAAAAAAAAAATCAATCCCCAATTCTGTAGCCATTGAAAATATCCTTCAGAAATGAAGACCAAAAAATGACTTTTTCTAGAGTCAGAAAACAGAGAATTTATTGCCAGAAGGTTTAGAGTAAAGGAAACACTAAATTCTTTGGGCAGAAAGAAAATGGTCACAGAGGTAAGCACAAAGAAGGAGGAAAGAATGAGGAGCAACAGAATGAGTAAATATGTAGGTCAAAGTAAATTAATAATAGTAATAATAATAATGTTTGGATTAAAAATCCATAGAGAATTAAAATATTTGACAACAGATGCACAGAAGATAGGAGAAACATCAAATTTTTTAAAAATTTATTTTTATTTTTATTTTTTTAAAGATTTTATTTATTTATTTGACAGAGATCACAAGTAGGCAGAGAGGCAGGCAGAGAGAGAGAGAGAGAGAGGGAAGCAGGCTCCCTGCTGAGCAGAGAGCCTGACAGAGGGCTTGATCCCAGGACCCTGGGATCATGACCTGAGCCAAAGGCAGAGGCTTTAACCCACTGAGCCACCTAGGTGCCCCAGAAACGTAAAATTTAAAGTATGCAAACATCTTTGTATTTCCTAGAAAGTTATAGAAGTACAAATTTGTATTAGACTTCAGTAGATCAATATTTCAATTTTTTGTCATATCCAGAGCCCTATGCCAAGAAGTTATTAATTAAAATATATAAATAGAAAACTAATAAAGGCTGAAAATGGAACAACAATAATAATACATACTTAATCCAAAAGAAATCAAGAAAAGAGAAAAACTATCCAATATGTGATGAATACGTGACATTTAGTTAGATGGCTGATTGAAACACAAAGATATCAGTAAATACGTTACATGTAGAAGTTTACTTTTTTACTGATATTTTATTATTTCAATTAATCTGAGTTATTCTATTTGTTTCAAATTCAAAAGCAGGTGAAATTAATTCACATTGTTAGAATAGTATTTACACTTGGGAGAACAGGGACTAGAAGGCACCTGTGTGTGATAGTAATGTTCTGTCTCCTGATCTGTGTGCCGGTTACACAGCTGCATTCACTTTATAGGAGTTCCTTGACCTGTACAATTATGATCTATTCATTTTGCATCTCTGTTAAACTTTAATAGACATTTGCATTAAAAACAACTATCATCAGACAGGACAAAAATAAAACCTAATAGATACTGCTTATAAAAGGCATACATTAAATGTAAGTATGTGAAAAAATTTAAAGTAATAACATTTTTAAAAAGATATACGACACACAAGAAATTAACCAAGAGAGAGCTGGTGCAGCTATATGAATATCAATCAATGTACACTAAAAACCTAGACTATTTTTTAAAATAAAGAAGAATACTTTACATTGATATAGGGTTCAATCCACCAAGAAAATGTAACAATTCTAAACTGTAATGTTCCTAATTATACAATCTCAAAATAAATAAAGCAAAAATTGACAGAACTAAAGCAGTGATAGGTACGTTCATAATGATATTAGAAGATTGTTAAAACCTCTTTTCAGTAACTGATAGAATAAAAGAACAAAAAAATTAAAAGGGTACAGAAAATTTATACAACATACTTAACATATTTACCTAATTGACATTACTAAACACTTCACCCAACAACTGATGAATATACATTATTCTGAAGTCTACACAGAACATTTGTAAAAAATGACCCTATGTTAGTCATAAAGCATTTATCAACAAATTGGAAAAGTGTGAAATCATACAGAATGTGTTCTCTGACCATAGTGTAATTAAAGTACAGTCAGTAATAGAGAGAAAACTTTAAATCCTCATGTATTGGGAAAATAGCCAGAGACTTTTAAATAATTCATGGTCCAGAGAAGAAGGTACTGTTGAAATTTAGAAAATATCTTGTATGGAAATGTTAGTGAAAATACTACATATAATGAATGTAGCAGGATAAATGGGATGTAACTAAACTCATGCCTGAAAAGAAATCAATACGCATACCTGCATATGTAGATAAAAATAATGGCTGAAAATCAATAATCTGTCTTCATCTCAAAGAAAATTAAATTCCACCAAATGGAAAAAAGGCAATAATAACAATAAGAACAGAAATGAAGTAGAAAGCAAACATATGAGAGAGGGGATTGACAAAGCCACATTTGTTACTAGAAAAAAATGAGGGGTGCTTGGATGGCTCAGTCAGTTGTCTGACTCTTGATTTTGGCTCAGGTCGTGATCTCAGGGTCGTGGGATCAAGCCCCATGTTGGGCTCAGCGCTCAGCACAGAGTCTGCTTGTCCCTCTACCACTGTTTCTCCCCCCAGCTTGCACTATCTCTAAATAAATAAACAGGTAAATAAAATCTTTAAAAAAAAGAAAAAACTAATAAAATGGGTGAAATCTTGACAAGACTTATCAAGGAATAAAAAGAGAAGACACAAATAACCAATAATAAAATGGAAAAGGGAACATCAATATGGAAACTACAGGCATTACAAAGCCAGCAAAATAATATTATGAAAAATATTATGCCAATGTATTTGAAAATGTAAATGAAATAGATAGATTTCTGGAGAAAAATTACCAAGTGGACAAAAAGAAATAGAAAATTAGAATACTTTTATATATATTTTAAAATTAAATCTTTAAAAGCCTTCCCTAGGGGTGCCTGGGTGACTTAGTCAGTTAAGCATCTGCCTTTGGCTCAGGTCATGATCCCAGGGTCCTGGAATCGAGTCCTACGTTGGACTCCTTGCTCTGCAGGGAGTCTGCTTCTCCCTTTCCCTCTGCTCTTCGCCCAGCTTGGTTCTCTCTCTCTCCCCAAATAAATAAATAAAATATTTAAAAATAATAATAAAAAATAAATAAAAGTAGAATGCCCCAGTATTAGATGCCTCCACTAGTGAAGTTTTCACACATGTAAGGGAGAAGTAACACCAATCTTACACAAACTCTTTCAGAGAATGTATAATGATTAATCACATCCATAATGAGGTCAGTACAAGGTTGATACTGAAATGTGGCAAGAATAGCAAAAGAAAGTTAAATTACAGGAACTTTTTTTGTGAACAGAGATGTAAAAATTCTAAACAAAATATTTGTAAACTGAATCAATCAATATATAAATAGAATAATATATGCCAACCAAATTGGGTTTATTACAGGAATAAAAGATAGGTTTCATATTTTAAAATCTATCAATGTAATTCACAACAGCAACAATAAAATTAAAAAAATTGATCATCTTAGTAGATACATAAAAACTATTTGATAAATATCAACAAACATTCATAAAAAAAACTCTAGGTAAAACAAAACTGGAATTTATTAGAATGGACTTGGGTAACTAGTAAAATACCTCCTTAATCTGAAAAAGACTAACTACCAATAGCCCTATAGCTAAACATAATAGTTGATAGTAAATGGGTTCAAGAATGAGATAAGGATACCTCCTACCATAACTTCTATTCAGAATTATATTTAGAGGTCCTATCCAGTTGGGGTATGTGGTGGGGGAGGGCAGGGGTAAAAATAAAACAAAAAGAAGAAAAAAAATCGTCATTATTCTAGATGACTCTGCAAAAATCCAAAAGAATTCATGTTTAGAGTTAATGAGATAAGTCTATTGATATAAGATCAATATTTAAAAACTATTGTATTTATATATACTAGGAACAAAAACATAGAAAATGAAATTTAAAAACCAATATCATTGGGGTGACGGGGTGGCTCAGTCGGTTGAGCATCTGGCTTCAGCTTGGGTCATGATCCCAAAGTCCTGGGATCGAGCCCCATGTCGGGATCTCTATTTACCGGGAAGCCTGTCTCTCCCTCTGCCTGCTGCTGCCTCTGCTTGTGCACATTCTCCCTCTCTCTCCTAACCTGTGTCAATAAATAAATAAAATCTTTTAAAAAATAAGACCAGTATTATTTACAATAGAATCAAAATACAAAAAAATGAAGGAATAAATCTAACAAAAATAGCTTGAGAACTTTACTTGGAAAATTATTTAGAGAAATGTAAAAAGACCTTAAAAAGTGGAGGAATATATTATGTTAATGAACTGGAAATCTTAATATTATATCAACTTTCCCAAAGTTGACCTATAGATTCAGTATAATCCCAATCAAAATTTTAGCAGCTTGTATGTGTGTGTGTGAATTGACAGGTCAATTCTAAAATTTATATGGAAATTTGGGTTCAAGAATAGCAAAAACAATCTTGAGTCAAATGAATAAAACTGGTAGATTTACACCATTAAATATAGACATTTTAAAACTGCAAAATGAACACAAAATAGTATTTACACAAGAGCAGGCAAATAGGCTAAGAGTAAAGTTCAGATACTCTTTAAAAAAAAAAAAGATTTATCTATTTATTTGAGAGAGAGACCATGAGGAGAGGCAGAGGGAGAGGGAAAGAGAATCTGAAGCAGACTCCATATTTATAAAAATGATGGGATGCTGTGTCTGTCTTTGGCTCAGGTCATGATCCCAGGGCCCTAGGATTGAGACCCACATGGGGCTCCCTGCTCAGTGGAGAGCGTAATAAAGAGCTTATATACACAACTTTCTTAGAATATGTTCCTAGAAGTTGTTTGCCTAGGGGAAGCATGCATACAATAAAAATTGTGTAAATATCACCTAACAACATTATTCTCAAAGGATGAGAGGGACTCAGGAATTCACACATACATATATGTTTTCCAAACACAAGTCTTGATCCATAGAGGACAGTGAAATCAATCTATGGATTGCTAATCAGCATTAAAAAAAAAAAAAAACAGAATAGAATAGAACAAGGAAATATGAGCCTGCATTGTTCATAGTTTGGTGAAACTTTTGTATCTGCTGTGTTTCTGTACTGTTTCATGAAGCAATATGAGTATTTTGCCACAAGTTATAGAAAAACATTTTTTTCTTTTTTAAGATTTTATTTATTTGACAGAGAGATCACAAGTAGGCAGAGAGGGAGGAAGAGAGAGAGAGGGAAGCAGGCTCCCTGCTGAGCAGAGAGGCCGATGCGTGGCTCCATCCCAGGACCCTGGGATCATGACCTGAGCCAGAGGCAGAGGCTTAACCCACTGAGCCACCCAGGCGCCCCTAGAAAAAACGTTTTTAAAATGTTCCTGTAGATGAGCTCTTCAGCCATGCCTTCTGGTTTCCAACACTCATTTTTTTATTTCCTTTTCTTGTTAACTGCCTTGATAAGAGGTTTTATAACCGTAATAAATTGCAGCAGGGATGGCAACATTCCTGATTTGCTTCTGACCTAAATGAAAATGCATCCCGTGAAGTTTTGAAAAGGAGAATTTTCACCGTAGTTAATATCTAGTGCATCAGTGAAAGTCTCATTTCCTCTTTACATCAAGTTACATAAGGGGTTTCTTTTTCATTTATAAGCAGTTGGGTTTATTTTTAGTTAACTGTTACGATTAATCCCTAATTTTATTGTCTGAGGTCAGATAATATGCGTCGTGGCCTATAAAATTTCTGCTTTTTGAAAGTTATTGAGATTTTCTTTGTGGACTGGACTATGATCAGCTTTTCTGTTCGGTTTAATAATATTGAATATTCTGTAATAGTAAAATTTTCAATATCTCTTGAATCCAGTGTATTGTTCAAATCTTCTATATCTTTAAATAAAACAAGATGAAATCAGAGAAGGAGACAAACTATAAGAGACTCTTAATCATAGGAAACAAACAGGGTTGCTGGAGGGGAAGAGGGTGTGGGTTGGGTAACTGGGTGATGGACATTGGGGAGGGTATGTGTTGTAATGAGCACTGGGTATTATATATTATATAAGACTGACGAATCACTGACCTCTACCTCTGAAACTAATAATACATTAAATGTTAATTAATTGAATTTAAATTTAAAAAATTCAAATCTTCTATATCTTTATGTAGCTATATCTTATATATCATTTATTCTTTATTTCTTAAGTTGTCATTAAAATCTTCCACCAAGATTGCAAATTTGCACTTTATTTTCCTAAGACTACTATGTGTGTGTTGTTTGGGACTTCATCAAGATCAAAAGCTTCTGCACAGCAAAGGAAACAGTCAACAAAACAAAGAGGCAACCCACGGAATGGGAGAAGATATTTGCAACTGACAATACAGACAAAGGGCTGATATCCAAGATCTACTCAAACTCAACACAGACAAAACAGATAATCACGTCAAAAAATGGGCAGAAGACATAAACAGACACTTCTCCAAAGAAGACATACAAATGGCTAACAGACACATGAAAAATATTTATCATCATTAGCCATCAGGGAGATTCAAATCAAAACCACATTGAGATACCACCTTACACCAGTTAGAATGTATGTTAATGATATGTAAACAATCGTACCCATTCTTTTTATTTATTTTTATTGAGATAAAATTATATTAAAATTGTATTTTTTCAGGTATACAACAAAATCATTTGACATATATACGGTGAAATAATTATCACACTTGATCTTAGCCAAAAGGACGAAAGGCCGAGAAACGATGTGAAATAATTATCACAATAAGTCTAGTTAACGTTCCCTACCACACATAGTCATAAATTATTCTTTCTTATGATGAGAACTTTAAGATCTCCCCTCCTAACAAGCATACATCTTCTTAACTGTTAATGTGGATTTATAGCTAATTCAGGTTTTTGAGACTAACTTTGGGGTGTTTTTTTGGTTCAGGGGGTGGGTTTCATCCACTCTTTTATATCTAAAATTTCTGTGTCATTTTATATCAAGTATAAATTTTTAAAGTATTTTATAGTTGGATTTTGTTTGTTTCATCTTCACATTCTTTCAGAGTTTAATCCATTCACATATCTTTTGAAACTAGTATAGTTGGTTTTCTCTTGTATTGATTTCAGATTTTATTGTTTTTTTTCTAATGGTTTTCTAATGGTTACTGTAGACACACCAACACGCATCTTTAGCTTTTTCACATTCTACCCTGAATTAATACTATATTACTTCACAATGAAATTAGAGTTTATCCATTTATCCACTTATACATTCTTTAAATTCTTATTGTCATCTATTTTACTTATACATATATATTGTAAATCCCATAATATATTGTTTTTAATTTTTCTTTAAATAGTCAATAATCTCTTAAAGAAATTTCTTATATGTTTACCCTTTCTGGCCAACATTTGTATCATCTGTGGACCTGGTTCTGTTGAATATTTTTCTCTTAATTAGGAGGCACATTTTGTTGCTTCTTAGTACCTCTCGTGATCTTTTATTATATGCCAAACATTATGTGAAAAAGAATAGTAGAGGGTGTAACAAATGATAATTCCCCTGAGAAAAATTCATGCCACTTCCTATGTTAGGCCTTTAGGGTGGAGGCTAAATCAATCTAATCTGTAGTTGAGCTTGGTCATGGGGGATTCTGAAGCTTTAGTTAGATTTACTTCGCCACTAGTTTCAAATGGCATGAGGGAAGATAACGATTATCCCTTTATCAGGCCTTGGAATTTGTCCAGCGGAGAACTCTCTGGTCTTTACATGGAAAGTTTACGTTGCCCACTTTTTGAATCACGGAGTTCTTTTTCTCTCCAGCATTGCCCTCAGCTTTCTGAGGCTTGGAAGATCCCTCTCCCCTCTGATGTTCTGTCCCCAGCCTCTGATGAGCCTCTCCCCTCTGATGTTCTGTCCCCAGCCTCTGATGAGCTGTTGCCTTGCACCTGACTTTAAACTTCATATGTTACAATTTTTCCCCAAAGGTCTCCTCCCACTAGACTAGATTCCCGAATGCTCTAGGGTAGAGACCCTGACTGACACATTTTTGTTTCCACTATGTCTGACCACAGTGACTAGTTCATAGTAGGTGCCCAGTAATAGTCAACGAACTTAAACTGAGACTTGCTCATCCCTCTCCTGTCCTGTATTTCGGTAATAAGGTTGGGTATCTCTTCCTCAGAGCAAGTACTTCCACTCGTCCAGGAGTGTGGGGCAGTGAAGCTGAGGCTGTAGCAGCTCCTAACATCTGAATGCCCTTAATTCTTTTACTTCATTTTGGGGTGCTGGGTGGCTCAGTCAGTTGGGCCTCTGACTCTTGATTTCGGCTCAGGTCATGATCTCAGGCTCATGGGATCAAGCCCCGTGCCCAGCTCGGTGCTCAACATGGAGTCTGCTTGTCCCTCTCCCTCTGCTCTTCCCCACCTTCTCCTCTCCCCTGACCCCGCTCTTGTGCTCTCTCCATCTGAAATAAATTAATAAAATCTTTAAAAAAAAATTCTTTTCCTTCATTTTGGGAGAGGCAAAGACATGTCTCAGAATCCTCACTTTATTTTTTTTTAATATTTTATTTATTTATTTGACAGACAGAGATCACAAGTAGGCAGAGAGGCAGACAGAGAGAGAGAGGAGGGGAAGCAGGCTCCCTGCTGAGCAGAGAGCCCGATGCGGGGCTCGATCCCAGGACCCTGGGATCACGACCCGAGTCGAAGGCAGAGGCCTTAACCGACTGAGCCACCCAGATGCCCAGAATCCTCACTTTAATTCAGTGATTTTTTAGGCTTGCTAATTTGGTGTGGTATTTCTAAGTCCAGTTAGACTACTGAAATATTTATTTTATTATTCCAGAACTAATCAGATACTACCTAATCCTCGATTTTAGAATAGACAAAGACACACTAGAAGACAGCAGTTATGAAAAAATTCTATGGAAAAAAGTTTTAATTGAGAGCTTTCTGTGTATGAATTAATTTTGTTTCAAGTTGGGAAAGACCAACATTAACCAATTTTTGCTGGTCCCTGTCATGGGACGCTGGTGTCTCATAGGAATGACATTTGAGAACCTCTGCTCCAGTTAAACAAAATTGCGGTTAAATATGCCACTTAATCAGCAATAAGTTCTTTTATTTCATGAAAATGAACCAAGATTTTATTTTGACTAATGGTGTTTGCTTCCTGAAATAAGCTCAAAAACCTACCTTAATTATTAAAAAAAGTAACCATTTACCATCTTTTTCCTTCTTAGGCTGTGAGGTGGAGATTCTTGGGGTCAGACCTACTTACTGCCTAGAATATAAAAACGTCCCGACGGATATCAATTTTGCCAATGCTGTCAGTGATGCTCTTGACTCCCTCAAGTAAGTGTCCCAAAGTTTCAGCCAATCATTGTTCTTCATTATTTCCAGGATCACTAATGAATGCTAAAGTGAATTAAGTAGGTTTGGTACAGGTGGAGTAATGTCTCCAAGAGGTGGTTAACCTCTTGCGTGATGACCGTTAACTGCTACCAGAGAGTAATTGTGAGTGAGTCCTTTCAGGTAGGGGCATTCTTCGTAAATGTTGAATCGAGAGCAAGAAAGTCCGAAAGGGTTTGAGACTTTGTTCTTTACGTTGACGGACCATAGAGAAGCCACATGAAGGTCAACATCTCTCTAATTAAGATTTAGGGAATGCTTGAATTTCAGAAAATGTCATTATTGCGTAAAAAGGGTGGATCTTTGGTGAAGTAAATCTGAAAAAATTGCCTGCTCGCCCCATTTCTTGGCAATGTGTGAAACACGTTAGCGCATTAGAAGATAGAACCTTTTATTCCTCCCACATGGAACAATGACACAGAACTTTAAAAATGCAGAAATCGTTAATGGTGTCTTAAATAGCACACAAGAGTCTGTCAGAGAATGCGATCAACAAGAAAGGTCAGGAGGAAGCCTCAAGGCAGTCTCAGACGTCGCTAGATGTGGAAGTCAAGATGGGAGACCAGGTGGGCTGTACCTGAGTAATCAGCAACCAAGAGGCTACGGTGTCGGGAGCTCTCTCATTTCCAGGACTGGATTTGCAGTCGCCTTGGCTGCTGAGTGGGTCTCCTGGGTAGCATCAAGGCAGAAGACCCCATAGCATTCAGTTTGGACACCAGGCAGGGACCGTTATCCTCCCAGGAGAAAGAGCCTGGTTTTCAAGCTGGGCAGACTCCAAGGGCCACCGTATCCTAGGCACTGCGTACAACTCACCAGCGGAAACCGCATGAATTGGCCCATAGCTGAGATTGCCCCAGGTATGCAACTGACCAGGTATGAATCCCATTCTTGCCATCACCACCCCAAACATCACAGGGAGCACCAGTCACCCCCACAGAACTGTACAAGGAGAAGACAACACCCCTCCCTTCACTGCTTCTTAGAATAATTCCACTTCCACGAAACCTACCAAGGGGGGTGCTTTGAGGCACAGGAAGGTTCAGGCTCTGACAGATTGGAGAGAAAATAGGTTTGAAATACTTAAAAACTGAGATGTAACAAATTTTAAAGTTTAGATTTTTTTTTTTTTCTGGAGGGAAGAGGGAAGGGACAGGGTGTGGAATGAACTTTAAATAAATATTATTAACTATTGAATAAATATTCTTCAACATATGGTTTGTAAATCATGTGTGTTATACGATCCTGCCTCCTACCTGCTCTGCTTTCTTTTCCTTGCCCACAAGTGCTAGAAAACCACACACACATGTAATGGACTGGAATATCGCGTTACAAACTAGTTTGTGCAAACCAGCAGAGTACTACACGCACAGCAGATGAGCAGAGCTAGAATTCTGGAATAGCTCTGAGTCCATACAGTGCTGTTTCCAACATATCCAAAAAGCTGGCCGCCCTTACAGACTGTGGCCGTGCTAAATATGAACATTTAGAACATAATTGTCATACAGATACCTCCAAAGAACCCACCACTCTGGGAGTGTAATCATTTTCACACTCATCTCGCCTTGACAGCCAAATGGTCCCTCACTGTATCCAACCCAGTGATTCAGCAGGTGGGGAGGCACACAGACCCAACAGGCTCAGGTTAGCCAGTGCCCGCTAGCTGGCCCATCCAAGCAGGCTTCCTTGTCCTGAGGCATCGCAGCATGCTAGAGGAACGAGTGCTGGGCTCTGGCTCCTAGAGAAAGTTCTGCTTCTCTGTTTCTAGAGATGTTCTACTTTTTCCCTTTTCAAGCAACATGGCAAAGCTCTGGAACACTGGGGAACAACATCTTTACCTTAGAGCACAGCATTTAGAAAGGGGAAGGATTAAGTGGTGTGTGTGTGTGTGTGTGTGTGTGTGTGTGTGTGTTTAGCAAAGGCATTGGGCTCCCCTGGACAGAAAAGGCTACCAAGAACTGGAGGCCCAGGAAGCTGGCCCTGGGCTCAGCCTCTATCTGGTGTGACCTGATGCCACCACATTGTTCAATTGGCACCATTCACACTGTAGTCTACATGAATGGCCTTGAACTCCAGGGGATGGCATGCACGTGATCTACCAGGGAACGATGCTTCTGCAGTTGGGCAGTGAAGGCCTAGGCAGGATGGAATCAGGCCAGTGCAATTGTCTTGTGAGGTCTTCATACTGTCAAAGTTAATAGGGCCACCAGAAAGGGCCCCTGTGAATAGTGGTTGGAAAGCTGGAGAGCCACCATTTCTAAAACTAGTCAGGGCTTGAAATGAGACAGAGAAAAAAAAGGAAGAAAGACAATAGGCCAGATGATACCTATTGCCTGTGGAAAGCAGTAAGATGAGCTAGGCTCTCTTGCAAAGAAAAAGAAGGAACCTCCTTTAACCAGCCTATGCAGATTGATTGACTGATTGATTTAGAGCGGGGACATGAGGGGTAGAGGGAGAGGGAGAGAGAGAATCTTAAACAGGTTCCATGGAGCCCGACGTGGGGCTTGATCACAGGACCCTGAGATCGTGACCTGAGCTGAAACCAAGAGTCAGACCCTTAGCTGACTGAGCCACCCAAGCGCCCCTAACCTATGTGTTTTCAGAACATGTTCTCTTTACCTTCCCACAAAGTAGAAGAAAGGATTGACATTGGTGGGCCAACACAGCTAAGACCACTTTACATGTAGCAACATTTTCGTGTAAGAAAGCAACTCAAAGGAATAATGAATTCTTTTGCTCTGTATGTTAGGCAAAGACATATTAATTATTTATTTTTCCATCAGATGGCCCGCAAACTAGGAGCAGACTTTGGACTCCATAGCTTACCTCTTGGTTTCTGCTCAGCTCTATCTCAAAATTCCTAGCTATCATTTGAAGAGTGCTTAGAGTTCACATGAGTGTGCAAACACAGGCACACACGTGTGTGCAGGTACACATGCATTCTTCCTGATCAGTACTGCTTTCAGAGTGTCTCTGTCTGCTCTGCTCTTAGTCTGAGAGGCAGAGAGAATGGGGTAGAGGATAGATACATTTTTACAGAAGGAGTTAAGATTGACCTATGGACAGTGTTTCAGCAAAGGGTCCAGCTCAGCCAAGAAGCTGCACGGTTCTGTAGGAAGGGCCAGTCCCATTTCCATGTTTGATCTGGGCGTTGCCTTCCAGGCCTCATAAAGCTTTATTGACCCAAGTTATATCCACAGTAGATGAGTAGATGCTACCTCAGCACCTAGACAACCTCTAGCCTACAGGGAAGGAGAAGGTGAAGAGAATTCATGTCTTCAGCACCCACCGGCTAGCATTGTGTCAAAGGTGCCATTGCCGTTGACCCGTTCTGCTGTCACATCTACTGGACTGCTCAGGTGTCATCTTCCCCCTCTTACAAAGAGCCCGCTGACTCTCCCAAAGTTACGTTCGTTGCCTCCGGTCACCCACAGCTAGCAGGTGGTGGAGCCGGAGCCCAGGTCTGAGCGAGAAGCGCCTGGACGTTTCAGAGTCAACGTCGCAGCTCTTCTTCCGGTCCGCACCCCTACCCCTGACGGGCCCCGAAACCCAATCAGGTGGAGATGCTGGAGGGGATGGCTCCTTCCAAGTCACCCCTGTGGGGCTGTCCTGGGTCCGGGGCTCACGAGGCCCTGAGGTGGACTGGCAGCCATTGCGGTCTGCCTGCTGTTTGCCAGGTCCAGCAGTACACGGCCTCGGTCACAGGCGTGTTAGGTGCCATGACCCCACACATGGGGACAGCGAAGCGATTCCCCCACCCACACAGCCGCAACAGGAAGCTGTTTGCCATCACATCACTTAGAACTTCCTCCTGGAAGTTCTGTTTGTAGGCTAGTCATGCTTTGGCAGGCAGGAAAAGGGGCATGAGTAGCTCATCTGGGGGTTACAGGGTGTGGGGGCAGCAGTTTTGACAGTGGTGACAGCCACAGGCAGCCCTGATGGCCTGGAGGGGCCAGGAGACTGCCCCCAGGAGACGCCTGATGCAGCCTCTCGAAAGGATTAGTCAAGTAACAACCGGGCCATGGGAGCAGTGGACACAGCCCCTGTCCATTGTCAAGCTCCAGGCTACGGAAAACAGCTCCATTAGGATTAATTCCATTAGGATCCATTCCATTAGGATCCCAGAACGTCAGTGGCTGCTGGTGACCATAAAGGAATGGACGGATGATGAGATGGTTCTTTCCATAGACCACAGGGCAGCTGGTGCAAATGTCCTGGCCTTTGTCCCTCCTCCCTGTGGACTCTAAGGGAAGGGGCTCAGCACACAGGCTGACACCGTCCGGCTGCATCTGGAAGGAAGAGAGAAATGGAAGGCATCCCCTTCCCTTTGCCTCCCTATTGCTGGGTGTCAAGCACTTTACAGACATCAGCTTGTTTCATACCCAGAGTAGCCCTCTGTGGAGGTCTTTCACATGGCACGTCGAGGTTTCCAGATATTTCTGCTGTTCTCAAGGCCACGTGGATAGCAAGGTTCCCATCTTTGAACCCAGATATGTGTAATTCCAGTGCCCTTTCAAGTGTTATCTTCAAAACTAAACTTCTGTCATGTGCTCAGTACATACGTATATGAGAATTATGCCCAAGTGCAAATCACTTTATTTTTGAGGGGATCCGGGGATGACCTGGCTGCTTGAATGGAGAATGTGAGAAGCACACGTGGGAAGGAAAACAATGATGGAGGACGATGGCGTATGATTATCATGAGAAGCCAAAATGCTTCCCAACTTAGAGGACAACCAGACCGTGATCTTTGAGACTGCTTTCTCCATCAGGGAAAATAAGCTTCATCTTACTGGCTTCCTACAGATCAACAGCTAAGTTTACACAGTCCGGGCTCGAGTGGGTCATAAAATCTGGTGACCCATACGTAAGTTTATTAGACACCCGTCTTTTAGGACACGGGCATGACAGGCAGCTGTTTTGGGGGCCTAATTTCTAAGTTTTGGATCATTTTTCTTAACAGTTGGTAACTTCAACCACCCCTTTGAATTGCCCCCCATTTCTCTCTCCCTAAGTCTTCTCTTTCCAGCTCACTTCAGTCAGGAAAATGGATGTGAGGTTATGAACTTTCGGTTGTGAACTGAAAAGAGATCTGGACGCTTCTTAAGATGATGAGGGACCTGGGTGTCCCTGAGACCCTAGGGCTGGGGGCTTCTTGCAGCTCTCAAGTACGGGCCGACAGCCACATGTCCTTAGGCTCGGTTCCTGGACCCCGAAAGCTATAAATTATAAACGGCCAACAAGAGGTCTGCAGGCATTTCCACCCATCGCTCCTCACCCAACTGCTCCATTACAAATGAGCTGACCCGTGATGGAGACCAGATCCATGTGGAAAACAGCTGCCGACCAAGAATCTGTCCACTAAACTACAAGCAGGCGAGAGCTCTCAGCCCTTGAAGACTCGGGTCCCTAACAAATCAACGGAGCTCCAACCAGGAAGTCTTTTCCAAAGGCGCCCACATAAATCCCTGACTCGCCCGCGTCCCAAATCCAGTGTCCCTGGCGGCTGGGGTCGACAGCTCCTTCAAAGGAAGCCACCAGGTGAATCTGTGACATTGGCTTCCCGATCACACAGAGATTTGTGGGTACGGGGCAGAGCCTGCAGGAGACCAGCCAAGGGGCTGCTGCGTTCAGGGGAAGTGTCTACGTTGCAGTGACCTAAAAGCATGTCATTGAAATTGAAAGCAACTGTCAGCCTGTTTGTGCAAGTTTCCCCCGTGCAAGCCCCACCCTGGAAGCGTGCACACTTGAACCCAGGATACCCTGTGTGAACCTGCACATCTGGGCAGCTGCACGTGCAAGTGCATAAAGCACGTAAAGGCTGAGGCTCTTCTGAGGGTGAGATTTTCTGGAAGGTTGCATGGCATCCATTAGTTTATCCATGTAACGAACATGGGCCTCACAGCAGTTTAGGGATGTGTATGCAAGTGCCATTTCCTGGTGAGACATTTTATCCGCCACCCACACCCTTGCGGGCCCCTGCGGTGACTTTTTGTTCTCTGCCATCTATAGATGGGTGAGTCATTCACACGTTAGCGAGTATGAATAATGATAATATCACTTTTGAAAAACACCTGACCCGGTCCCGGTTGCGGAGGAGGGTGGTAATGGTATTTGTTAAGGAAGGGCCGGTTTGCTGTGTTCTAAAAAAGGAAAACACCCGACTAGCAATTTCACTTAACTTGAAACGAATGTCCCCTCAAAAACATAAATGAAGTGCCCCCTCAGGGAACGCGTAGAACGGCACAGCATCATTAAAGGGCATGCCCTCATGGCAAGCAGGACCATAATGAAGGAAGATGCTAGGCGCGATATTGTCTGAAAACCATCCCCCGTGTAGTGAATGGAGTAGACACGGACTTTCAAAAGCCCAGGCTGGTAGAATGTTCTGATCTTGGAGATTCACATTTCCAGGTCTAGCTATGTCTCTGTGAGGCCTTGAGTAAGTCCTAGAATCCTTTCTGGCCTATTTCCCCATCTGCAAAATGTACAAATGTGTTTCCAGAGGGACGCTGCACATAGTAGTTCCGGAAATCCGAGACAATCCAACCCACAGACATGGCGCATTATCCATCAAGAAGGGTGAGATTCTTATAAGACAATAAGGACCATTTCCGCAAGAAGAATAAGCCGAATGCTGCCCCATTAGGGTGGGCCGTTGAGTTCTTAGTGGTTGTGGTCCAGGTTTTGTAGTCAGCCCAACATGGGTTTGAGTCCTAGTTCCATCTCTCACTGGCTGTGTAATTCAGGCGACTATACTGAGCTCTCTGTTCAATGCATTCCTATCCTAAATGGTTGCTGTGAGGATTAAATAATGAAGGAAAAGCCTTCAACATAGTGCCTGACCAAGAGGAACTGTCATTTATTGAGCACTTACTATTGGTATACTTTCAACTGTTATAGAGCACCAACTGTATGCCAAATACAGTAGGCTACAACTGAGCTACAGTAGAGCATGAATCACCATCCCCCCAAAGAGCTTCACAGCTTAGAGTCATCAAGAGGCAACTACAGCCCAGCATGGAAGAGTGTTTACCAGGAGATGAGCCTGGAGAGCCTCGGGGGCACCCGGGGGGCCGCCCAGCTGAGCCTGGGGCACCAGAGCCAGCTTCCTGGGAGGGACACCATCTCCCCTGAGACCTGGAGGAAGAGTGGGAGCTTTTTTTTTAACTCTGGCCATGCAAACCACACTCTCTGAACTTCCGGGAGGCAGTTTCCCTCCTCTGTGGATTGCAAGACCCAAGGCACAGCAGGCTCTGAGGTCACACGTTCCTTTACTGCTCGTGTTCCAAGTGTTGGGGCAGCCTCATCAGGAGACACCACGCCATCTCATTGGTGTGTGTGCCCTTAAAATATGGCTCTTCTGGAGAAATAAGGCAATCCACCAAGAGTATTAATTATTAGCTCTTGTAAAGTGCAAGCAAAGGAATTAGCTTGAATTTCTTTTGCATTGCTTCAACTTCTGTCAGTTACTATAACTGCTCCCATCATTAGCGTCACCATCAGCATAATCATTGTTTCATTTGGGTGCTCTAGGGGGAGTTGTGGGCAAAGCCTGGGGAGGTGGGGATGGTCAAAGCACTGTGTGAGGGAGGGAGGTACCTCACACCGTATTTTTCTCCCCTCCCTGACTCTGCAGACCTCCTACTCCAATTGAGATCACTAATTCCTGGTCATTCTTAGCCCAGCATCAAGGGCTTGGATTATTGGTACTCTGCCATTATCAGTATCATCAGCACTCCCGCTAAGAGGGAGAGTTTTTCCAGAACCAGGGTCTCCCCGGGGCCCCACAGAAGTGTGGTCACTGTTAGAATTCACTCTGTGTTCACACTGGAGCTGACCGTTCACTTCCTCTATGAAGGGTCAGCTTCACGCCAGTGTCTGCTGACAGCAGGCCCTGGACGCTGACCTGTTTGCCTCCCCCAGGCCGTGCTAGAAAAGCTTACTCTTCTTCTTGCCACGGTTGAACACACAGTCTGCTGTCATATTTAGAAAACTCCTTCAGGTCCAGCAATAATCGAACAGTCGTGATTCAAATGATTGCTTCTAGTTGTTCTGATCTTATGACAACAGTGGACGGTAGAGTAGAGCTACGAGAACCGTCCCCCGCCTGTAACCGCCCCTTCCAGCTCTTGGGGCCTGATGAGCGATGCCACATGAGCCCGGAGAACAGATGTCCCCTGACCATGCTCTCAGACTGTTGCACCGAGGAGCTCAGGATTGTCATGCCCGGATGCAGCGGTCATGTTTCTCCCTTGGCGATCGCCATGTTCATTTTAAGGTGTGAGCTTTGCCTGGCCCACAGGCCAGGGGTCTGGGGACCCCAGGGTTTTCACAGAGGACCGCTGGGTGGAGGGGGAGAAAGCTGCTGAGGGCCTCCCTGACCCGCGTCCCTCTCACTCTGCTTCCTCCAGGAGTGGCCGGGCGGACCTGGCAGCCATATACCACGAGCGCATCGATGTGGAGGGCCACCACTACGGCCCCTCGTCGCCTCAGCGGAAAGACGCCCTGAAGGCTGTGGACATCGTCCTCAAGTACATGACCAAGTGGATCCAGGTAACTGGCGACAAGGACCGTGAGGCTGAGCTCCCCTCTTGTCAGTTTCTTCCTGCCTCATTGGCTGTCATAAGCCCTCGGCGTCCTCCTTCTCGCTGGTACTGGCGGACGAGGCCAGCACCAGGCTGGGATGTGGCTCTTTTCTTCACACAACCCCACCTCAGACACCAGGGGATCCCTTGCTTTACAAGCGGCCCAGCAGGACCGAAATGGCCGGATTGGCGTCCTACCTGGCTTGTTAGCCAGCGCAGTTCTTTACCAAACCTAGTAAGTCTGTGAACCAGGTCCAAGCGGGCAAGGAGACCAGACCTGGGTTCTGTCCCTGATCCTGCCACCCCCTTGCCTGCTGACGCTCAACAAGGTAAAGCTTTCCTGGACTTTATTTTCCACGTTTGTGGAATGGGCGAGCGACAGCTCCCATCTTACCACACAGGTCTGCTGAAAGAGCCCAAGGAGAGGAGATCAGACAAAGTAGCTTGAAGGGCTCCAGCCCAGGAGGGATGATTTCTAGCACTCATGGAAAGGGGAGTGTGCTCTCGCATTGTCCCCCTCTGGGCGCTTCTACGGTGACGTCCAGCCGGTCTCATCAGGGCAGAAGAGGAGATGATTCAGTCTATGAGTGAGGGAGGATCCTTGCCCCCATAACTTAGAGTTTACAAGACCTGCCAGAGTGAGCGTGTCTCTGTCCAGTCACTGTCCTGATGGCCTTTGTCCGCCCACAGGAGCGGGAGCTTCAGGAGCACCTCAATGTCATCATCTTCTCAGATCACGGGATGACCGACATTTTCTGGATGGACAAAGTGATCGAGCTGAATAAGTACATCAGCCTGAATGACCTGCAGCAAGTGAAGGACCGAGGGCCCGTCGTGAGCCTCTGGCCAGCCCCTGGGAAACACTCTGAGGCAAGAAGCTCCGGGATGGGAGGGAGAAGAATGGGGGGGGGGGGTCCGGGAGGGAGAGGGAGTGGAACACGCCCCCTTCCCATGGCTCCACACTTGAGCTTTGCCCTGGTGCTTCAGCGCTGAAGCAGGGATCTATGCTGGGAGCTGGGCTGCCCAGGGCACCTACCTCGCGCTCCCTTGACCTCTGCCAAGCTGCCCCTCCTCCCATGTCTGTCTTCTCTTCTCTGAAATGGGTGTGAGGGACTCTGCTCCATAGATGTTGGTGGAAATTAAATGAGATAAAGGATGTGCAGTGCTTGGCATGTTAAGCTCTTAGCCCTTAGTAGGGCTGTGTTCTTATTGGCTGAAATGCGGCACTTCCCAGGCAAACCCTGGGGAGAGCGGATGCGTGCAGAGAATGTTCTTTGGAACAAAGCTGCCCATCTGATCTGTTTTCATCAGGGAACTGGGGATACGAAAGTGATGAATGAACAGGGGCTGAGGCTGTGCGTGTCATGGGTCAGCTCCTTATCGAAGGAGGCACGCTGCTTGGGTGCAAATCCCACCCGATCACGGACCGGTATCCCACGGCTCCCTGACCTGGCCCCTCTGCTTTTCTTCTGAGTCCGTGCGGGTGGCGATGCCATCAGAGCTGCCCTCCTGGGCTGCTAGAAACCCACAGAACCCTGCTGGGCCCACCTCAAGGACGACATATGTGCCACTTATTAGTGATCACCATTGCAGGGGGGCATTTCCAAGGGGGTGCTCCCCATACACACTGCCCTGCTCAGCACTCTGAGATGGTGAGACGTTTCTTACCTTTCTCTCCGAACCATGATTATCCGCAGTACTTGGCAAATCATGATGAGAAAATAAGGGACAAGCAGCATCTTGGCCCCCTGCTTCACCCCATGTTGCCATGTCACGTTCTAGGGCAAGCTCTGGGACTTCCGCCCACTCCCAGAGAACACTTCATGCTCCGGACCAGGAGGCGGGTCACTTCCTTGGGGGAGGCTCAGACTGCTGCCCTTGGCAGTGCCAACCCCAGGGTGCCAGGAACTGGCCTACGAGCCTGATGCCTCCACCCATCCTCACGGCATGGCTGTGGCTGACAGCAGAAGCTCACTGGTATGGATGCGCACAGCCAGCAGGAGGCCAGCATCTCTCCCCTGGTCCTTTCAGCCTCCTCCTGCCCACTCCCATATCAAAGTCTGAGATCTATCCATTTGGGGATGGAGCAACACAGTTGCCAACAGTGCCCCTCCTCCCCAGCCTTGTCCCATTTCCTAGGTGGTCTCCCCTTTTTCTCAAGTTCCATGGTCAGGAGGCGGAGGTGCTGACCATTTGTACAGCAGCTCATGAAATCCCCCAGTATGAAGCCGGAAAGAATGCTCTACACATTGGCAGGCCCCCCAGAAAATGGCTTCTTGCAAAGAAGTCATTTCCTTGGCGAGGAAGATGATCTCCGTCTCCAGCTTGGCACTCGGGGGACGGGCTGCCTCCAGAATGCCTGAGCACCGGCAGCTTATGAGCTGGGAAGAGCTTCTTCCAACATGACGTTCTAGCCAGGAGGCTGCGAGCCGCCCGAAGCAGTTGGTGGATTATTCCAGAGTGGGGGCTGTGTTTGGGTGACAGTTCATCATGTGACGGGCACAACAGTTTGTGCGACCTGGTGTGTGTCCTCGGATTTTTCATGAATCCAAAATCTGGCTGCAGATGCGTCCTACTTCCCTTAAGAACTATGGATTTTCTCAAGTAGGAGATCATCACTGTGGGGTCATCAGAAACACTCTGCTTTAAGCCTCAAGGCTAATTATTCTCCAAATGTGAGCTGAAAAACTCAATTTTATATTCGGCTCCACCCAGAAAGATGGGCCTCCTTGGACTAAGGGCCAATGAGTCAACATCAGTCCGTTGATTTCAATGCCAGTGATAAATATTTAAGCGGCTGGTAGATATTGGAAATATGTGCAGAGTTTACACCCTCATCATGAAATTAGCAGTGTAATGAAGGGCAGACAGATTACTAACACTTTTAAGATTCAAGTGCTCTAGGTCAAGTCAAAGGACAAATCCCCTTTCTTTGATCTTAGTTACATTTAACATTAAGCAGACCAATTCCTCATTTGCCTTTTTTTAAAAAAAATATTTTATTTACTTATTTGACACACAGAGAGAGATCACAAGTAGGCAGAGAGGCGGCAGAGAGAGAGGGGGAAGCAGGCTCCCTGCTGAGCAGAGAGCCCAATGCGGGGGGACTGGATCCCAGGACCCTGCGATCATGACCTGAGCTGAAGACAGAGGCTTAACCCACTGAGCCACCCAGGCACCCCCCTCACTTGCCTTTTAATTTTATTGTAGAGTTTTTGACATAGACAGCATTTGTAATTTGTTTATTAACTGTTGAGTAGACAAATAATTATAAAATATTGAAAAGTATGAAGTTATCATTTCCATAATTCTCCTTATAGTTTGACTGCATATGTTCTTTAGTTTTATAGTTATTCAAACCTCAAGTAATAATAATAATAATAATAATCCTGTCTGTATTCTTCTGTAACTTGCTTCATTCTGTCTTCTCAAACTGAGATCCCTGAGATGATGTCAGGTGCCCTGTGGAATTGTAATCCGTCCCTGTTCATTGCCATATAGTATTCCCCCAGAGAACCTCACGAGTCATTTCTACCTTCCACGGTTGCTGGGCATTTGGGCTGTTCCCATCTGCAGTCTGTGTCCCTCTGTGTGTCTCCTGCTGCACGAGTGCGAAGGGTTCTCGCTAGGTCCCTCATGGCTAACTTGTTAGGTCACGGGGCGTGTGGATCTTGAGCCTTAAGAGATGAAACCACCTTGTTTTCTGAGACATACAGAAGTTCCTCCTTCTTATGTAGTCAAATCTATCAGGTGTTTTGGTCATTTCTTTGGTCTGTAAAGTTCTCCCTCTCCTCCACGTGCTATAAATATTCACATATGGTTAAGAAAGAGAATGCCGAACTGGTGACTCTTGTTCCCTCTGCAGATATATGACAAACTGCGAACAGTGGAACACATGACTGTCTACGAGAAAGAAGCCATTCCAAGCAGGTTCTACTACAAGAAAGGGAAATTTGTCTCTCCTCTGACCTTAGTGGCTGACGAAGGATGGTTCATAACTGAGGTAATTATAAAATCACCACAATATGTTCATTATACAAATTCTGTCAAACACCCAAAGGTAAATAATTACTCGGCTTTTGTACGTTAAAGATTTTGTTTTCACTTAAGTGCCCCTTGTGGCCTTACTCCCATCTTTAGAGGCCCAAGTCGCCTTGGTCCAGTGACTTTGTAGACACACATCGGCAGACGTGCACCCAGAGCCACTGTTCAGACTTCGAGGCTCCAGACTCACTATATTTTAACAAACTGCCCTTAACTCAATTACCCAGGCTTACAATGTAACCGATTCAGTTTAAAGTGCAACAATTACCATGAACCAAAGAGTTGCTTCAGGGCAGTGGAAATCCAGGAGAAGCTCAGCTTTGCTTTCACCTTTAAGAGAGATGTTTGGCAAACACAAGTGCAGAGATCCAGGTTCCCCAGTTAGACCCTGGATTTTGCAGAGGAGATTACCTTGCGTTTGGGCTCCAAACCTCATTGCCTCGCACAGACTCGACTTCAGCAGCTCTAGCCTGCCTGCCTTGAGAGCGAGCTCACCGGGCTCTCAGATCAACCTCTGATTGCGGGCTGGTGTGCCCCGCCCCAGCCTTTAGGGGAACTGGGGTCAAGGCCGATCTAGAATCAGTACCCGGAGAGGGCGTGGCTTATCCTAGCCAAGAGTCTGGAGACAGCTCTCAAACTGACCAGCCTGCAGGGTGAAAGAGAATGGCAGGTATTGGCACCTGGGGGTCGTTGGTGGACGCCAATGAGATCTAAGGCCTAGGATTAGCATTTATCTGCCAGAGAGAGGATCAGCAGAAACACAGATCAGGCAAAGGGATGGAAGTCTAGGGACCTAGGCGTGGAAAAATGAGTGTTCCTTGATGCGAAATCGGGTCACTGAGGAGGACTGAGTCATTCCTGTGTGCTCTCAAAGAGGAGCATCTGGTCACCAAGGAAACAGAACAGACCCGGTCAGAGCTGTCAGTCTGCACGGTCCTGAGGCCCAGTGGGGCCACCGAGTCAGCAGGCTTCGGCTTCCACACCATGTGAGCGCAAATTTCCAAGAAGGTCCCTCTGCCTCCTCACGCTTCTTTCTTCATTCTAGCACACCATTTGATGTTTTCCCGGGGTGAGATTATTCTAGGCTCCCAGGATTTTCATGCACAGTGGTTTGCTCACAGCTTTGCACGAACACACAGGCAGTTGATTACATCACCTGGCTAGGTGCATGCACGGCTCTATTCCAGAAAGCCAGCTTTCCCAAGTCACTCAACAGTGCTTGCATTCTGAAAGTTTCTCAGTTTAGGAAATTCTGGTGGAAAGGCTTTGACTTGTTCAAAGCAAAGAGATAATGAGGGTCAGTCTGGGTACCTGGCACTCATTTCTTAGCATGATTATGTGCCTCTCCTGTTTCCTTTCTCATACTTAGCTGAAATCAAGTGCACTGAGAAGCTGGTTCATGGTAGGAAGGGACGATTGAGGTGATTTGGAGTAATTTATGGGAAAGCCGTCTTAGATGGGAAGACGATTGAGGTGATTTGGAGTAATTTATGGGAAAGCCGTCTTAGATGGGAAGACTTCTTAGATGGGAAGTTGTGCCAAAGACATGGCACAACTACTGAGATGGCACAACGAATGAGATGCCATCTCCATTCCAGTAGGAGAGGCCCCAGAGCCTCCAGTAGGGTAGGATGAGCACCAGGAAAGCTGCTCTAGCTTTGAGTGCTTTCTGGAAGGTAAGAGTCTTAGCAGTAGCATATCCAGTAAGGAGATGCATGTTTTTCCAGGGAGTGACTAAAACACAGTGGCGGGGGATCTGGAGGTATCAGCAAGATGCTCCTTGTTATCATTCGTATACTACTTGAATACATGTGCCTTAAATAATGAAGTCTTATTACCTTATATAACTAGAAGTCGACGTTCATCCGGCAGCTCAATCATATCAGTCATATCAACACCCCGAGTCAGCTCTTCTGCCATTCTTTTGGCTTTCTCTTCAGGGTCGCAAGATGGCTGCTGCAGCCCCAACCATCACATCCCTTCAGGTCATCCCAAACAGAAAAGAAAGGGTATGGTTTCTTCTTGTATGTCTCTTAGTTTTATTGGGGAGCAAAAAATATAACCCCAGAATCAGAGGCCGATACCGGTTTCATGGAACTCTGACAGTTATAAAATTTGAAAAGAATATGTAATTATGAGTATGAAATTAGGTGTAGGGACTCAGAAGAAATGCATGGAGAGTGAGAAGCCCTGATGATTAAGCTTCTCTAACTGCACCATTCGTTAATCCACTTCTTTCCAGACACCAGTAGCAAGCCTCCTCTTAGGTCTCATCCAGAAACAGCAGTTTCTAACAGTTTCTAGCAGTGTGGCTAGAAAATTCCTGCCTCAATTCCACTTGGGTCCTAAGTTCTCGCACTGTGCTGCAATGTGGACCAACCCGCAGCCACAGTCACAAGACAAATGTGATATAGAGGCTGCGGAATGAGGCACACAAGGTCCCTGAAACCTAGATACAAAGAAGAGGAGTGAGAGGAGAATGAGGACAAACGTGCTGGCGGCAGCCCACTCACAGAGCCCAGTGGCAGAGCTGATGGGGCCTCCTTGCTGCCTCCCTGACTTCCCAGTGCCCCTCCCCTCTGCACTGAGGGTCCATGTACCTGCTCTTTTGCAGGAAGCCTGCTGACCAGTGTGTCTTCTGAGAGCCGGCCCATACCGTATTATATACTATGTTACCTTATATTACTTTTGTAATTACACAATATACATACTTATGTTTGTGTGAATCAGAACTACGTCCGGGGCTACCCAGCTAACTGTATGCCTTCAGAAGCGGGGGAGAAGCCACCAGAACAGAAAGGAAGAATCTTTAACAGCTGACGATTACTTGAAAAGCTTTTAAAATATTTATAATTATTTCAAAAAGGAAATTTGGGGTGATTTTTTTAAATATTTGAAGCAGAAAGTGTTTTTGGTTTTAAAGAAAGAAACCAGAAGGAAGACCAATAAGATGTGAAAAAATAAGATTCTGAAAGGTTTAGTGTTGACCCATCAAATATCGGGACTAGCAATGTTTTCTCTTCCCGCTTTAATTACTAATGATGGTTATTATCTTTATTGATCATGCCTGGTTCATTAGAAACTTTACAATGACTCCTCCCCCTCAGTGACATGAACATAAAGTCATTTTCCCTTCTGCAGGAAATAAACCCATCGGGAAACATTTCTTCTTAAAATTTTGGTCAATGACAACAATAACAGCTATTTTGAATAAAGTCCCCTCCCCCCTTACTGTTTCTGTTCCTCTCAGTGACTCTGCATGGAGGATATTGTTAGTCCTGGAAGTAGCACACCACAACATAACATGGAACACAAATATGGTTCTGAGCTTCCTAGCAGCCAATTCAAAGAGGGAAGCACAATCAATTATATTAATGTAACTTAGAGTGTCTGTCACATAAAAACACAAATGTTTCTCTGAAAAATCCTGGTTGTCCCTGAGTCCCGAGAGAGATTAGCTGCCTTTCAGTCACTCCTTTTTGTACCTTAGACTGAATGAATACCTTTATCCTTTGACTCCTATCCTTGAATTCATAGACTTTTTCTTTCAAGACTCACAAGTAAAAATTACAATTTCAGATTATACCTTGACAGAACATGGAGTTTTATCTCTTTGTCTTCTGAAAAATCCTAGAGACAAGCATCCATTTCTTTCTTGTTGCCTCGGTCTTTTTTCTTTTACATCTTTCTGTTGGTCATTATATTTACATGGTGCAGAGAATCGAGAACTCCGTTCACCATCTTTGCTCCCGCTTAGTGCTGGGCTCTCCGTCTCCCCCATGGCTATTTGCAGAGTCTCTCCCCAGCGGTAGAAGAAGGCTGTGTTTTGCTCCACGACCTGCACAGCAGCACACAGCACATGTGAGGTTGTGTCTGTGCTGGACCGTATTTGGGGGCTGAAAGCAATCTCTCCAGGTCTGGGCTTGGACAGCCGAGGCTTGCTTTCTGCGTTAGACGTGATTAGAAACACAGTCGAGTCAGGACAAATTGGTGCTGGTTGGGGCCAACAAAGGAATCCCATCTCTCTTTCCTTTCCCCCTATGGCCACCATTCAGCAACAGGCAAGACTCGGCTTCCTTGGCAACGATGCGGTTCCCACCTAAACACCAACTTTTTGCTCCCGCTTTACATTTTGCAGACTCTAAGCCTTGCTGCTCTACCGGGAACACTTAATTGAGTTCATTTTTTTAAAACGGCCCCTAAGAGAGCTGTCGCTGAAAAAGATAAAGACAAGGAAGCAGGTTGAGCTGGTCACCTGGCATTGCACAGTTCCCCGTGCGGCCGCTGTTGTTGCCGCAGGAAAGCCGGCTCCAGCCAGCGGCTCCCCGCGGCTTGCTTCCGCTCCCGCACTCTTTAGAGTATGGACTGGCTTGCCACCCACTGCCAGCCCCGGTCCTGGCACTCCCCCTGCAAGGGCGGCGATCTGAGGCGTCCATGTTCCCAGAGGACGGACCACACATGAATGATGGGAACATGCAGGCCACCCACCTAGGTCAAGCCCCGGCCTGGCACACCTGCCAGGCTCCTTTCTTCAAAACGGCTGCCCCCACCCTCCCTGTCTCCCTGAGACCTGGTCACTGTGGGACCTCTTGGCCAGGGGTCAAAGGCCACACCCTTCACCAGCCACCCCACTCCCCTGTCCTCTCCCAAGGTTTCCCTCACCCCTGCCCTACCCCCTCCTCCAGGGGCATCTGCAGTGGGACTGGACATGGTTTCATCTCCACGTGGTGGTCCAAGGGCCCTCGGGAGGCGGGCCCCACGTGTCCTCAGCATACGGGATGGTCAAGGACAACACAGGGAAATGCAAAGGGGGCAAATGCTAGGGGTGGTTTCGGCCAGACTCAAGTGCATTCTTCCATCCCCCACTTCATCCTCCATCTATAGGCAGTGTCCCCACCATGCGCCCCCTCTGTCCGGAAGCAGAGTGTCCCTCTGAAACCCTTTGTAGGCAGACACGGTGCAAAGCCAAGACAGTTACCATTACTTCATATGGAAGAATTTTTTGAGCGTTCCCAGACCCAGAAAATCACCTCTTAGGCTTTTTGATACCTTAGATCCCTGTCTTGCTGTGGACACACAAAATAAATCGAGATAAAGCACAGATGCTCACACAGTTCGAGGCTCTGGTGGCTTCCTGCTGAATGTGGTTTCCAGGGAAGGAGCTAGTCGGTGCTCCCCCTCCCACCCCCCCATCCCCCTACCCCCCCACCCCCGCCCCTGCTTGGCTGCACGAGGTCCCTATGAAAACCCAATGCTGAACACCATTTTTGCTTTTCACGTTTGTTCGTAAAAGTGAAAACCCTCCTCGAATTTCTTTCGGTTAGCTACCAACGTAGTAGCTCTTTTGTAAAAGCAAAGTGGTGTCACTCGAACTTTCAAAAAGTGGGGGACACCTGTACCTAAAAAAAAAAAATCAGCCTGTACTCAGCGGGCTCTGGTAATATCAGTCAGAACCCCGGTGTGCCCTTTCCTCCTCGACTCCCACCCGTCCTTTAGCCCAGCTCAAACACCAGCTCTCCCAGGAAACACCCAGTTCTCCCTTAATTTCCTCTGTCCCACGAAAGCCGGAATCACTCCCCTGCGGGCTGCGTTTGTCCATCTGCCCTTGAACCCCTCCTTCCTGGGCTGGAAACCCCTTGCAGGCAGCCCCCGTGGTGTCTCTGCCTTCGTTTTCCTCCATGGAACCTGGCACGTGGCAGAGGCTCAGTGCATGTTTGTGGAATGTGAATGACTAAATGAATCAATACATATTAAGGCGGTTGATTCCGGGTTACTCTTCCCAGGCCGTTCGCTTTGTACCTGTAAATCAGTAACCAAATAAACAGAGAGGTCCGCTGGGCCAGGAAGGCCTTTGCTTTGGGCTCATTATCAGTAGCCCGAGAAGAGATTTCAACAGGGGGAAGGTATTCAAACTAGCGATGGCATGTCTTCTAGCTTCCGAGAGCTAGAAATACAGCTGGAGCCCAGGTGTGGGACACACCGGCTCTCGCCCGTACCTCCGCCCCCCCACCTCCCACTGCTGCAGGGGCTAAGTCCCGTAGCCTCTCCTAGACGGCGTCCCCCTCACGCCACAGTGCTCAGAAAGCCAGGATGGTGCCCCAGCCTGGTGAAGGATTGTGAAACATGGTGCTCGATGTTGATCTTCCGGACTTCAGTCTGAGAAAAGTGCAGCTAAGCCAGACCCAAGCTTCTCAGGGAGGCCAATATATGTCTCCAGAGGCAAGACTTATTTTGAAAACTGGCAAAGGATATGAAATGCCAGGCTCAATTCTAAGGCCTGGGGTTGAGTGGCAGTTAGGCGTGGACCCAAAATATTTGGGGAAATCAAGACAATCTGGAAAATGCGGCTTCTGAGTGTTAGTGGCAGCCAGAGTGGTGCTGTCCGGGCCCAACTAATTGAGCTTCAGGAAGTCGAATGTCGGGTGCTGGGAACTCCTGACTTTCTGGGGGTGATTAGGGTCCTCTGGGAGCACATGCACCGCCCCCCTCCTCACCCTTGGCACACTTCAGTAAACACAATCCCGGGGGGAAAAGGGGGAAAAATAAAAGGGAGCCCAATCCATGCATCTCTAGCCCTTCACTGAAGCTGCTTTTGCTCTCGGGCATTTTCTGTTCAGAGGGTTGGGCTGTGTGTGGCCGCCGGGCTTTCCAGGGTCAGACCACGGCCGAGGCCCGAGCAGTTAGGTGCTGTGTTAGAAAGGCAGGCTCCTAAGACACAGAGGCACTGTTAGAGAGACATCTCTTAGCCCGGAGTGTTCCCCACCACCGTTCCCATGGGGGGTCCAAGGACCCACGGGAACAGAAAGCGTCTCGAGGGAGCAACAGGGGAAATCCAAGAAACGAACGGGTCTGTGGTAGAAACCGTTGCTCAAACTTAACCCTCCCAGCGACACCACCAGAGCCAGCCAAACTGTCGTCACTGCCACCGAGTCTGAACTGAAGCCACCCGTGACTTGATGGTATCGGGCGCCTCTTTCAGTCTGAGGTGATGTCAGAAGCTTATTTTGTGTTTTCCAGGACCTGGGAGGTTTCTCTTCTAACCGTGTCCCAGGAGGATAAAGTAGATTTCATTTTAGATAGGTGTTCCCGTTTTATTTATTTTAATCTGACCAGATTTCCCCTGGGTTCCCCAGAGCCCTGGAGATTGGGGGAGAGGCCTCATCAAGAGAGGGAGGGGACAGACTTTGGCGCCCGACCCCACTTTCCCGGGAAGATTTGTACAGTTAATGCTTGGAAAGAGGGGTGATGATTTATATCCAGTATAAATAAGAAGTGTCCTTAGAAAAGGACAGATAATTTGACATAGCACAGCATGGGTGCCTGGTGAATGGTTTCCAGGGGTTTCCAGACCTGACTCTGCATCCTGATCAGCTGGGGAGAGATGATTAAACGAGAGATTCCCTGCCTCCTCCTGACCTACTGAATGCAAATACCCAAAATCAGACCCAGGATAAGCTCAGGGCAGTGTCTGCATGGCCAGGCTTGGGATCCAGCAGTGTAGACAGTGAGCACTCCAGGTTTCAAGGCAGGCGTGCTCCCAGTGGGGAAGACTGGACCGGAAGTCAAACGGAGCAGGAGGCACCAGACAAAGCCCTCCACGGCTCCCCCCGCCAGGGAGGACATCCACGCAGGATGGATTTCCGCATCCTCAGCCTCCCCACACAGAGTCATTTTGGGGTGCAGAGCAAGAGCTGGAGCCCAGATGTTGTCCTGGCAGCCAGCAGCCCTCCCGTCTCCTCAGGAGTATTTTTGTCTGCAGCTTAGCAACCATTTTCTGATCTACACTGAGGCGAAATCGGAAGGAAGAGGTAAGAGCTATACATGCTAATAGAGCCCCAGAATGCAATAATGAAAAAAAAAAATGAAATTTTGCTAAAGCAAAGACTTCGGCAACGTGCAGACAGGAACCAATGACACGGATTGTTCAAGCCGCTCTTGCTTCTTCGTGTCCTTCTATCCCTCCTTCTGCCTTTACCCTCACTCCCAACCCTACCCCCGTATCTGACCGTGCTGCCCGTACCTCTCAGCTCAGCACCATGAAGGACTGAATCTGCCATAAAATGGCGAATTCAGAGATGCCTCCAGGCAGCGTTGAACAAACTTCATTAACTGGTTTGCTGATTTGGCAGTAAACAGTGAACGTGACTTTTTTTTTTTCTTTTTTAATTCTAAGGGTGATTGAGACAAAGATCTAGGCTGGAGACTGTAACTTGTATCTCATAAAGATGGGCCTGGCTCATGTGGAAATGCCTACCCTCAGCTTGCTTGGATTTGGGAAGCAGGCACCGAGATCGAGGAACACAAGTGTATAAACAGAATAACCCTTTCTCACAGCGTTTCCGCTTGTGGAGCTCTTTCTGGTTCTTTCCCGTTAGAAATGAGTAATTAGTTCAGTAGCTCATCAAAGGAAGGCCCCAGCACGGCTCCCTACCTGTGTATAGAGGAAGGGTCCCGGAAAGCTCTGGAACGTGCTGAACCAATTACACTTGATGAAGATTTTATTTAAATTTCCAAGATAGCGTTCACTGGAGAATAGCCAGCATGTCCTGGGTTTCCCTGGAACTGTCCTGAAGTCTTGTGTCCCGACAGCCCCTCAGTCCCAGGCAGAGCGCGGTGGTTGGTCGCCCTGTTGACTGGCACGACCTCAGGCAGGCACTGAGAGTGGAGAGCGCCAGGTCCTCTCTCCTCCTCATGGCGGCCAAAGCTTCTCTGTCATGGCTGCTTCCTTCTCATGCTTCTCCCGTACGAGGAGAAACCAGCTGTCCCTGCCTGGCCCGGCCTTCCCCACAGCCCGAGCTCCCAAAGGTCCGTTGCTGGGGACGCCTCGGGACCTGCCCACACTCTGTTGGAGCCACCTGGGTGGCCTCTCACAGTGGGTCCCCCCACTACGCAAGCTCGCCCTTGCCGTGGACGGTGATTCCCACCACAGGCCTCCCCAGGGCCTCATGGTACCTCACTGCCTGTCCCGGCCAGCTCAGGAATCAATACACAGAGGCCGCAACCCCTCGTCTTTCCTCACTAAAGAGAAGCTCTTTCAGGGGAAGCAATGCCTTCCTCCTCCGTGCCTCTCAGCCAAAAGCCTCGCAGAGAGCCCAACAGATTCAGAGCTCAGGGCATGTCTGCTGAGCTGCCGAACAAAGTGGACAGGCCCTTAGATCCCTGCCTTCTCCCATGGGAAGATAAGGACATCTCCCACCCCTGTTGGGGCTCCTCTCCCCAACGATTCTAGATTCCCCCTGTTCCTTCTAGATTCCCCCCTTCACCTATTCATGAGGGGGAAACCCCTTCCAGGTGGGGCCCTTATTTGGGCCTTCTGTGACACGCTGCAGGAGGACCCGGTGTTTCCTGGGAACTGGCTGCCAACCCCACCGTGAGCCCAGTTTTCTTAGGGGCCCCAACTTAGGAGCACTGCCCTCCCCCTTCCCCATGGACACACACACACCACCACTCCTCTACCCCTGTCTCAGCTTTGACCAAATCTGGAGGGTCTGGGCACTTCCCCGGACATCACTAGGTGGTTCTCTGTGGCTAGTCCCTGGGCCTGCGAGAGTCGGGCTGGGGTTGGGTCTCCTCGGCCCGCAGCTGGAGGATGTACAGCCTGGGGATTTCCACTCCGGAGGCTGAGCGACCTGGGACACACGGTCATCAGCAGGACCTCATCTGTAGGCATCTAGGGTGACAATGCGGGGTTACACAACAAAAAGAGGGGAAGCCACCAGGAAAGGAAAGGGAGAAAATCGTCCTCATGCCATTTTGAAGTTAAGGCTGCGCACGTAACGTCACACATTCAGTCACTTCCGGGATACACTTAGCTTCTCCCATAAGCTGCCAGATCCTTATTACTTTTAAAATCAGTAAGAGCAGTTGTTTGACTGGAGCAACTTGTCCCTTTAATAAAAAGGAACGCATTCACCTACGATCGGACAAAGCCCCAGTTACCTTCAGGCTGAGGCTCTCAAGGCTGTATGTTTGTATTCGTGGAATTCGGACTGGAATTCGTAAATCAGGTATAATCCATCTTCGTCTCCCTTTCATCTGTCCCTTTGTCACGGGGCACATATGTCCTGTGGGGGTCACAGTTGGTGAGGTCGTTAGTAAGAGAATGTTCTATCTGGTGCTGCGGGAATCAGTGCCCAGGAGCCCGACAGGGGAAGCAACACCTCCAATTAGCCGACAAAGCTAAATTGGGATGTGTTGTGATCATCACCATAGACAAAGAACAAAAATGGTATAACAGGTTAGAAATGCAGTAAGTTAATGAAAACGTTCCCATGGAAAAATACAAGGTACAGCTGGAGAAGGAGAGACGGGGGATGATGGAAATTCAGGAAACGGAGAGTCAGTGAAATAGTGTGATTTGGAAAGCAAGGGAGCGATTTATGGGGTGAGACGGGATGGGTGTGCAATGCAGTATGACAGCTAACTAAGCAAAGGGGACTTCAGGCCTCACAACCATCACTGCGCCCCTGTGCGGGACCAGCGTACCTCACCCCACAGCCAGCGGCATCTGGTGACCATCCCACAGCCATTTACTGAGCATCTACTCTGTGGCGGGCACATGGCGCACAGTCCTGTCCTCCTCCAGAAACTCTGGGAGGCAGGTATGACCACACCCAGCGGGGAAATTGAAGCTCCGAGAAGTATCTTGCCCAGGATCTGAGCCAGCTTGCAGAACCAGAAAGCGACAAAGTGGAATCCAATTTTAAAACCTTTTTTTCTATACACTTGAGAACTGGCCACACTCCTTGGTGAGTAAAGAGGCAAGGCCACAGGTAGTGACCTTTGGCTGTGGGGCTGTGGATGGTGCACGAAGACCGAGAGACAGCCCACCTGGGTTCCAACTCCAGTCCTTCCTCTCCACAGCTGTGAGGCTTTTAAGAGGGTCCCTTAACCTCTCTGGGCCTTAGTTCCTTCAACTATGCAGTGGGAAGGTCATCCACTGTCAGCACAGACTCTCGGCGGACTAAATCGCTGGTACTATGACACGTCTTATGAGCTGTAAATTCCTGGGACTGGTGCTTCCCTGCGTTGGCCACAACCAGTCAGTTCTACTTCCTGCATCTGAAGTGTTTGTGATCTCAGACCCCGCTCAGCAGAGGTGCCTGGACCGTCAGGCATGAATGTAGTCCACGGGGAAGGGCAAGGGACGTGTCCAGCTGGCAGCGGCCCCCTCAGGACCCACAGCTGTCGCACAAGCCAGCATCTGCCGTCTAAGGAAGTTGAGTCCTGAAGGAAAGAGGGTGACAGGGAAGTGATGGTTCCAGACCCCACCCCAAATGGAGGCCGTTGGAGGAAACGAAGGTGTGAACAGCCTGGGTAAGAGGAACGGCCATGCCCTCTTCGCACGTTTGACTGAATGGAGAGGAGGAAACTAACTACCCCCAGCGGCTCCTGAGGGCGGGGCTTGAGAAGGGGAAAGATGGGGGTGGGATGCGGCGGTGGAAAGGGCTCGGGCTTTGATGGCTTTGCTAGAAGAACAAGGTGATTCAGTTCAACGCTGTGTTTTCCAACAACTCTCCTACAGCGGTCGGTGTCCTGCGGTTCAGTCCCAACCCCGGAGCTGCAGCAGCCCTTCGCGTTAGGGGGCTCCGTCCCACCTGACTGTCCCCACTTCCGCCACCAGCCCCCGGTCCTGCGTCCCCAGGCTACACACTGGTGTCTGGCTTGGCTACAGATTGGAAGATTCTCACAACCCTTTCCAGGTTCGATAAATGACCAGAATGGATCACAGAGCTCAGAAATGTGCTCTATTTATGACTAGTTTTCTTACAGAGGCTACGACTCAGAGAGGCATAGAGCAAAGGACGGCGGGTGAGGGGCACAGAGCCCCCAGGCTGCCTCTGGGGTCACCACCCTCCGAGCACGTCAGTTTGTTCATCTATCCAGAAGCTCCCTGAACCATGTTGCTCCAGGGTTTTTACACGGGTTTTTACACGGGTGCCACTGCATAGGCACGGGTGAGTCCGTCCTTGGCCACAAGACCGAACGCAGTCTTAGAGGTCAGAGGACATTCCCCATCTCATGGTTGGTCCCTCCAGTGACCTCCTGAATCTCCGCGGCCCCCCACTTGTCAGCGATCTCATTAACAGACACTCAGGTAAGGGAGAAAGGGGCTCATTATGAATAACAAAAACCACCCCATCACTCCGGAAATTCCAAGGGTTTTAGGAGCTCTGGGCCTGGAACCTGGGACAAAGGCCAAATATACTTTTCTCTATACCACAGATACACTTGAACATCCCTTCTGTCTCTCACGTGATATATTTAGTGGCTTTCAAACTAAGTACGAGGTATCGTCCTGCTCAGTGTAAGAAAATACCTTTATAGCTAGAGCTCTTTGGCAATTTCACGGGCTGCCTCCCAAGGTCTGTGCTACCTGGATGGAGTAGGACGTGATCTGAGGTTGGGGGACCCCAGTGGGGAATGCTGAGAAGGAGAGCCCACGGTGGGCGGTAGTTTGGGCCCAATGCTCACTCAATCACGATGGCTGGGACACAGTGTAATGTGACTGCCTCTCTTGGTTTCAGAATCGAGACACACTTCCTTTTTGGATGAACAGCACCGGCAAGAGGGAAGGCTGGCAGCACGGTTGGCATGGCTACGACAACGAGCTCATGGACATGAGGGGCATCTTCCTGGCCTTTGGCCCCGGTAGGCAAGACATGACCACACGCTTTGTCCTCCATTCCCAAGGAAGTGGTCTCCAGGAGGGGCTGACAGCACTAGTAAAGGCTCAAGTGATCTCTTTACGGACCCTCTTTATGAGCAAAGCTGAGTAAATCCAGCTGGTCTCCACGAAACATCTCTGACTGGCTGGCTTTCAGATGCTTCTTAGGTTTGGCAAACGTGGCCAAATACTTTTCCTTGTAAATTTTAAATCTTGAGTGCGGTGAAGAAAATGGATTCCACATGTTTGTGATTCATTTTTTACTTAATTCATCAAAATGTTATTTCACAGCTAGCTGATGTCCAGGAAAGCTTATCAGACACCAGGTTGCCGACAGCTGTGAGTCTGAGCTGACGGGATCACGTCACAGGGTCTGACTCCTCCGCAGGTCCTCCCTGTCTAGAGCACCCAGCCCTGTGAGGGTGGGTCATTCGGTTTAGGGCCCAACCAGAAGCTGGGATGTGCTCAAGACCAGGCTAGGAAATGACCTTGAGATGGACTTTGAATGAGCCAGAAGACCTAGGGGCGTCTTGGCTGAAAGCAAATTTACTCTGCCTTCCTTGATCAGATACATTTCTAAGGCTGGAATGGGGGGGGTGGGTGGGTGGAGAGGGTCTGTTTGGTCATTTGCTTTAACTGACAGAGGACTGTGAATTCACATTGTGGAGAAGTTTATCAAATACTCATAGACCATACTATGACCCAAACACCCCTTTCGTTCTTAAAAAAAAAAAAAAAAAAAAAGCGGAGGTGAGAGAGGCATTCAGCAGCCATTAACCCTCAGTTGACTGGCTCATAAGCTAGTCTCCTGTCTCACTACTGTCCACTGTCCTTATTAGATGTAGTAACTTACCCTGACGTCCGTATTCCAAATGCTGTTTTCTGGACATAGATTAGATAGATCAGCCCATGACAGTCCGTGCTTCCCTTTCCAAGTATAGGTTAGAAATCATGCCTAGAAGGTCTGCTGTTCTTCTTGATGTAGCAAGACAAAGATCTATGTTGACCTCTCTCGTTCCATCTGCCTTGGGTCACTATACTTACCACAAAATAGCTGCTGACAACAACTGGCTGTCCATTTCTGTGTGCTCCTTGGGAGCCCCTGGCCTCCTGAGCCTAGGGATCACATTAGTCCAGGTCCTTTCTCATATGTGATATGAGTTCCCAAGTCCTGAAGCAAGTATCAGTACCAGTAGCAGCCAACATTTACAGAGTGCTAACTGGGTTCACAACATTGGCCTAAGAGAGTTCAGAGGATGTCCAGGCACACGGCCATGAACTAGTGAGAGTTAGTGGGAGCTCCCTGTCAACCAGGTCGGATTAACCTCTTATAGCACATTCAACACGAGTTCACCAAAGCTCAAAAACATAACGAATGAGGGAGGGAGCCTCAAGGACATTGTTGAGGTCAACTGTTGGATGGATTAGGCTGGAGACTTTCCACGGCCGCGGCCTTTAAATGGGAGAACAAGTAACATCAGGGCTTTCATTCAAAAGCATAACTTTCTCCTTCCTTAGAAGAGAGAAGTAAGATTGTGAATGCAAACCAGTTGTCCGCAGAAGGAGGGTTTATAAGCAACAGTCTCAGGCATAGAGCAAATCTAGCCTCAAACCAAAATTTTAAAACAAAGTATCCAAAGCTACATGAGCTTAAAGTTAAATTCAGAGGGGAAAGTTTGTCCGTCCACAAAAGCCTCCATCATAGGCTCCTATTAAACCAAAAGCCGAAGCCTTTTACAGACAGAGAGATGACCCCTGATGGAAATGGACTGGGCCCATGACAAAAATGCTTCTAGGCAGATACCGCCTTGAGAGCCTCCCTCAAACCATCACGTTTCTGGCTCCAGTTCTCATGAAAGATTGAACAGCTTTACACACTGACTGTTTACTCTGAAGAAAATTTAAGAGTGAGGCCTTTAATAGCTATCTAGCTGCACTTTGAGATAAAGGTACATCCTTCCTGATTAATTGTACGCGCTTCTCGCTCAGGGAGGAAGCCGGGCATCATTACAGATGCTCAGGTACAGCTTAGAAGTCAGTAAGTCTGGTCCGGCAGAAAGAAAAGGAAATAATTCTGGAAGATAGCCTTTCTCTGGTTAATCCCGGTTTCTAATTTGAACCACCTAATCTCGCCCCAGAGAACTCCACATTTCAAGATAAGACAGCAGGAGTGTGAGTCGGTGAGCTGCCTGTGAGCTAGCCAGCCTCACCCGGAGAGCAGCCCAAGGTGGCCAGGCATAGCGTGCGGCTGCAGAACCTTCTCTCTTTAGGAGCAACAGTTTCAATATCCAGAAAATTTAAATTCATGGAGATAACCTGGATTGCCAATCCAGATTCAGCATGCCACCTTGGGTTAGTGGAGCTTGGCCGGGTCCTCCCCAGCTGGATCTGGTATTGTTCTGCTGTTAAGGAATTTTCTAGAAGCTCTCATTCTAGCCTGGATCCTCTACTCATTGGGCCCAAAGTCCTAGCACCGCAGCATAGGAATTCACGAACCGGACGGAATGGGGGGGAACCCCAATTCTCTTTCCTGCTTACATGCAGAGGATTTCGCTTTGTACTTTCATTGTAAAATGTTTTCTAATAATTTTATTGTCAGTAGAGCTTGATCTCAGTTTTTCCCACTGAGTGTTAAAGACACGGGCATTTGGAAGGCTGGGGAGGGACCTGTTGGGTTTACTGTTGTCTGCCACCCCCATACCATCCCCACCCACACACATGACAAGGACATGGCCACCATGTGGTGAGGCAGTGTGGTCATCACGCCCAGGTCCATGGCAAGTCGCAAGGAGGGAGACGAGTTGCTGTCACATGGCTGGGACAAGCTTTCCATTGATTTTTCATACCGCAGCTGATTCTTCTCTGGGAAAGTCTCACCACTGTCCTCACCTCGTTGCAATCACCTTGATATTGAGAAGGGCTGCGATTCTGGGGCGGTCCTAAATCTCCTCTCCATGCAGGTTCCAGATTTTGACCAGTTTTTACCATGAGGTGATGCTGCCTTATCCCTTATCCTTCCTGCCCCCAAATAAAGTGAATCCTCTGAATAATTTATAGGGTAAATATTTCCAGTCCATAGTTTGCCCTTGTGGGGTGTTTATTCTACACACTTATTACTAAGAACAGCTACCGCTCATCGAGCAGATGCACTGTGCCTGGAACCGTGGTTTAGGTACCCTTCCCATGCCCTTTCCTGGGCTTACCCAGCTACTAAGCGGCTGTGGGCTGGTTGCAGAGCCCACTAACTTCTTATGCTAGAGTCAACATTACCTCTCCAAAGTGAGCAAAACCCATCACTTGGGAAGTAGACCTGGGTCGAACATACTCTGTGGGCATGTTTTCTGAATAGAACTTCTGTGCTTGTGATTTCAGACTTAATATAAGAGCAGCATTTGGTGTTGGCACTTCTGGACTCTGTTGCTGTTGGTGTTTGTTTGCTTTTTAAATAAAGTACTTGTGATCATTTGAGCAGAGCAATTATAAAGGATTATCTTCTAAGGGAGACAACTTGGCTTTACAGGCCCCAAACCACCCATTTCCTTTCGAAGTCTTACATGGACTGAAAGCGCTAGCAGAGGTCTTCATGGTTAGATAAAACCTCCTTCCAGAATTCAGTCTCAATATAGCTCTGGTTTGGGACCCAAAAGAGAAACTGCTGTGTACACTACTAACTTCTTACACTCACTCTCTGAACAGACATGGACTTGGCTTTCAGCCTCGTCTTTCCTCCTGTGGAGAAGGAGAAGGTGGACTCTTCTCTGCAATCCATCCACACTCACTAGGCTGTGAACGGCTGCCCCTGCCTTCTAGAATCCTGCGTCACCGCGGGAGTCTGGGGCAGCCGCTGGGTGGAAGCAAGCACACCACTCTCCTCCCTCGACCCGAGGAGCTCTCGGCGCCCTCACCTGGGTCCCCAACTCCAATACCAGTTTGCTCATTTTCCCCTCGGCTAAGTTGTCTGAGCTGCTAGCGAAAGGCTCCCAAGGAATGTTCCGTTGATTCTCCAAACATATTTGAGAAACCATCGCTGTTGTTTCTGAGGTGGCCAGAACTGAGGAAACCATACAGGTTCACATTCCACGAAGCCCTGAGACCTCGATGTGGCAGGAAAATGAAGGAATGTTCCTCAGTGGCTCAGGGGCCCCCTGGCCAACCAACTGCTGTTAGATAGATGTTCTGGAAGATAAGCAGAGCGTGTAATTGGGTTTGGGGGGCTCAGCAAGACAGTCAGCCTTCTGTGACCACACCTGCTCTCCAGGGCTCGGCAGAAATGAGCAGCAAACATAGAGATGCCTTCCGCCTCTCCAGGATAGCTCTGTTGTCAGGAAGGGCCCACAGTTATGCACAAAGACAGTCTGCTGACTTGTCTTTCCAAAGAAACTCATCTCCCTGAGCCCTAGAGAACAGCTTCCTCTGTAAGCTATAGCCCTTGCAGATACCCTTCCAAGTTCACCATGACATGGCCATGCCCCATTGACAGAGCTGATTTCCAGTCCCAAAGCTGCCTGGAGCCTGAGTATAATTCTCTGTGTTGTGACTCGGCCCCTTTCTGCCCCGGGCATGGCTGTGACTACTTGTTTGCTTGTCTTTCCCTTTCAGATTTCAAATCCAACTTCAGAGCTGCTCCAATCAGATCCGTGGATGTCTACAATGTCATGTGCAACGTGGCGGGCATCACTCCCCTGCCCAACAACGGCTCCTGGTCCAGGGTGATGTGCATGCTGAAGGACCAGGCCAGCTCGGCTCTGTCTGTCCGGCTGAATGGCTGGGTTCCGGTCTCAATTCTCCTCCTACTGCTCATATAGATGCTGCTATTGTTGTCCCCAAATGTTCAGCCAAGGGTGCCTCCACGGTGGGATGGTTTTCATTTTCTATTTGAATAATAGCTTCATTAACGCAATCAAGGCCATCAAAATTGTAAATATACTGTTCTTGGATGATTCCATACATAAAAGTCCTTGCTTCTTAAAACAAACAAACAAACACCAAAAACCCCAAGTTTTATTTCTTCTGGAGGTAAGGAAAATCCAGCTCCTCATTGGTTCAACTCCATGTCATCTTCTGCATTGTCCTCATGCAGTCATTCAGATGAGCTATCTGAGTAGGAGCCTACCGGTGGGGCAAGCAGACTTCGAGTGGATAGTGCATGGAGTCTTGGGCCCGTCTCTGCCCTGCCTTGCACAAAGCAGGCCCTTGTCTGTGTCCACTCCACACCCAGGAGCCATCCTTGGGGTCTAGAGCTGCAATCCTGCCCTGATCCTTCTATCCCAGAAAAACAAAGCCCACATAAAAGCAATAGCTGTCTTCTGTTTCTGGCTCAGCTCATGGACTTGTGTTTTTTTGTTTTGTTTTGTTTTGTTTTTTGTTTTTTTGTTTGTTTGTTTGTTTGTTTTTCATTTTATGCCAAGTCCCAGAAAGGGCATATCTTAGCTTGGATCACCAATTAAAAGTATGAAGGACTGAAGACCTCACAGAACTTCGAGGTTGTGGAAGTTGTGAGTGCCCTCCCAAAGTCTGGAGTGCACAAAAATATCTCCCTTGGCTTGAGGAGCAGAAAAGCCTGTAGCAGACCCAGGCTTCTGTGAGGCTCAGTCTGTCCCAACATGGAGCCTTGCACATGGTGGGCCCTGCATGGCTTTGGACCCCCAGATGGAGTGTAGGCTACGGCAATACCTGACCTATCAGTACACATCTCGCTGATGATTTGTGGACATGTTTGCAGAAATCTTGGTTCACTGCTTGGAATGGTGGCACAGTAAGCCAAAGTTCTGGGCACCAGTAGTCTGGAGCAAGGCTCATGGAATACCACCAGCAAAGTGTATCCCGAGGGACCCAGAATCCCGAAGGAAATGGTGGAGGTGGGGGTGGGGTGGGGAACGGAGAGAACACGATGGAACCGCATCCCAGTCACTAACAAATTAGCCATTTGATTCAGAAATGGTTTGGTCGGAGTGCCACCTCAGGGACCTAAGTTCTTGGAAAACCCCTAAGAAGACCCACTGAGCCTGAGTTGAAATGTTTTCAGGTTAGTGATCTAGAGTTGCTGTAGGAAACCTTGCTGTGAAACAAAGGGCAACAGCATGTTTAAATGATCAGAGTCACACAGACCTATCATAGTGTTAACAGTGAGTTTACACTAAATGGGGACACACCTGCAAAAGAGACTTTCCACCAGGAAGAGACAGCCCAACAGGTCTCCCCAGCATGATGAAGCCCCATTACAGTGTTTGCCTTGAGAAATGAGCGTCAAGGCTCACGCTGATTGGAGAAGGGTGGGAACATCTCTGTGCCTTCAATCATGAGAGCAAAACATTGCTACTTAACAAATACATATACCAAATCTGTCATCACAAAAGATTTCTAGGAATTTAGGTAATGTGTTTTAAAAGTGCCAGCAAACCATCCAATCAGTTAGAAAGAGGACAAGCTGGCCTTTGTTATTTGGCTGAAAACAAACTGGTGCTCTCAGAACATTGGGCAGTGGTGTTGAAACAGGCATCCATTGTTCAAAGTGCTCTTTGTCCGGAAAATGAATCCAGTGGAGCCCACCTTCCTCCCTTGTGAAGGAAGGATGGCTTAGAGACACCCAAGTGATTCAGTTAAAAGGGGATCATGAAAATCAAGAGAGTACAAACAGGCACACAGTCTTACCCTTTGTGTTTCCAGCTCTGTTCTATCATTTTCCCCTCACTCATCCCTAACAACTTCAAGTTGCATAATAAAATCTCAGATATTTGTCTGACAGAGTGTAGCTAATAAATAATCTTAAATAGATGAACAAGAGTAAGGTACTTTTGGAATCATAAATACTGGTAAATAGTAAAGAAAATTCAGACACTAAATGGAGAAAAAACTTTTTCCTAAAATAATGCCTACATTTTAGTGGCTTAGTTATTTGGCTAGAATTTTTTTCCCCTTTGATTTTTATTTTAAAGTTACATTATTTTCCTCAGGAAAACTTCCTCTAAGTGTGTTCTGTTCCTTTTGAGTAAAATCTCATACATGTAGACACCTCTTCTCCTGGAGTATTTTCCTACTTCACTGCTAATTCCAGGAGGAAGATAATTGGACTGACCTGCAAATACCGAAGATAAACCAAACGAATGATCCTTACATTAAAGATGAGATAAATGGCTACTTTCCCTACCCAATGTCTAATCTCCAGAACCCAATTCAATTAAGTTCTGAAGACCTAAGCATCAATTAGAACAGACCCAGGGAATTCTTTCTAGCCTCCAAGAGCCCTGATTATAGAGTCCCAACTCCTCCTACTTTTAAATAGAACTTGGAAATCCACGTGGATCTGAGTTCAGTCACTGATGGCCATTTGCAAACTTCCTGGGATTATAAGCATCATCTGGCCTGCTTCCAGAAATGTAGATTCAGAAGATCTGGGTGGGACCTCAGACAGCACTTACAGGTTTGGGTTTGCTCTATGGAGAGAGAGGTTCTGGTTAGACCTTGGTAGACCTGAGTCTTCTGACAGCAATTTCATAATCCGCCAGTTTCTCCAGAGGCCATTGGACTGGCATTGCCTGCTGATCCCAGCAGGGTCAAGCTTCCAGCCCTCTCTAAGCCAAAGCAGATCTGCAAGCCCCAGGGATGGAGACAGGCACCCAGAGGGGCAAACTTGGCTTCTCCATACCCCATTCCCATGAGTCTAGGATTCCCAAGAGCGTTTTCCAACAAACTCATTGTTGAAGATGTAGGCCTGGTTTATGGATTTTCTAAAAAAAAAGGAAAAAAGTGTTTTTTGCATTTCTGTAAATAGCGAAAGATTTCAAAATGTGATTGTGCATTTAATCTTTTTAAGCAATTTGTGATAGACCAAAGTCAGCTCTTGTGAACTACTTGCTAGAAGGAAGGGCGGTGGTAACCTTGGACGACTGGTTCTAAAACATGTGAAACTCGGTCTCAGGTGTATGCTGTGAAAAATATCCTTGTGTGTGTATTGCTTGGAAATCATAAAATAGCACCTAGTTCAGTGCCTCAAATGTTTAATGAATGTTCCATAAATATGTGTTGAATAAAAAAATAAATCTCATGAAGGAGACCTGCTTACACTTCAGATATTCTCTTCATCTATAGTTCCACAAGTTAAAAGAATGATTCATTTTTGACTTGCTATCTTTTCTTATCGCCCAACTGATAAATATAATTATACTTCATTCCATGGATTAAACATAGTCCATCCCAGGCTTATGAATTTGATAATGGAAGGAAGGAAGGAAGGAGAGAAGAAAGAAAGGAAGAAAGGAAAGGGAAGGAGGAATGAAGGAAAGGAAGGGAGGGGAGGAAGAGAGATTAGATTTTGAATATACTAAAGATAATATACTTTTAGAATAACAGCTTTATCAAATTTAATTCATATACCATGTAACTCATCCACTTAAATTGTATAATTCAACAGCTTGAGTCTAGTCACAGAATTGTGCAACCGTCACCACCATCAGCTTGGGAACAATTTTATCACCCCCAAAGAACTCGATATCCACAAGTGTCAGTCCCCATTTCCTGCCCACCCCTCCCCCCCAACCCGTCTCAGGCCACCACTAAATTACATTTTGTCTCTACAGGTTTCCCTATTCGAGGTATTTCATTAAAATGGAATAACAATATGCTGTCTTTTGTGGCTGGCTTCTTTCACTCAACATAATGTTTTCAACATTTTAGCATGAATCAGTACTTTCCTCTTTTTATTTCCAAATTATACTCCATTATATGGAGTGGCTGCATTTTATTTATCCATTATTTTGTTGATGGACCTTTGTTTTTTCCTCACTTTTTGGGTAGTATGAATATTGGTACTCTGAACATTCATGTACGAATTTTTGTGCACATATGTTTGCATCTGTTTGAGGAATATACCTAGAGAATAATTGTAGGATCACATGCTAACTCTTTATTAAACTTTTGAGGAACTATCAGACCATTTTCCAAATTGGCTGCACCATTTTGCATTCCCACCAGCGGTATGAGAGGGTGCAATTTTCTCCACATCTTCACCAACACTTGAATCACGTCTTTTTTTATTATATATAGCCATCCTGGCAGGCATGATGTGAGATCTCACTGTGGTTTTGATTTGGATTTCCCCAAGGATGAATAATGTTGGGCAACTTTCCATGTGCCTACTGGCTGTGTGTCTATCTTTGTTGAAGAAATGTTTACTCAAACCCTTTGCCCATTTTTTTTTTTTAAATTGGGTTTTGGCCTTTTTATTATTGAGTTGTTAGAATTCTTTATATATTCTGGATACAAGTCCCTTATCAGATATATGTTTTGCAAAAACTTGTATTTCCCTGTCCTGTGGGTGTTCTTTTCACTTTTTTGGATAGTATCCTTTATGGCACAAGTTTTTAATTTTGACAAAGTGCAATTAATCTATTTTTCCTTTCGTCAGTTGTTCTTTTTTGTCCTCTCCAAGAAGGCTTTGCCCGACCCAAGATCATTAAGATTTACTCCTCTGATTTATTCTAGGATTGTTACAGTTTTAATTTATGTTTAGGTCTATGATCCCCTTTGAGTTAAGTTTTTGTTAATGGTATGAAGACCTGATGCTTCTGTATTCTTTTGCCTGTGGATATCCAATTGTCCCAGGATTGCTTGTTGCCAAGCATACCAACTTTTTAGAGAATGTGAAAATGATTCTGTTGGATATAAACACTTTAAAAAATAATAATCACTCCAAAAATGTGAATTTTTTTGTACCTCAACACTGGATATGCAACACAGTGTTTATTCCTAGAGAATAAACCGACCCCACCGACCAGGTTGGACCCCCCACCATACTCTCCCTGTATACCCCAGCTACACATAACACCCTCTGTTGTCCTCTGTCATACACCGATCAAAATTCTAATCATATAATAAATAAAGATCTTGTTTAATATTGTCTATTTTTCTCCCTGGAATCTCAGCGAGAGAGGGACAGTGTCTATCTTATTCACCCAGGGAAATGCCCGACGCACAATAGGTGTTGAATGGTTATCTGTTGAATGCATAAATGACTTGGCATTTTATTGCATTTTCTTCCCATTTTTACCACCGCCCCCTACATCCCCACACACAGAAATCACGAACACTTTTTAAAGCTCCCGCTTCACCATTTTAATCTCACCTCTGACCTTCTTGATCTAACCCCATTTTTTCCTAAGTAATTACTTACCTTGGTTTTCCTTTGGCACTGAAAAATATTGTACCTCGCAATTATCTTTATTTCTATTTCCTCGGATTCAACACATTCTATTTTGCATGAGTTTGTTTTGTGTGCTAAATATGGGAACAATTACATTTTCCCTCTCTGACTCATTAGATTATAGTTTTGAATATACTAAACATAATATACTAAACTATAATATAAGATATTATAGTTTTCTTGGAAGAAGAGGGCTTCCCTCCCTCCCTCCCCCTTTCTTCACTCCTTCCTTCTTTGGGAGGTCAGGACTTGCGGGGACCCTAATAATTGGCATCCCTGCTTCCTAATTAATTTTGTATGTAATTGAGGTAGACCCAGTGTTGGAAAGATAGAGAGTGAAACATCACCTTTATTACAATAAAGCTGATAGTTATGGGAGAATGCGGGGTATAATACCACACCTCTGAATCACACATTGGCCCACCAAGGCCCTAGACCTATAAGTGCTCTGCAGCCTACCAGAAGGGAAGCAAATGGTCTGTCAAGACCAAAGGCAAAGAGGTGAATCCACAGCAGTTCCGAGTTAATTCCTTGAACACTAAACACCTGCTGGGGGGCATCTTCTCCGGGCCACCAGCACGCTTGCTCGCTGGGCCAGGCCAAGTTCCTACGGAGCATCACCTTGGCGGTTCCGAAGGTCACCAGCGTGATTCAGGAGGACTCAGTGTGGCCTGGTTCATGGTGAGACTCCCGCAGAGCTGCCTATAATTTGGCCCTTGGAGAGACGCTCCAGGTAATTCACTTGACTTTGCCTTTGCTCGACCCTCCTGGCCCTGTGGGCCATCCTGGCCTTCCCGCTGGGCTCGGACTTGGCGGGACTCCAAATGGGTTTCCCATTTTTGCCAGAAGCCCAGGAAGATAAGGCATAGTTCTATGAGATAACATTCTCCCAATTGTGCGTCTGAGCCTAACTCCTGGCAAAAGAATGGTTCATTTTAAACCTTTTAGTCAAGTAATTGCTGACAGAGTTTGTGATACTCTTGGCAAGTTTAAAACACAGTCAAATCATTTTATTTCATTGGGGCAGAGCCCTGGTCCAGCTTACCTCTGCATATCTAGATCCTGGAACAGAGAACAGAGTCAGGCCCCCAGAAGGTTCTCACACATTGGAAGAATGGATGAGTCCAGTTGTTTTTAAAAGAGCACACTGAGGGGTGCCTGGGTGGCTCAGTGGGTTAAAGCCTCTGCCTTCAGCTCAGGTCATGATCCCAGGGTTCTGGGATCGAGCCCCACATCAGGCTCTCTGCTCCACAGGGAGCCTGCTTTCTCCTCTCTCTCTGCCTGCCTCTCTGCCTGCTTGTGATCTCTGTCTGTCAAATAAATTAATTAATCAATTAATTAAAAAAAAGAACACTGACTATGTCCTACAATCCTCGGAAGTTCTGGGGCCGCCTTGGGAACAGCTGCCTCATGTAGAGCGGGTTCCTTCAGAGAAGGTTCACACTGCTAGAGACACAAGAATAGCGCACAGCACGCCCTTCGTTATGGGTTGAATCGCTAGCCCCACGGCCCTCCAAAAAAGTTATATGTCCAAACCCAAGTCCCTGATACCTATGAATGTGACCTTATTTGGGAATAGAGTTGTACAGATGTAATCGAGACAGAGGAGGTCATACTGGGTTGGGGTGGGCTCTACTCCAATGACTGGTGGCCTTCTAAGAGAGAGATTTAGATCCAGAGACACAGGGAAGATGCCACATGGCAGCGCGGGCAGAGACTGGAGGGACGTGTCTACAAGCCACAGAGCAGCAAGGACCTCGGGCAGCCACCAGCCGCTGGAGGAGGCCAGGAGCGATTCTCCCCTAGATCCTTCAGAGGGAGCCCAGCTCTGCCGACACCTTGATTTCAGACTTCCAGCCTCCGCTGTGAGAGGCTGCGTTTCTGTTAAGATACCTCGTAGGTGCAGACCTGTGACAGCGTTCATGGGAAACTGACACACGCTTCATGTTGCTTTTGGTGTCAGTCCAGCTCATCAAGGAGTCCTTGACCGCTCCCCTCTTTCACGTCAGATACTGTGAATGTTTGGGGAACACACAGAAGAAAAGATGCCATTACTGCCCTCACTGAACTTACAATGTAGTCATTTAATTTCTTCCATTTTTGAGCAGAGTTGCATTCTCCTTTCTGTGCAGCAAAATGTTTCAGTTGCTACAGGCAAAGCACAGACGGAATTTTGGAGAAAACGGGAGTAACACAATGAAAGAAGGCTCTAGAGCAGGAGAGCTGGAAGCGGGAGGCTCACTGGCTTGGGCTCCTGATGGCACCTTGTCCGTTGCCTCCTGTGGGATCTTAGTCCCTGGCCGTTGGATGTTCCTCCTCCGAATTACTCTTCACCTTCTCTGTGGAATTATCCCTCAGCAAATGCAAGAATGATCATGCTACACACCTGATTAAAAACCACTCTTGTGTCTTTCATTCCTACAGAATTAAATTCTAAATTCTGCTTCCAAACCATGTCTGTGGTTTGACCCCTCTGTCCAGCACGCCCCTTCCCACTCTTCGTCTGCAAACTTATACTCACCTTTCATGGCCTGGATTCTCTGGGAGACCTTTGTACTTTCATGTCCTCTTATTGTTTCATTTATTACAAAGCAAGTCACCGTGCAGTGTAGTAATTTTCTGGCAAGTGTTCTCCAAACAGGGTGTAAGCAAAGCAGAATGGTGGGATGGTGTCTTCTCATTTTTGGAGTCCTCGAACAAAGCCTGGAACACCAACGAAATTGACCATGAAATAGTTGGTAATTGTCTGGTGAATGAATGAATGAAAGAATGAACAGAGTGAAGAAGTTAGTACATTCTAATTAGAAAATCCCCTGGAGTTTGGACAGAGCTCCTATAGCAGCGAGGGGTTGGGAGAGCCAAATGCAGGAAAGTTTTGTAGAAAGGATCAGGGTTTGACAAATGACTAGCTGTGTGACACGGGATCCAGAGGGCAGGAGTTTCTCTCTCAGCATTTCAGCAGGCCCCCTCTTCAGCCACGAACAAGAGGAAGTGAAACAGATGGGAAGAAAAGAAGAAAAGATAAATTAGCTCTGTCTTCACCACGTTTAATTTGACTTTTCAACAAGACTCACACACGCTTGTACTGTCATTTGCCTAGGCTTGGAGGAGACAACAGAAGGGAGTTCAGAGCCTTGAACGCCCAAGATGTGGCAAATGGAGAAAGAGGAAGAATCCCAATCATCGATTCCTCCTCCCCACGCCTTCTGAGTCCGATCTGCCTTAGCTTCTGAGAAATGGACAGTGGGAGACAAGAGGCGGTGAAGAGGAGCTTTCAGAGGAAGGACAGGGGTGTTCAAGAGATCCCCTTCCTAGGACAGCCTTGTCTACCCCTCTCCTCTCTCTCCTGTCCTGCTGCTTAGGATAGTCTGACCTCAGAGTGGGGTCAGGGGGACAAGTAGGAGCTGCATTTCTGCCACATCCCAGAAGAAGGTGGTGCCCAGAAGCACCCCTCCACGCCCACAGTCAGCGTTACAAGGGCCAGAGGGACAGGACGGGGGTAGGACAGGGCGGGGGATGGTAGATAAAAGGAGACAAGGAAGCTGTTTTGCGTGCTCTTAAATGAAAAGAGCAGAAGGAACTCTGGGACTTCTCAGAGTTCAGGCCACGGTCCATTTCAACAATGTAAGAGGTATCTGGGGGTAACATAAGAGGTATGGGGGGGGGGGTCGAAGCTCCAATGAGTAATGAGCATTATTTCCCTGGACCACGGTTGGGAATCTGCATGATTCCCATCTGCATTCCCGTCAATCCGCATGAAGTGGTACCTGGCTTGTGGAGGAGGATTTGAACACTCCACGATCCAGGCTGCTCTCTCCCTCTGAAACCCTAAAACTAGCAGCCCCGTACCCAGTGCCCGGTGTTAGGAAACGCGTGTTACACACAATGTCTCCTGCTTATTGCAGGCAATCGAGGAGCCCGAGGGAAGACAGGTGCAGGTCGGTAGGAGTCTGGGGGAGAAGCCCTGGCTTACTTAACCTGCCCTAGCCCCACCAGTCTTGTCTCCAGCCCCCGCCCCAGAAACACCCAAGGAAAGCAAAGCAGGGAGCTTGTCTTGCCAATTGCTTCAGACAATGTCTTTGGAACCCCCCACAGGCTGACACTGTTTCTGGAGCTTCCACTGTTGACCCCAAAGCCCCTACACATGGCCTCTATAAGCGCCCAAGGAGGAATACTATGTTTGTGGACATGCCTTGTGTAAGAATCTTGATAAATTCAAGTTTTTACTTCGGGGCATTGGCTCTCAAACCTGGCCACCCAGAATTACCTGAGGAATTATTTAAACGTACTGAAGCCCAGCGCCCAGCCCTCATGTACATGAAGGGGGTCCCAGAGCTGGTCGGTTTTAAAAATCTCACCAAGTGATTCTAATGTTCGACAAGAAATGGAAAATACCCATGAGTAAGAAAAAAACGTGTTGAAAGAAGAAAAACGTGAGTACAAGTTCGGGTCTCTTAAGAATCCGAAGGGAGCATGGCTGGTTTGCATAATTTTAATGTTCAGATTCATCTAGATTAGGACATACATGGTATTCTGCCATGTTACAAAAAATACAGCTCAGTATGCTAGAAGTTCTTTCCTACTTTATAATAAAGATCAAAGTAATAAACTCAGAAGATGGCTTTGGTTTTTAACCAGACCACAATGGAGATGGACACTCTCCCTTCCGGGAATCACAAGTGACTCACAGCCCTCCTGCAGGTGGCTTGCCACTAATCCTAACCAGAAATATCTAGCAGCCAAACAGGAAACAGGTCCCCTGGTGTAGCCAGAGCACAGGACCCGGGAGAGGATAACCGGAAGAGCTACAGGCCTTGTTTGAGGCCACAAGATATGACATGCTGTGGACGGTGAACCTTAATCTGTCTTTGGGAGAAATTGTCTTACCTGGTTTACTCGTCAGTTTGAACTAAGAAAATTAAATCTAGCGATTAAATTAACACTGACTGACTGTAAATCCAGCAGGGACCAGACAACTTAACGTCGGGAGACCCATTTAGAGTCAATAAAATCTACTGTGCAAATACTCAATGCAGGGATTTTGTGTCTTGAAACGTCAGACCTGTTCCTTTCTAGGAAAAGGCTGTCCTGAGTGCTCGTGGATGTCAGCTCAGTGCCACAGGCATAATGGAGCTGCTGTTGCCAGGAGCCCAGAGAGGACGGGAAGGGCCAGCAGAGCCACAGAAAACACTTCTGAGAGGCTTTGAAGGTCACCACATAACTGTACGTGTGCCCGCTGGAATGGGACACAAGCACCCTCTGTTTCTTTCCCTGTAAATGTAGAATGTCCCTATGCCAGCAAAAGGCTGCTACCCCAACCAAGAAATATAAGTCATCAGACCTTCAGACCCTGGTTGGGTGATGGGAGAGGAGAGATGAACTTTTAAAGCTTAAGAACCATGACAGGTAGAGTGTATTAGGCTGAGCAAAATAGGTCGATCTGAGAAAGACAATTATCATATGATCTCACTGATATGAGGATTTGGAGAAACAAGACAGAAGATCTTAGGGGAAGGGAGGGAAAAAAAAAACAACAAAACAAAACCAGAGAGGGAGACAAACCATAAGAGACTCTTAATATCAGGAAACAAACTGAGGTTTGCTGGATTGGAGGAGGGTCAAGGGATGGGGTAACTGGGTGATGGACATTGGGGAGGGTATGTGTTGCGGTGCATGCTGTGTGTTGTGTAAGACTGATTAATCACAGACCCATACCCTGAAACAAATCAACAAATAAAACATTCTATGTTAATTTTTTAAAGGCAAAAAAAGAAAAGAAAAGGAAGAGAACCATGACAGCAATCGTAAAGGGCAACATAAAAGTTTTAAACTTCTGTATGTCAAAAACTAGACAAAATTAAGTCAAATGGATTCCCAAGTGACAACAAAAACACACTAAAAAGAATTACAGTACCTATGATAAATGGCAGAAATCCTTAATCTTTTAAAAAAAATTGGAATCAGTAAGAAAATCATTAAGGCCTCAGTGAATAAATGGATAAAGGGCATAGATTATTACATACAGATATTTAATAAACACACAAAATAATTCTATACTATATATAAACTATACATGTCATATAATATGTATAATAATTCTGTAATTTCAGGAGTAATCAGAATTGAAAATAAAGAAGATCCTATTTTTGTCTCCCACACTGGGAGAGGTTGTTTTCAACAGTCGCAGTGGGAAGCTGTGGGGGTTTATTCCCCCAGTGGAAGTCCAACCACCTGGCAGGGCACATCAGGAGGAGAAACGTGACTGACCATGGGAAACTCGTGCGTCCTACAGAGAACAGTTTGGCACTGTATATAAGAATCTTGAAAAATAAGCATAATCTTTAATCCAGCATGGCTTTCCAAATGTTTTCCCAAATTATTTACAAAGTAATAATGGATGCACATGTTCAAAAAATCAAAAGGTGCCAAAGGGATGATAATGAAAAGCAGCAATCGCGTGCTTTATTCTTTTCAGTCCTCTGGGCTTGACTCCAGGCTTGCAATCCTAGGCTTGATCTTGCAGCAGTTTTTTCCCCTCTGATATTTATCCCCATATTCTTTCCAAAACCGTCATGTTTATGATACTATCTCTTACATTTTTAGACAATATCTATTGACTTCTTGGGCCCACTGCTCCGGTCTCTTCCTCTCCTGTGATTCTTTCACAGGTTTTAGTTAGGGTGATCACCAGGCTTTAGAATATTGTTGTGTTGACATTGTTTATTTTGCTATATTAACTCCTCTCTCAACAGCTGTGTTTTTTCCCTGAGTTAACAATTGCCTTGGTTTTTTTTTTTTCTCACTTGCACGGTTTTCTGTATATTGTTGACCTTAAAAATAAAACTGTCAGTTATTTTACCAGCAAGAATGGGTCCATCCAGGAATAGCAAAGAGTTGTACTTGGTGATATGCAAGCTATGGCAAAACCATGGGCAAGACCAGGGAACAAAGGAGGAGAACACGCTTTTATAATAAGGGAGAGAGGGGAGTTGGGAGGGGCCGTTATGAGCAAAAAGTTCACTGGAGTAAACTGGGAGTTTGGAGTGGCTGGCTTCTCATTAGCTGACGTATGACAGTCTCTCATTGACTGGGTTGTTGCTGGGCAAAGAGAAAATCTTTCTTGCACTTGTTGGGGTAGTAAAGTACAGACATCTTCCTGTGGGGCGGGCAAAGGCTTGCAAAGAGTGGTAGTCCATGAAATCACCCTCTTCGGTCCCATGACCCCATTTCAAATGAGGTATCCTTCATTCAGTTTCATAATATTGATCCTTAATTGTTTCCCAGTGCTCCTTCCCACGTGCCCTTCATGAACAAGAGCCCCAAACTCTGTGACAACATGATATTCAAAACACTTCACATCCTGCAAAACTGTGTACTAAATGTCACAGAGCTCATGGGAAAAAATGTTGAAAATGACTCTCAAAACCTGTACAACTTTATAATCAGAGCAGCAACAAAAGCAATAATTGGTACCTTCACTGAAAACCCAGGTGGGTAGCTCAAAAAGGTGGAACTGAAAAGATGTGGAAAAAAAAAAAATGATGGCTGATGGGTGGGCACTGAGATGATACAGGTGGAGATGCAGTTCTGAGCACATTTAAAATTTTTCTTAAAGTCGGAAAGGATTCTGGGAAGATGATGAGGGCGGATGACAGTTTGCTTTTTTTTTTTTTTTTACTTCTTCCTGAATCCCCACATTAACAAGGCAGGACAACCAGACAGCAAAATCAGCAACCCATGGTCAACATTTGCAACACAATGAAGTTACAAATTATCTTCAAGAACCCCAAGACTCAAGTGAATGGGGACAAATGACCAATGCCTCTAAAGCCTGTGTCATGTCAGTGTTTGTGAGGGAAGGAGCAAACAAAAACACGGAAGCATCTGATGGACCTAAGAACAAGGTCAAAATAGTCAATGTGTGGTCACTGAAGAACAGGAAATGTCATTTGGAAGTCAACAGCTGAAACTGAGTGGGCTTTGGTCAATCTGATAGAGGGAGTGAGTGAAGTCTATCCACTATGAAACCTTGAAACTGATGAGCCCGGGCTCACTTCTAGGACAAGGCCCAAACCTGAGGAGAATCTGCTGGGAGTTTAATCAGAATCCAGCAAGAGAGGGACAATAGAAATGAGGGAAAGAGAAAGTCCAGATAAGCATTGCAAGAAAAAAAAGAGCCATTCTAAGAAAACAAGCCTCCATATTTTTGAGTATTACATGAAACTAACAGAAGAAGGTACTGTACAAAATTTAAAAAACTCTCCTTAACCACATCTCCTAATGTGTAGATAAAACAATTTTATATAAAACTGTGAGAAGTTGGGTGCCTGGGTGGCTCAGTTGGTTGAGTGGCTGCCTTCAGCTCAGGTAACGATCCTGGACTTCCAGGATCGAGTCCTGCATCGGGCTCCCAGCTCTCTGGGGAGTCTGCTTCTCCCTCTGAGCTTCTCCTCTCTCATGCTCTCTCTCACTCATTCTCTCTCAAATAAATAAATAAAATTAAAAGAAAAAAAAAACTGTGAGAAGTATTAAAGTCATACCAAGTCTAAAGTCATCCCATGTGAAGATACTATTTTGAAATGACAGGAGCAGAAGAAGAGCACCAATAGTCAATGAAGGTGTGCTGGAAAGGCCTGATTACAAGACAAACCCAAACCATCACTTACCATTTCAAGATGAACTAAAATACATGAAGAAAACAACAGAAGATATGAAAGAACAACATAAATCAAGTCATTAAAACTAAGAAAGGACTGAACTCAAGAAAGAATAACATATTGACTCATATGCTTTAAGCTCCATTACTTACACAGTAGTCTCAGAATTGCAATCCGAATATCCCACCACCAGTAACATGGATGATAATAGTTAATTTGGGGGGAGAGAGTATGCCCCCCCATTGACCTTCCCCCATTTGAAAACCATTATTCCATGCCTACAGTGTCAAAGCACATAGCCACAACCATGCTGCCCTCTCTCCCCAGTTGGATAGTAACTGTTACTTCGTTCCCAGGCCTATTGTCAGTGTTTCCCTGGCCATACGGTTGTCTGAATTGTGTCCTCCGGTGGTGTCATCAAGGATGAGCTCATGGCTCAAGTGCAGAGACTGATGAACAGCCTCCACGCATGCTCCGCAGGCCTGGGATTGGTGTGACTGGGGGCTGCCCCACTGCCTGAATGGGGAAACCCTGGACGTTCCTGGACAACACCGCGGACATCATTGGAGGGGCTCTGCTCCTGTTCTCAGACTTCAGGGTGTATGAGAATCACCTGGCGATATTGAGAAAAGCTGAACTCCAGACCTTACCCCTGGAAATGATCATCGGGTGATCTAGAGCTTTCCTAGGAACCTGAACTTCCATAAGCCAAATCTGATGAGTCCCAAACTTTGAGAATCACTGGTCTAAATTTTACAGTCCGAAAGTCTGTAGTGAACTGACACCTCTGAAGGCAGAGATGGGCTGGGCCTCTCCAGATTCTAAGTTTTGCTTCAGAGTGGAGAGTGGAGAGCACAGAGGAAGCACAATCTGCTGGGGGGCAAACTCCACATTTCCACACCACTCTTAAATACAGTCACTTGTGTACCCAGAGCAGCAAATGGTCGCTGGCTAAAGTGACATGGTCAATTGGAGCAGATAAATATTCTATATTCACACTGTCTCATAGGGTATCCACTAGCCGCATGTGGCTACTGAGCACTTAAGATGTGGTTAGTCAAAGCTAAGATTTAAAGTAGGTGTGCAGGATGTTGAAAAAGAAACCCAGAGTTGGTGGCATCACAATTCTGGACTTCAAGCTCTATGAGACAGCGGTAGTCATCAAGACAGTATGGTACTGGCAGAAAAGCAGACACGTGGATCAATGGAACAGAATAGAGAGCCCAGAAATGGACCCTCAACTCTATGGTCAACTAATCTTTGACAAAGCAGAAAAGAATATCCAATGGAAAAAAAGACAGTCTCTTCAACAAATGGTGTTGGGAAAATTGGACAGCAACATGCAGAAGAATGAAACTGGACCATTTTTTTACACCACACACAAAAATAGACTTAAAATGGATGAAAGACCTAAATGTGAGACAGGAATCCATTAAAATCCTAGAGGAGAACACAGGCAGCAACCTCTGTGACCTTGGCCACAACAACTTCTTGCTAGACATGTCTCCAAAGGCAAGGAAAACAAAAGCAAAAATGAACCATTGGGACTTCATCAAGATAAAAAGCTTTTGCACAGGGGTGCCTGGGTGGCTCAGTGGGTTAAAGCCTCTGCCTTTGGCTCAGGTCATGATCGCAGGGTCCTGGGATTGAGCCCTGCATTGGGCTTTCTGCTAAGCAGAAGCTTTCTTCCTCCCCACCCCCCATCTGCCTCTCTGCCTACTTGTGATCTCTGTCAAGTAAATAAATAAAATCTTTAAAAAAAAAAAAGTTTTTGCAAAGCAAAGGAAACAATTGACAAAACCAAAAGACAACTGACTGAATGGGAGAAGGTATTTGTAAATGTCTTATCAGATAAAGGGCTATTAACCAAAATCTGCAAATAATTTATCAAACTCAACATGAAAGAACAAATAATCCTATCAAGAAATGGGCAGAAGACATGAACAGACATTTCTGCAAAGAAGACATCCAAATGGCCAACAGACACATGAAAAATTGCTCAACATCACTTGGCATCAGGGAAATACACATCAAAACCACAGTGAGATACCACCTCACACCAGTCAGAATGGCTAAAATTAACAAATCAGGAAAACAACAGATGTTGGCGAGGATGCAGAAAAAGGGGAACCCTCCTACACTGTTGGTGGAAATGCAAGCTGGTGCAGCCACTCTGGAAAACAGTATGGAGGCGCCTCAAAAAGTTGAAAATAGAGTCACCCTAAGACCCAGCAATGGCACTATTAGGTATTTGGCCAAAGATACATTGATCCGAAGGGCATCTGCACCTCAATGTTTATAGCAGCAATATCCACAATAGACAAATTATGGACAGAGCCCAGCTGTCCACTGACAGATGAATGGGTAAAGAAGAAATGGTACATATGTACAGTGGAATATTTCTCAGCCATCAAAAAATGAAATCTTGCCATTTGCAATGACATGAATGGAACTAGAGAGTATTATGCTAAGCAAAATAAGTCACCCAGAGAAAGACAATGATCATACGATTTCATTCATATGTGGAAGTTAAGAAACAAAACAGAGGATCGCAGGGAAAGGGAGGAAAAAATAAAACAAGATGAATTCAGAGGAAGAGACAAACCCTTAGAGACTCTTAATCATAGGAAACAAACAGGGTTGCTGGAGGGTAGGGGGATTGGGGGGGTAAGATCACTGGGTGATGGGCATTAAGGAGGACACACGATGTAATGAGCAGTAGGTATTATATAAGACTGATGAATCACTGATCTCTACTTCTGAAACCAATAATCCATTCTATGTTAATTAATTGAATTTAAATTAAAAAATAAAGTAAGTGCAAAAAGAAAAGAATATATTTAATTAATGTTTTGCTATTTATTACATGTTAAAATGATGTTTTAGAAATATTGTATTAAGTAAAATATGTTATTAAAATTAATTTCACTTTTTTCTTTTTCCTTTGAGGTTACTAGAAGGCCCCCGACCCCAACGACCAGGACCAAAATTATTTTATATATTTTCCTAATATTCTTGAGGCAGCCAGAAAGAGGATATTATTTCTTTTCATGTAATCTGCTCATGGAAAAATATTCTGCAAGCAGTAGGTCATTTTGCCTGATTGAAGGTTACTGAAAGTTTTTAAATGAGTCATGTGACTCACATTGTATTTCTATTGGACAGTACTGTTTTAGGTCAGTATGGTGTCCGGGTTTTAATGATAGAATTCCCTGATCTCAGTGTGCTCCTTCTGGATAGTACCTGTGTGCCAAGAGCCCCTTCTTCACTGCTGTCGTAGCGGGGTGACCAATTGTAATGGCCCCTCTAGAGAAAAGAGGAGACAGGCCTTACCCAGCTCACTCATTAGTTCAAAAAACTGGCCAGACATAAAACCCTCACAATATGGGAGTCAAAGGGCATAAATGAATTAATAACTGAAAAGATAATAGAAAGCCCAACAACATCCAAAGCTTGTGACCATAGAGGGCTAGAGAGTAGCTCCATTTCCTGGTGCCCAGCTCCTACCTATTCCCACGGGGAAGGGAAGAAAGGGGAGGGATGCAGAGATGGGATGAGGGAACTGGTACCTCAGCTCTAGACACGACATGAGCAAATGGGGGCCATCACACTTTCTTCCTGGAGGGGACCTTGTCCCTGATACAAGCCTATCCAGTCAGTCTTACCTGCAGTGACTTGAAAATACATTTTGGAAGAGTTTTTTTTTTTTTTTAATTTAAAGCAAGCCATTACATTCTTATTCAGGTTCTTTTATCATTGGCCCAGAAGCCAATAAAGATATGATGAAAGCACTAACAAAATTCTTTTCAAATGACAGAAGAAGCAGAGATAAATGTGTAGGTTATTTGGGAGCATAACATATTTTACACCTAGAGGAAAGTGTAAGAAGAGATTCTCACTTTGTTAACTAAACTAGAACTGAAAATAAACATTCAGATGTGTCCTGCCTTCCTGGCTGCTTTGGGTGCCATGGCGCCCCAAAACCCTAAAAAGATTCTAACACTCCTGCCACCCTCCATCTGTTTGGGGAGCTCATTTGAACTCCTCTTCCTGTCCCTTCTCTCCTAGTGGTTTGAGAGACACCTGCCACACCCCAACGAGCTCTCTGTTTGAATCACAAGATGCTGGGGGTCACCCAAACCTAGGTCTCAATTCAGTGGCCCAGGTGACTTCACCGAGTGACCCAAACTGTAACAGGCAAGAGCTTCAGTTCATAGCACACAATCACCACCACCTTTTCAAGGAACAAACAAACAAACAAACAAACAAAAAACCATATGCACACAAAAACTCCCAAAACCAAAATAAACCAAACTCTCAACTTTTCAACAAATGAAGTTCATAACATCTTGTCAGGCCTCTGCATCAGGTGTGACCTCATTCTCCCAGCAGAAGGAACTGGACCAGATGAGAAGTTATATGAAGTCATAGAGAGGGAGACCGTACTTGCCCCCGCTCAACCCAGCTAGCTCACGGGACAGCATTCAGGGGATCCTCAGCCTCTAAGTCTCCTCGCACCGAGTTCTGCTACACTGGAGGTGGCAATCTAGTTTAAGCAGCTGTGTGTCAGAGAAGTCACAGGCAGGCTTCACAGTCACATACTCCAGGTGGCAATGCGTTTTTCCTCAGCCACGCAGGTCAGAGGCCAGAGAGTCTCCCAATTCCGCCATTTTTGTTTTACTTATTGTGGATTTTCTGACAGGAAATGGGAATTTGGTTGATAATTACCAGGCGTATAGATAAGGTTTCCTCATTAAAGTCTCATAAAACCGTGCAAATAAATCAGTGCAAGTGGAGAGAGAAAGAAAATCTTCTGTTTAGACTTTTTTCCATGACCGTTTAGGCCAATTATTTTTCCTCTTCCAGCCCAGTGACTTTATTTTCAGCAAGCACAGGGCTTGATAATCAGAGGAAAGAATTTAGAGACCTCACAGAACTTTTCTGATTTCAAGTTAATGGCTTGGTATGTCAAGGCCAGGCCAGGCCTGGCAGAATAAATTATGGGAGTGCAGCTGAGGAAACACAGCAGAGGAAACCCATGTAATGCTTGTCGGCAGATAGGATAGAAACATAAATAAATACTACAGTTTCAAGGAGATCCAAGGGGTCCATTTTGCCTGTCCTGGAGATCAAAGCTGTTAGGGTCACAGGAGCAGTGACAGTCCCAATGGAGGCTCCCCTAGAAATGGAAAGAGACCACCGCCCCCCACCCACCCCAAGCCCCCGCAGGGTGTGTCTTCCCTCTCTGAGCTTTTCAGCCAGGCTGTAGGGAGCCCTGTGCAGCACGGTTTCCCCCCAGGAGCTCCTCTTTGGGCATTTGCCAACTCTGCCACAGGCCTGGGGACTTTCTGATATCTTTTTTTTTTTTTTTTTACCACCATTTCTCTGGTCCCAAGTCCTGGCTTTGCAAATACTTTGCCTTCTCCAGAGTCAGTCTGACCAGCCAACCAGAAACAATGGTGTTACTGGATCCATGGCGGTTAGCAATGGCCTTCGAGGTTTTACCTAAGGTTCTGAGAAATAGCGGATCCTTGAGATGTTACGACCTTTCCCAGTGGAGCTGGGACCTGCCGCCCACTTCCTCATCAGAATGCCCTGGGAGAGCGAGAGCAGAAACGCACGCTGAAGCCAGTTGCTAATTCCAGACTGAAAGGACTCCAGATTATTCCTAAACCATGTTATTAAAATGAAGAGACCCAGGGCCGATCGCTGGGTGGTAGGGTGAGAGACCAGCCTGGTTCATCAGGGACACGGGGTTTCCAGGAGCTCGGATCTTCAGTGGGAAAACCGGACAGACCCAGTGTTTTCTCGCTTCTACTGAAAACCCCATTTCCTCTTGTCTAACTTTCTAAGCGCGCTTCCCAATCAATGCCTTCCGTGTGTGCCTGTCACCTGCGGACTCTGCCTTCAGATGACTCCCAGAACAGCCTCCCTCCGACCCAAACTACCGGATACTGTTGCCAGACAGCCTCTGTCTCCGCGTGCCTTCAGGTTCCCCCCCACCACCACCCAGGGGCTGCAGCCCGGAGGGTGCATTGATGGACGGAGTAAAGAGAGTCCCAGAGGCAGGACCACGCCCCCTTTTGTTATCTGGCCACACCTCCAGCGCAGGGCTTCTGACCCAGAAAGTTCATTTCCATATAATTGTGGAAAGCCTGCAATTACCCAGATAACTTTATTCATTTCCCTCTCAGTGTCATCGGATAAGGAGGTGTGGCCTATTTTTCTCTCTTCTCGGAAGTTTTCATGTGCCATATCCAAGTTCTCTATTCTAGGAGTTTTTCACCATAGGACTCTGCAAGTGTCGCCCAGTACAGCTAGGAGGACCCTGGGCATCATCTCTCTAGTGTCCGGATCTATCTTGCTACCTTTTATCTGCAGCTGAAAACATCCAGGAAAAAACACAGTCGTAAATCTAAGTGCCAAGAGCCCAGAGTGAGTCCCTCGCTTCCTTGAATTTTCATGGAAGCAACAATGAGACTATTTTTCATAGGTTTTGAAGCTATACATTTGAGGCTTTCCTTATCTGCCATGTATGAAATGGATTCCCTCCTTCTGTTAAGGCTTGTGTGTGACGCTGTAGAGGAATGATCTCGTTCATCCCAAGTAGCTTAACTATCCACCCAGGTAAAGTACCCAGCAGAATGTCGTTCCCACTCTGGGGGAATGTTCGTTGAGTGACTACGTGAAGGTTTGATTCTGCTATCTGCTCTTGCACTCACGCTCTTGTTCATACTGGCTATGAGCTCAGGACTGATGAAACGGGGAGGAGCTTTAAATAAGATCTCGAGCGACAGGAACTGTGAGCTACTCACGGGAAGGTGTCTGGCATTCCAGCAGGAACTCTGGTTCTGCCGTGGGTGCGGGTCGCCCCCTGTAGACGCTGCTGCAGCCGGGACAGGCTTTCAGCACACACAGACCATGAACCTGTTTGCCTATATTTGGACCACTGTGCTGCTGAACAGACAGCCAGGCCATTCAAACCCGAGAGACTGGCTGTGTCTACAGGAACATCCTCTGGGTTACATAAGTAGCACAATTCAGTCGTGGGAACAAGATTTTTCAAAACTTAAAAAGCAGGAAAGGAGACAAAAAGAGCAACTTTACAGCAGAGAAACCCAGCAAACGCTGCTTTAGGCAGGTGACCAAGGTCAAGATCCATAGTCATATATTACGTTGAGATGCACCCTTAAGCTCATGCGATGCAAATGGCTCATTTGTGACCTTCCTTTCAAAAAACCTACAATCCAGTCTAATCACGGGAAAAACATCAAACAAATTCCAATAGTGGGACATCCTACTACAGGCCTGACCCAAATCCCTCCAAACTATCAAGGTCGTCAAAAACACAAGGACAGCCAGAAGCTGCCACCATCAAGGGGAGCCTAAGGAGACAAGACGTCTCGATATAAAGTGAGATCCTGAGTGGGATCCCAGAACAGAAAGAGGACATTACGTAAAAACTCAGAAAATCTGAATAAACCCTGGAGGATAGTTAATAATAATGTATTGATATTGGTTCGTCGATTGTGATAAAGATAGCATACTAACGTAAGACAGTGATAATAAGGGAAATTGTGTAAAGGACATAACATATTCCTATATACTTGGTACTAACCATCTGTATTATCTCCTTCACTTTCCTGTAAATTTAAAACTGTTCTAAAATCAAATATATTAATAATAATAATAATAATAATAATAATAATGCATATATAAGGTAGTGGAACTACTTTGCCAGGGGAAGGAATGCATCAAGAATAAATAAAATACATATTTTTTAAATTTGTTGTACCTCAATGGACCTTGCAGGCATTAAGCTAAGAGAAATAAGTCAGAGAAAGACAAATGACTCTATGAACTCGTTTCTACGGGGAATCTAAAAAAGAAAATAAAAAAAACAAGCAAACAAACAAACTCACAGATACAGAGAACAGATGAGATTGGTGCGGTTGCCGGAGATGGGGAGCGAGGCAGGCAGACAAAATGGGTGATGGGGGTCAAAGGGTACAAACTTCCAGTTAAGACTAATACGTCCTGGGGATGAGATGTACAGTATGGTGGGGGAAAAAAAGAACAAATAAAATACCACCATACCCTTCAACAAGGAAGCTAAGGAGTGACACTTAATAATCTTACTAAGTTTAATGTTTCTTTCTTTACATAACGTGCAAAATGGTGCTTTAAAATAATAAACAAAGAAGTCAGACAAAAAGGTCCCATATTGTATGGGATTCACCCATAATTTCCAAAGTGGGTAAGTCCGCAAATAAAGCGGATCACTGATTGCCAGGGCCAAGGGGACGAAGGGGACAAAGGAAAGGGGAGTGACCGCTGATAGGTCTGGGCTTCCTTTTATGGTGATGAAAATGTTCTGGAATTAGACAAACGTGATGCTGGCACAACACAGTGAGTGTAATGATGTCACTGAGTTGTTCACTTTAAAACGGTCTATTTCATGTGAAGTGAATTTTACCTCCATCAAAAATCATTCATGATGACAAAATAACTTAATAATTTTAAAATACAAAATTTTTAAGGAAAATCAATATGATACTAGAGTCATGACATGTAAATGCTCTGCTTTTTTGCTTATCTGCTATTTATTCTCTGTCAGAATTCTGAACATTAATTTAGTTTATAAAACTGTAAATGACCAGCTAGAATCAAGTCATTTTCACGTGGGAAGAAGTCAGGTTGCCATTGTTAAGTCCAAAAGAGGGTCTAAGCCCAGAACCAGAACCTGGCTGATGTCATCAGCCAAGGGACTGGCCCGACTTCCCAACCCCCGCTTTGTCATTCAGCGAGGGGGAGCCTTCAGCAGTAACTTGAAGCTGGTGGTGCCCACTGTCTTTGTAAACCGAGAAAAGAGAGCCAGGGAGAAAATTCCCAGTGTTCCCAAGCAAAACACGAACTCGCCAGCATGTGTGAATGTGCGCAGGGGTGAGGGAGAGGAGTGGGAGAGCTGGTGCAGGGGTGACTGCCCCCACTAAACCGTCTCTGAGTGTCACCTCCCCTTGCTGCAGGCGAGGTTTGCCGGGCCACAGGGCTCCCCACTAAACCGTCTCTGGGTGTCACCTTGCTTTGCTGCAGGCGAGGTTTGCCGGGCCACAGGGCTCCCCAGTTTCTCCAGACACTTAACGCTATGGAATGGGATCAAACTTAATCTGGTGCCTGGTTTCTGGGATTCTCCCCCCTTTCCTGCATCCTCTCCGGGCAGCAGGGAGGAAGGCCAGTGCTCTAGGGCCCGGAGCCCACCTCGGACATCTAAGGACTGCAGCCTGCGAAGGGGGTAGGGGAGAGGGGTGGGCGCCTGAGAGACGGCAGGTGCACCTCTCCCTGCTCCCCAGCGCGGGTTCCTGGCCCGCTGATGCTGGGTGACGGTGGACGGACCCCACCGGGAAGGTCACTCCACACCTGACAAGTGCGCCGCCAGACCGCGGCAGGAGGGAGTTGTCCTTTCTCACGCAGGTGCTCGCTCCAGGGGGAGGGGCTCAACGCGACAGCTGCTGCCTCCCAGAGTCTTTTCCGTCCTAACCCAGCTGTCACCGAGGTCGAAAGCAAGGCAACGCCTCCCCAGGAAGGGCCGCTATTACCGGACTCAGAGCTCCCCCTTCTGTCCCTCCATCTAAGCACCAGGGCTGCCATGGACGAAAAGCAAGCCATCACGTTCAGGTTCAGGTCAAGAGGCAGATGTGGAAAATCTTCAGCGCCTTCGACAATGACGAGAGCAAATAGAAAGCGTGGCAGAAACGGAGTCTGGCACCTATGTACGAAGCCCTGTGAGAAGTATTTATAATTCACCTTCTGAAATGTGCCTCCGAGGCTCGAAAAGCTGCTAGATTCTATTTTAGACTTTTTAAAAATGGCAATGGGTTATAGTCAGATATCATGGAAGTCGGAAAATGTCGGCCCTTTAAAGTAATGATAATAATTAAAAAAAAAAGATCTCGAACATTTCACATATCTTCCTCCTCACCTAAGACAACATAACAGGGTGGCGTCTTTATTTATTTATTTTTATTTTATTTAGTTATTTGACAGAGAGAGAGAGAGAGAGAGAGCGCGAGCACAAGCGGGCAGAGTAGCAGGCCAGAGGGAAAGGGAGAAGCAGGCTCCGCGCTGAGCAAGGAGCCCGACATGGGGCTCCATCACAGGATCCTGGGATCATGACTCGAGCCAAAGGCTGTCGCCCAACCAACTGAGCCCCCCAGGCACCCCCAGGGTGGCGTCTTTTAAATATGGCTTTCCAGCCATGTTCATTCGTTTATTCAACGAACGTGTGTCCCGCCTTTAAGATAAGCGTCTCCCTGCTGCCCTAGAGTGACTCAACCAGGCAACATAGAAGCGGGGAACTACCGCCCACTGCGGACTACCCTACCGAGGTATATTCCCAATGTTATGAGAACACAAGCGGGAGGAATCGAGTTCTCCCTTGGGGGGTTAGGGAATGTTTAGAGGAGAAGGGACCCCCACCGCTGAGCCTGGAAGGACCTAACCTAACCTGGAAGGACCCAACAGGGGAAGTTGAGGCAGCCCCCAGGGCCCGGGAATAGGAATACCAGACCAAAGAAGGACCCCAACGGAGCCAGTCCCAGGAACCTCAGGGAGCTCTGATGGAGCGTCTGCAGATGGAAGTCTTCTGCACCCCAAGAGTGGCGTGGCACTCACATGTTAGAGTGGGCCTCGGTTCAGACCCCTAAACCACCACTGGTTACACTTCCCCCACCCCCCACGCACACCCTCAACCCCCACCTGCCCACACGGATGGTGTAACTGCTGTGTCACTCAGAATTTGTGTCAACAGGACACAAAGGTCCCAAGGGCCAGCAGTCCGCAAATAAGGCAGCTTCCCAGGGGCCAGCTAACGTCTCAGAGGGAAACTTGACCTACCTCCTTCCCGGTCTTCCGGCTTCACTTAGGGGACTTCCTCTGCGCTTTCCAAACTCCACCCCTTCCGTAGCAATGTGCTTCCTGGGAAACACGGAACTGAAAAAGGAGGAAGAGTGTAGAGAGGCTCGTTTCTTACGAAGCTACATAAATTCAATTTAAAAATGTGCCCTCAGTCTTGACCGCATCTGTTTCCCCTTCTGCGGGGAGGTACGCAGTGTTGCACGTCCTTTGTTCTGTAACATGATGGTAAAATAGAGGACAGGATTTCTTAAATGCCTTTTTGTGACAAAATTACAATTTGGTCATTCCTGCCAAGCTTTCCGTTTTTGGTTTGAGTTGTTACTCGTTGATGAAATCTCGAAGTCTGGGGATCATTGCATTGGTCGTCTGGAACCAGAGTCGTGGACTGTCTCTCAATGTCCTCGCCCTCCTGGGTCAAAAGTGGACGAGGCCTCTGACGAAATGGTGAGTTACTAAGATGTGTTTGCGCGGGTGTTTGCCAGGACAGCAGAGGCTACACTATAGTAATGGTAATATAGTAATATTGTAGTATAGTATTACTACAATATAGTAATACTATAGGAATAGTAATATGCTATAGTAATAGAGTAAGCCTGAAATCTCAAAGGCTTGATGCAAAACCAAACTCATTTCTTATTCTAACTCCCACTACACCTCCAACGTGGGTCAGCAGGGGGCTCTACTTCACACGATCCCTGGGACCTGGGCTAACAGGAGGCACCACCACTTCCTCGTAGCTGCCCGTGGGAAACAGGTGGCCTCTGAAGATGCCATGAAACGTGAGGAGAGGCCTGGGGAGTCACACAGCGGCTGTGACAGCCAGGCCTAGAAGTGACAAACCTTGCTTCTAACCACACCTCCTTAGCCATGGAGGCCCACGTTAGCCATGGCTAACAATAGAGGACTTTCAGTACATACTAACGTAATGCTTCTGCTAAACTGGGACTGTAGTGGGAAAAAAGAAGCTGATCCAGTAAATAAGGGCAGGACTGGAAGGCCTTTTGGCTTCCAGGTGGAAGGGTTAGTGCCCTACCCTAGAGGCATCAGAGAGGACCAAGGGAAAGACCAATGTTTCAAGTGCTGCTTTAGAAAATATAAGCTAAACCCAGCATGAAAGACAGATTTCAAGAAGGCACAAGAGTGAGGAAGACCAGTTCGGAAGGTGCTTGACAGTTAAGGGCTGTGTGTCGTACAAGGAGAGAGAAAAGTAGAGATGAACATTACAGTTTCTGTAGAAGATCAATTACATGGAATGCCAGGATTGGAAATCCAGAGTTTGGAGTCAAGAGGTGATAGGTGAGACCACAAGAGCCTAGGGAGACAAAGAGGGAGAGAGCAGAGGGGTCCAAGAGAGAGAGCAGAGGGGTCCACCCAGAGCTGTGCTACCCCCCCCCCCCCTTGGCAAGCAGGGACTGATGAAGCAAGAGAAGTTGACTCCCTCAAGGAAGGCAAGTGCCGAACAGGCAAGATTTAGTTTGGGACATTCTCTCTCTCTCTCTTTAAGGGTTTTATTTATTTATTTGAGAAAGACAACACGAAAGAGAGAGAGAGCACGCAAGCAGAGAGGAGGTGCAGAAGGATAGGGGATCCCAGGACTCTGGGATCATATCCTGAGCCGAAGGCAGCCATGGAACTGAGCCAACTGAGCTCAGCCACATGACTGAGCCAACCAGGTGCTCCTGAGCATTCTCTTTCTGGAAATTCCATATGTAATCTTAAGATGAAAAATTAAGGGACTGAAAATTAAAGTCAATATTTTTATTTCTGTATAAATCTGGGGCTTTCTGTATTTTCCAATTTATCTCATACAAAGATATGTTACCTTTATAATGAGATTAGAAACTCCTGTTTTTAGTTTAAAAAGGGGGGGAAAAGTCGAGTTTAAAGCAAGTTTCCATCTCCATCAACTGTAAAACCAGTCATTCTGCCCTGGAAATCACACATGGTTTATTCTTGTGGCTCCCATCCTGGCACACAACTCCTGGGAAACCAAGCACCTAAGGGAACTGGTTATGTTGGGTTTGCAGGGGTGAACACATCATCTCACACACACACACACACACACACACACACACATCACTGTTATGGGCAATTCAATGATTCCGTCAGTCTTTATCAAATCACTCTCTGACCTATAAAGCGAACTAGATTTACTATTGAGAATAGAAAACATCACATCCACTGCATGGTCTGAGAAATTTTCCTTTTCTAGTCTTTCCAAACTCTCTCTTTAGGCCACTCACCTCTGATGTTTATTTCATTAAGCTACTTTTTAAATGCTAAGTGCAAAATGTGAGCTACGAGGCACAAGACAAGTGTAACCTGTTCGGAATATAAATGAACAAGCAGAATTGTCTTACTGCTATTAAAAAAAAAAAAAAGCTCAAAGTGTGTGTTGTCTTGGCAGAGTTAAGAGCCTTGTCTTCAGGGCGCATGCGTGGCTCAGTGGGTTAAACCTCTGTCGGCTCAGGTCATGATCTCAGGGTCCTGGGATCGAGCCCCACATCGGGCTCTCTGCTTGGCAGGGAGCCTGCTTCCCCCTCTCTCTGCCTGCCTCTCTGCCTGCTTGTGACCTCTCTCTGTCAAATGAATGAATAAAATCTTTAAAAAAAAAAAAAAGAGCCTTGTCTTCATATACAGAGGATGACACCCTATTAAAAACACAGTGTTTTGCATTTGAGTGTTCGATATTTTCCATCCAGGAGTCACTTTCATTGTCTCCGATATCAACATCCACGATAAACATAAGTGATTAGAAAAAAAAACCCAAAAAACCCAAACAGATGTGTTGAAAAATACTGACTTTGGATGTAATCAGACCAGAAAGCAAAAACCTGGTTCTGTCACTCCATCATGAGTGACTTTGGGCAAGTCCCTGAGTCCTCTGTGCCTGTTTCCTAATCTTTGAAAGGCCAACAACAACCCCCACTGTGCAGGCCATCTGAAACTACTAAAAAGAGATAAGCATGTTAAGTACATAGCCCCATGCCTTGTACCTAGGGAGTCCTACCGTTGAGCCACCCTCAACATGTTTCCTTACAGATGAGAAAGTGAAACCAAAAGTTTCAGTGACAGGACAGGGCTCAGTTACCCTTATGCGGCCTTGATTCCCTGAAGCCCCTGAGGCTTGCTGGTGAATAAGCTCTTGCATGCTGCTAAAAGACTGCATCCGTCTTGGACATGTGGGGTGGGGGAGGCACAGTGAGCCTTCAGAGACCAGGGCACCAAGAGCAGCAGCACGGCCAAGACTTTAGTCAACACTGGCAGAGAAGCCAAGGAGCAAGATGGTTCTAGAGACGCCATCACCAGACTCTTGGTGGGATTTGCCCATTGCTCCGGACCCTAGGGCTCTGTCAAACTGGGGATCCAGCCGTCCCAGGGCCATGGCTGAATAGCCAACTCATCTTCCTGCTTCTACTTATCCATGCTTCTGCCCATGCTCTGCTTTTCTAAACTTCCCAGAAGGGGCTACCAATATGGTAGGCACTAAAGGCATCTTATACATAACTAAAGCACACTCATTATCTGAGAATATGTCTCTTTTTTTCACAGTGGTGGTGGTGCAGGAGAGTGGCTAAAATGTTTCTGAAGTTACTGACCTTCAATAAAAGTCTGAAATATTCAGATCCATACTACAGGAATAAAAAGGATCATAAGAAACTTCTATGAGCAGCTATATGCCAACAAACTGGGCAACTTAGAAGAAACGGAATAATTCCTAGAAACATACAACTTACCAAGACTGAATCATAAAGAAACAGAAACTCATAACAGGCCAATTACTAGTAAGAAGATTAAATCAGTAATCAAAAACCTCCCCACAGACAAAAGTCCAGGACCAGATGGCTTCACTGGCGAATTCTACCAAACAGTTATAGAAAAATTAATACCAATCCTTCTCAAACTCTTCCAAAATATGGAAGAGGAAGGAATACTTCCAAATTCATTTTATGAGGCATTACCCCAATATAAAAACCAGACAAGAACATTATAAGAAAATTGTAGACCACAACCCTGATGAACGCAGATGCAAAATTTTTTCAACAAAATATTTACAGAGTGAACTCAATGATGCATTAAAAGGATCGGAGACTATGATCAAGTGGGATTTATTTCTGAGATGGCACAATGTTTCAACATCTACAAATCAATTAGTGTGATACACCATATTAACAACATGAAAGGTAAAAATCATAGGACCATTTCAATGGACGCAGGAAAAGTATGTGACACTCAATAAAGTGGGCATAGAGGTACTGCAGCATGATAAAGGCCATATACGACAAGCCCATAGTTAACATCATACTTAATGATGAAATACTGAAAACTTTTCCTGTAAGATCAAAAACAAGACAAGAGTGCCCACTTTCACCACTTTTATTCACCACAGAACTACTAGGTTAGCCAGAGTGATTAGGCAAGAAAAAGAAATAATCCAAATCAGAAAGGAAAAAGTAAAATTGTCTCTATTTGCAGATGATGTGCTATTACATATAGAAAAATCTAAGGACTCCATCAAAAAACTGTTAGGACTGACAAATGATTTCAGTCAGGACACAAAATCAATACACAAAAATCAGTTTCATTTCTAGATACCGACAATGAACTCCCAGAAAGAGAAGTTAAGATAACAATCCCATTTACAACAACATCAACAAGAATAAAATACTTGGGAACAAATGTAACCAAGGAAGTGAAAGATGTGTACACCAAAAACTGAGGACACTGATGAAAGAAACTAAAGGGGACACAAATAAATGAAAATATATGCTGTGGTCATGGATTAGAAAACTCAATATTGTTAAAATGTTCATACTGCCCAAAGCAATTTACAGGTTCAATGCAATCCCTATAAAAATTCATATTTTTATAGGGATTTCATTTTTCACGAATGCATTTTTCACAGAAGTTTTTTTAAAATCCTAAAATCTGTATGGAACCACAGAAGACCCCAAATTACCAAAGAACATAGAGGCAATGCATTTCCTGATCTCAAACTGTATTACAAAGCTATGGTAACCAAAACAGTATGGTATTGGCATAAAACAGACACCTCAATTAATGGAGCAGTGTAGAAAGCTCAGAAATAAATCTATGCATATATAGTCAATCAATTATCAACAGAAGAGCCATGAATATACAATGGGGAAAAGATGGTCTGTTCAGGACAGCTCTGTGCAAAAGAATGAAGCTGGACCCCTATCTCACACCATACACAAAAATCAACTCAAAATGAATTAAACACTTCAACATAAGACCCTGCAGGAAAACAGAGAGTAAGCTCTGTGACATTGGTCTTGGCAATGATTTTTTTTTTTTTTTTTTGGTTTTGACATGAAAAACAGAGTCAACAAAAGCAAAAATAAACAACGGGACTACATCAAACTAAAACGCTTCAGTGCAACAAAGAAAACCATTGACAAAATGAAGAGGCAGCCTACAGAATGGGAGGAAATATTTGCAAATATCTGGTAAGGTGTTAATCTCCAAAATATACAAGGAACCCATATAACTTAATGCAAAAATAAATAAATAAATAAATGAACAACCCATTTAAAAAAATGGGAAAAGAACCTAAATGGACATTTTCCTAAAGACATCCAAATGGCTGACCGATACACGTGAAGGTGGTTACCATCATCACCTTAGGGAAATGCCAATCAAACCCAGGATGAGGTTATCACCTCACACCTGGTAGGATATCTATTATAAAAAAGAAAAAAATGTATAAATGCTGGTGAGGATATAGGGAAAAGGGAACCCTTGTACATGTTGGTAAGAATGTAAATTAGCACAACCACTATGGAAGTTTCTCAAGAAATTAAAAACAGAACTGCCATATGATCCAACAATCCCACTTCTGGATTGTTCAAAGGAAAGGAACACATTCCCGAAGAGACATCTGTCTTCCTATGCTCGTAGCAGCATTACTCACAATATCCAAGAAAAGGAAACAACTTAAGTGTATATAGACAGATGAATAGATAAAGAAAATGGACACACACACAACAGAATATTATTCAGCCTTAAAAAAAGGAAATCATGTCATTTGCAAAGCAGTGGATGAATCTGGAGGCTATTATGTTAAGTGAAATCAGCCAGAGAAAGACAGTGACACATGGTATCACTTATATGTGGAATCTGAAAGAAAGAAGAAAAGAAATAAAGAAAGGGGGGAGGGTAGGAAGAAAGGAAAGACAGAAGGAAGGCAGGCAAACTACAAACTAACTAATAAACTAACTCTTAGAAACAGAGAGGAGAAAAGTGGTTTCCAGGGGCTGGATGTGGGGGAAATAGGGAGACGTTGGTAAAAGGGTACAAATTTTCAGTCCTTAGATGAGTAAGGTTTGAAGATCTAATGTATGATATGGTGACTATAGTGATAACACTATACATTATGTAACTGAAATTTGCTAAGAGAGAATTTAAATGATGTCACACACACACACACACACACACACACACAAAGGTGTGTGCAGGTACGTATGGGAGGTGAGGGAAGCATTCGTTAACTCATGGGGAGGGGTCCTCTCACAATGTACACATACATCAAATCATCACAGTTTCTCTTACAATTTTGTCAGTTATACCTCAATATAGTTGAAAAACATATTCAGATCCTTATTTATTCCTTTAATTGAGAAAAATTAATTTGGGATATTCTGAAGTTGGCACTGATTGCTCTGATCTCATTAACCAACTGGATATGCAGGTGACTAGGAAAAGAGCGACTAATCTAATTTCAATTTCTATCTAAGGGCACTTGGGTGGTTCAGTTGGTTGGGCATCCAATTCTTTTTTTTTTTCTTTTTTAAATTTTATTTATTTATTTGACAGTGGCGGAGGGGGTTGGTTACAAGCAGGTGAAGTGAGAGAGAGAGGGAGAAGCAGGGTCTCACTGACCAAAGAGCTCAATGCAGGGCTCAATCCTAGGACCCCGGGGATCACGACCTGAGCTGAAGGCAGATGCTTAACCGACTGAGCCTCCCAGGGACCCCAGCATCCAACTCTTGATGTAGGCTCAGGTCACAATCCCGGGGTCAAGTGCCACATTGGGCTCATGCTCAACAAGGTTGTGCTTGAGATTCTCTCCTTCTCCCTTACTGCCGCCCCCTGCTCATGCTTGTGCTCTCTTGCTCTCTAAAAATAAATAGATAAATAAACAAATAAATAAATCTTGTAAAAAATTCTATCTAAAATAAACCACTTGCTGATTTTTTTTTTTTTTACAATAGGAAAGATAATGGACTGAAAATTTCTGTAACATGAAATAATAGTAACTATATGATTCTAGGCAGTGAGGAATACCACTTAGGAATTTTGAAAGTTTTCCATTCTCCCGGTCTTCACTGGGCCGATTTCCTTTGACTATCTCCAAAGGACATTTGATTTTTTTCAGTTTCAAATACATAGTCCATGTAAACTTCATTCAATAAAGTGGGTTAGAGAGCATCTCTGACCCAATTAAAATCCATCCGGGCCATCTCAGAAGGCAAGAACTGGGGTGCGACTTAACAAAGGAACATGTCATCAACTGGACGGTGCCTGATTTGGAGGAAGATGGTGAATCCAAGCTGGACCTGGGGAAGGAGCTCAATGAATCTTTTCAGGAGTGTGGCTTGGCCCAGGACTGAACACACAAGTCCAGAACTCAGAAAAAGAGGTAAGGCCGAGTCACCAGGTTTTGGCAAGCTTGATGGGGCACAAGCCAAGCCAAGCCAGATGGATGACTGGCTGAGACGTAGTCAGAGTTGCTGCCCGGGCTCCTGTCTGCGGACCCGGGGTCCAGGCAACACTCTCTTAACCAGATTCAGCCTCTCCTAAACAATTCTCTCTCCTTGGCTCTGAATTCTTTGCCGGCCAACCAATCTGCTGACGGTTTATTTAAATGCCTAGGTGAAATTCCAACTGGAGAAGAGACGGGGGCATAAGCATTTTGATCCCTGGAGAGAGATAAATATTTGAGAAGCACTGAAAAATGTTAAATGGGAAAGAACTTCAGAATTGGTACCAAGCAATCTCTATTTCTCCATTGTTGTTTCTCTTCGTACTCCTTCCAGAATGCCTATGGATTTCAGAAGCGGCCATGAGCTTTGGGGAACGATTTGGGGGAAGATGAACATCACCACAAAATCTGACCCTGAACGCCGGACTGTTCTCCTTTAAATGCTTTGTGCATCTGATGTCCTCTGTGACATAATCTCTCCTAATCCCATTTAAGATCACGGTTTTTGTTCACTTTTCAAGAACTGTGTAAAATAAACATTTCAGCAGATGGGACTGTCTATGAGCTTGGTCTACCCTGCTTCTGGTTAGAGCTGCTTCAGTGCCTTCCCTAGACTGGCTTTCTCACCGTAGAACCTGCTACCGTACAAAAAGGAAGTAGAATGTGCATCACGGTCCGTATCCGGGGGGAAGGGGAACATTTAGAAAGTCACCGCGCTCGCTGTGTAGCGAGAGAACAATGTTAATTATAATTACCTTGCTCCTGGCGTGGAAAATACTAAAAATGACCCGCACAATGAGGATGTCAAATTGTCTTTTTTAATCCGACACCTGCACTGGGAAATGCTAGGAATCCATGACACTTACAATTCAATACCTAAGATTACCAAACGCAAGTTCAGACAGGGCTAATTTAGAAATTATTGTCAAGACTCACTGAGCACAGTCATAATTTGGGAGGGGAAAAATAAAAAGGTATAAAACTGAAAAAAGCCCCACAGAGGCACTATGTACATGGTTTCCCCATTTGGAAGCTGAACGGAATGTCAAAGAAATTTACTTTATTTAGACTAAAACTCACAAAGATTAAAAGACGACTGGGGTTCAGAAGTATCTGTGGTACCGAGCCATTTCCAAGGAAGAGATGCTATTTCTATGAAGGAGAAAAGTCTAAATAATGGGTCTCCTTTCTTTCCCAAGTTTTGGTAAAGGACAAAGAATTCACCCCCAAAGTTTTGTGTCAAAGCGGAATTTTTGCTTGACACTGGTGTTGACATTTTTCCCGACATGGACTAAAACCGAGACAGGAAGTAGTAAAAGATGAAGGGCCAGACCTTGAGGAAACCAAAACCTGTCCTAAGACATACTCAAACTCGAGAAGCCTTGTGTCTATCCCAAATCATCTTTTATCAGAGAAAAAAAAAAAAAGAAAAAGAAAAACTCAGAGAAGCACTTTTTATCTCATAAATTATAGGAGACCCTTGGTCCTCAGTACCTTACCCGGCTATGTGAAAATTCTGACCTGTTTCAAGAGACTGTCTATATAGGAAATACTAGTAATCAGAATATGGGCAAATAAAGGCTTTTTGAACAAGAAATGACTGATGCAAACCAAAGCTACTGGAGTAGAGGGAAGATTGATTCAAGAACACTTGCATGCAGCATGATGACGAACTAAAACCTGGCCAATATCAGATAAATTTTCTTCGGGGAGGAGAAAAAAAAAACACAAAAAAACCTGTGCATTAAATCATAAAGTTGAGTTTTCAGTTCAGTAGCTCGTGTTTGGACAATGGCAAGTTCAGGCTCATTACGAAGGTGGGTGCGGTGCTGAAGCCAGGTTGGTTGGTGAGGAGGGGGGTACCTTAGAATAAGAACCCATGTGGCATCTGTTAACCGATGACAGCTCCGTAAGTGCCCAGGAGAAAGAACGGGCTGAGGGAGGCATGACAGGCATGAGGCAGGCCTTGTTTTTGAGAGCTTTCCACACAGAATCCCAAAAAGGGAACAAAAATCCTGGACCCACATGCCTTCCAGAAGCTTTCTTCCTCTTCACAGAAGGGGCGACCGGCCTTGGGACAGAGGGACACTGGAAGTTTGGAGTCCTGGCAGCCAGGCTCCTCCTTCCCAGCGATAAACCATTAAAATGGAGTTGCTACTTGTTTCTGACATTCCTGTGACCACTTTAAAGAGACGATCTCTCCGTTTTGTCCTCAGATTACCAGCGCAAATGTCATAAACGCGGAGCATGCCTGGGGCGGGGACTGTAAAGCGGGCCAAGCACATTTCTGGGTGGCCCCAGCTGTCTCTACTGGAGCTGTTTCCAGGACTTCCTCTCCGCCTCCACATGAGTTGGGGTCTGCGTGTGACCCCCGGGGACGGTGGGGATCCACTCATGGGTATGGATGTGCAGGTCTGGTGCCGGTGCTGCCGCCCCCGCCCCCCCCCCCCCGGCACTCTGTAAGTGCAGGTGGAGGGCACATCTGGAGAAAGAGTCATTTGGCGGGGAGGTTGGTCATCAGGGGAGGGAGCCCCACCTTCTCACTCTGAACTTGGAATTTGGAGGGAGAGCCTCAGATAGGCGGAGAGGGAGAGACTCAAGAACCCAGACAGGGTGACCCAGTCTGAGCCAGGTCTTTGGAGCTGGAAAGTCATGAGCTCAGCCTTTGAAAGCAGAGTGTAGAACTTTGCTTTCTTTTCCACCTGATTCACCTTTTGACGGCGTTTGAAGGGTCCCAGCCGACAGTAGCTGTATTAAAGGAAACACGGGGAAGGCAATGGTGTCCAGGCTGGGGCAAGGACTTTGAAGCATGCACAACACACCCGTGTGGCCAGAGACAGCGGCAGAGCTCCATGAAACCAAAGAATCCCGGCAGAGGTGGAATCCTTTGGGAAGGGAGCGCAGCTATCCCTCTCGGCACAGACATTCTCCTTCTGCGCCCAAGCCTTGATTTCCGGATTGGGATTCTGATTCCTGGTTCTGGATTTTGTTTTATTAGGGGAGTAGTGGTTTTACATTTCAGGCTCTTTCCCCTACCTCCTAACAAAACCTGCTCCTAAGAGAAGAGTCAGAACTACGTATTCAGCAAACACAGTGTACCGGGCTCTGGGTCAAGTTCTGGAAGCAACAACACAGCGGTCCTGGGGTCCTGCCTGCAGGGAGCCGAGACTCCCACGGGGGAGGGCTACCTCCCCTAGCTAGTTAGTTCTAGTCTCAGCCTTATCTCTGATTGTGAATGGAAACATTTTATCCTTCCTTAGGGGAGTATCTAATGTCAGCCGCAGCTGGGGGCCAGTTTTCTAGACCCTTAGATCTTTGCAAGGCCAATTTTGGGCACAGATCCTGGCTGACCGTATTCCTGTTCACTGCTCTACGACACTGGTCGAATGATGGTGTTTAGCACGTGACCAGGTGACTTGATCTGTTTCCCTGTGAGTAATTAACAGGCAGGAACTTGCTGGGCCCCGAATGCCAGGCTCTTAACGCCACAAAGTCAAACCTCCTAACACTGTTTAAACAATATCTTGCCCAAACTGACACAGGGCTCACAACAGATTGGGGGTAATAAATTATGTTAAATTACAATAACTTCCCTAGCCTTTGGTAAGATAAATATGCTAACAAAGTCTTATTCTGAAAGACTGAGCTAAAAAGTCATTGTTTCCCCGCCCGCACTCCCTCTGAAAGGCAACACCCAGCCTGGAAGAAAAGGCAGAACTTGGAAACAAAAACACAAAGGTCACGTCACCATAGATACGCACGGAGAACCCGGATTTCCATCGTTCAGGGAGCAAAGTCTCAGCCTCCCCATCTTCTGTGGAAACCTTTCCAATGCGCCCCAGCACCAGGGCCATCTCAGCCTTGGGCTCCGTGCCCGGGCTACCAATATTTCCGGGCTTCCAAAACCTGCAAAATTAAAGGAAAAAAATCACTGCCTTCAAAATGCAAGAAGAAAATGATATCACTGAAATGGATGGGGGTTCAACTGCGTCTCTATCGTATTAGTTGCTGATACAGCGCAGAGTAGCACAGACTGGGGGCTTCTACCGCTGAGCTGCTGGGAGTCTTAGATGGAGGTGCGGGCAGGGTTGGCTTTTCCTGAGGCCTCAGGCCTCGCCTTGCAGATGGTCGTCTTCACCCCGGGTCTCCACAACCACTTTCTCTGTGTGTGTTTGTGTCCTGATCTCTTCTTTTTATAAGGATACCGATCCCATGAGGTTATATGGTCCATCCATATATCCTCATTTTACCCCAGTGACCTCTTTAAAGGCTCTACCTCCAAAGACAGTCCCGTGCTGAGGTCCTGGATGTTGGAGCGTCCACGTATGAGCTTTGGGGAAGCCTGATTTGGTCCCTAAGATGTGAAAAATACAGTATGTCCCTGTGATTATCACAGTTAGAACGCACAAGCCTTTTTATTTACTTGAAAACTGTTTGGCGGTTAGAAGTTCTTACTTTAAAGGATTCTTGGGTGTTCCCAACGATTCTTTAAAAATCATGCCCAACTGTAAATTAGATAAATTACTTTAGGCAAGTATTCGCAGAAGCGATTCGAATTTCTAGCCCACTGTGCTCTTCCAAAGTCCCCCTCGTGAACTCTGCCTGTCTGTCTGACACTGGGATGTCTATGTGACCACCCAGCCTCAGGGGGTACAATCCCCTCACACTGCTCAGCAGGCATCGTCCCCTCATCCTAAGGGCAGACACATCAGTTGCTCTGGTCAAAAACCAGGGAGTCCAATTCTGGATCCTGAATTTTTCCTGAATTTTCCATAGAAGGTAATCCTGTGGCTCTGACGTCAAAATACATTGACATCTGCCCATCGGTCACCCCCTCTACTGTGTCAGTATGAGTCACCGATGACTCCTGCCTGATCATGGCTTCCGTCTCCTCAGGGTCTCTCCGTCCCTACCCTTGACCCTGTACGGTCTATTCTCAAAACAGCAGCCAGAGCAGTCCAAGCAAATGTAAGTCAGACCATGTCAAAGCCCGTAAGGCTCTTCCATTTCATCAGAGTAGAAGCCAAGCTCCACAGCCCACCGTGTCCCGGCTTCCTGCTTAGCCCGAGCTCCCCACCGCCCAGTCACAAGGGCCTCCTTTGCTGTTTCTTCACGCTGGGGAGCTCTTGCCGGGGCGGTTCCCTCGCTCTCCCTTGGCCTTCCCCTGCATGGAGCAGGGCAGACTCCCTGACCCCCTTCCAGTCTTAGCTCGGCTCTGACCTTCACTACACGCCCGGTTTTGACCACCAGATAAGGACTGGGAAACTGTCACCATCCCTTCCCTGAGCGTTCCAGAACCCCTTACCCCAGTCTGCTCTGCCTTCCTCCTTCTGCCTCGAACACACCGCCTGCTTATCATGCTTGCTGTGGGGCTGCCCCCAGCTGCCCACTTCGTGCTCCAGTAGCCTCCATGTTTTGTTCACGAACGTCTCCCCCTCACCTGGGCTCATCAAGCTTGCCCCACAGTTGGAGCTCAATAAACATGTGTTGAGTGAATGAGCAGATCGGTGAATGAAAAGTACAAAATTCTCTTCAACAATACATCAACAAGGGGCGCCTGGGTGGCTCAGTGGGTTGAGGCCTCTGCCTTCGGCTCGGGTCATGGTCCCAGGGTCCTGGGATCGAGCCCCGCATCGGGCTCTCTGCTCCGTGGAGAGCCTGCTTTCTGCTCTCTCTCTGCCTGCCTCTCTGCCTGCTTGTGGTCTCTGTCAAATAAATAAATAAAATATTTAAAAAAAAAACCAACACATCAACAAGGGATATTGAACGTAGGATATAAAGGAATTTATGTTTTTTAAATAAAATGTATATTTTTTACAAATCCTTACAAACCGGTGCACCATTTTCTGATTGTTAAGATAACTGTTCAACTTCTTCCTAAATAACTCCAGGGTTCATGTCTCTTCCTCGGGATCAGGTATTTTCTGGACACTTTCTAAAAGAAAACAGTTTTCCACAAGCACATCCTTCTGGAGCCAGACATCCTAGATCTGTACCCTGGCTTCGTTTCCCTCATATGCACAGTGTAATAGTAGCTATCCCGTGTGGCCATATGAGGATTAAAGGAATTAATTAATGCAAATTCCCTAGAACAGTGCCAAGCACATAGTAAGATCTAAGTTTTCGTTATTTTTCTTCTCTATATTACTGTGCCATGAAGAAATTGGTTGGTGAAAGATAATACCGTATTACTTTACCTTGGTTTTAAATTGTATTGATCAACATAACCAAAAAATAAAGCAAAAAACCAAAAATCAAAGTTCTGCCTACCTGCGTTATACGAGATATCCTGACAGGTTTTGACCAAATGTGAAATGATCTGACTTTAAATATAGACTCAGTGGCATGGTAAAAATTCACTTTGGAAAAATGCCAAAGGAAACTTCAAAATGATAGGCAGCCTTTGTCCAGAACGGCAGAGACTCCAGGATAACAAAAGTCTCATTGAACTGAAAATTAAGAGAGACGTGCTACAAATATTAAGATGCCACTGACAGAGGGAAATCAGAGTCATTCTGAATAGAAGCCCTAAACTGCGAGTCACAAGGGCAAACACTCCTGGCTGTAGATACTGAGTTGTTTTCCAGTACTTTCCCCATGAGTGACTCCATGCGGGCTAACCCAGGTGAGGCAGAAAGACCTAGTAAATAATGGTTAATGTTCCTGCAAAGCAACTCCAGGGAGATCATGTAACATGTAAAAATAAATCAGTCCCTTTAGGGGAAAAAAAATGAAATTATTCATTCAACATGAGGTCTGAGGAGACTCCTGGCAGATTGGTGAAGCACGTGCTTTCGGGATCTAAGGTCAACTCGCAAGTAGGGGAGAGATTTATAACAGAATTTTAAAATTATAAGTGACTTTAAAAATGATCATTTTGCAGTTGAGAAAAATTCAGAAATTGAGAGGTTAAGTCCATAGCAAATAGGAAAAAAAAAAAAAAAAGATCTTTGTCCCTTGAGAGACCCTATAATGTAAGATAATAAAAGATTAAAAACAGATTAACCTACAATGTCAAAGAGAGTAGAGAGGGGCTATCTGCAGATGAATGATTTTAACAAAACTCTAAGGCAACCAGCGGGGGGACAAGTGGTGAAGGAAGCCTGCAAAGTGGAGGGAGGAAGGGTGAGGTGTTCACTCAGGGGCATTTGCCTCAAAGGGGGAGGTGGCTTGCCCCACGGGACTCCTCAGAGGCCTCGAGGTTAGAGACTCTGGTGTGGCAAAACTAGGAGTGAAACTTGAAGCTGAAAACAAGTGGATTCCTTAAAGATAAATAAATTAAACAGTCAGTGTCCCAAGTCTATCACATGGAATGCTAGCACTTAAGCATTCCGAAGCTGACAAATCAGGTTCCTTTTTCAGAAATGTGAGTCGCCACCTCCGCATTCTGGCTTTGGTTGACTCCCAGGACAACAGTCACCTCCCTGCCTGATGGTCCTAAAACAAAATCTTACCCAAATCTACAAAGCTCCCAATCAACTTTTAGACTTTTACTCTTAAATATGAATGGCCAACCTGGGATGGATTAAGTTTGAAAAAGACAGTTCATGATAAACAGATAGAAATCATGATCTCAAAAGGAAGGGATAATGTGGGGGGTAGGAAAGAGCTAAATAAATACAAAAACTCTGGCATTCTCAAGAAATTGAAGAATTATATCATATCTATAAAATGAAAGCAGGATGTTTTGATAAATGAATGGGTATGAAACAAGATAAAAGTATTCTTACAAATTAAAAATACAAGACCCAAGAGGAAATAAATCAATAGGGTCTTTGGGAGAAGGATTAAGAAAATCTAAAAAATAAAACTGGTTGGCAATGGTATGAGAGAGATAATACATGATGTCCCATATCTAACACATGAGGGCTCAGGGAAGAAAGACTAGAGAAAATGGAGAGGTCAAAATTAGCAAGGATATCATACAGGAAAATTTACAAGTTGAAAAAATTCAAGTCTCTACACTTAATGAGCTCACTGTAATAAATGAACAAATGAATAAATGAAAAAAAGACTTGTGTCCAGCACATCATGATGAAACTTCAGAATACTATGAATAATAAAAAGAATCTAATAACTCTTGAGAGAAAAATCAAGTAACATACAAAATATCAAAAATCTAGAAGCTACACTGCAGACAAGGGAAAAGCATATTTAATCTGGATTTAGGCAAATAATCAGTTTTCAGGTTGAATTACAGACATTTTCAGCATTACTTGAAGATATGCTAAAGTTAAACAAATAACTGAAAAAGAAAAAACCAGGGGAGACAGAGGTTCAATCAAGGTGCAGAGGGAGGTTGGTTAAGGGAATTTCCGTGTAGCAGAGAAATTAACCTAGCTTGGACCAGAAGAATCAGAGCTGTGAAGGAAAGGAGTTTTTTGAGAATGTGGGGCACAGTAGAACACCTAAAGTTTGAGAGCATTTGAAAAACTTGAGAACATAATAAAGGAAATCAATGCAAAATAATAACCAGAAACTCTAGGATAAACAAAAGGCCATATATAAAAAGAAATCTCATACGTGACTTTGTGAGTATAAAAATTGTGGTAAAATGCACATAACATAAAATTTACCATTTTAACCATAATACGTCGGCATTTGATATATTCACACTGTTGTACGTACCATCACCTCAATCTACAGTTGAACCTTGAACAACATAGGTTTGAACTGTGTGGGTCCACTTATATGTTGGTTGTTTTTAATATAATACAGTGTTATAAATGTATTTTCTCTTCCTTATGATCTTCTTAATAACATTTTCTTTTTGCTAGCTCACTTTATCATAAGAATACAGTATAAATACCTATAACATATAAAAATATGTGCCGAACTACTGTTAACATTATCGGTAAGGGTTCAGGTCAACAGTAGTTCATTGTGGTTTTGATTTTCGTTTTCTTAATGACAAGTGATGTTGAGCACCTAATTGTACATTTGTACATCTTCTTCAGAAAAATATCTGTTCCAGTTGTCTGTCCTCCTCGAACTGCATTGTTTGGATTTTTGTTATTGTTGAGATACAGGAGTTCTTTATATATTATGCATATTAATCTTTATCATATACATGATCTACAACTATTTTTTCCAATTCTGAGGGTTATCTTTTCACATTTTTGATACTGTTCTTTGGTGCACAATAGTTTTTAATGTTGATGAAGTCCAATTTACCTATTTTTTCTTTCTTTTTTTTTTTTTAAAGATTTTATTTATTTATTTGACAGAGAGACATCACAAGTAGGCAGAGAGGCAGGCAGAGAGAGAGGAGGAAGCAGGGTCCCCACCGAGCAGAGAGCGGGATGTGGGGCTCGATCCCAGGACCCTGGGATCATGACCCAAGCTGAAGGCAGAGGTTTTAACCCACTGAGCCACCCAGGCGCCCCTACCTATTTTTTTCTTTTGCTACTTGTTCTTTTGCTGTCATATCCAAGAAATCATTGCCAAATCCAATGTGACGAAGGGTTTCCCCTATGTTTTCTTCTAAGAGTTCTATAGTTTTAGCTCTTATGTTTAGGTCTTTGATCCATTTTGAGTTAATTTTTTTGTAACTTTATTTTATTTGTTTATTTAATTTTGGGGGGAGGAGAGAGAGAGAAGGACAGAGAGAGAATATTAAGCAGGCTCCATGCCCAGCAGAGAGTCTGACACAGGGCTCGATCTCACAACTCAGAGATGGTGACCTGAGCTGAAATCAAGAGTCAGATGCTTAACTAACTGAGCCACCCTGAAGCCCTGAATTAATGTTTACATCTGGTGTTGGGGAAGGGTCTAATTTCATTCTTTTGCTTTAAGATATACATTTGTCCCAGCATCATTTGTTGAAAAGACTATTCTTTCCTCCATTAAATAGATATGGGGCCCTTGTCAAAAATCAATTGACTATAGATATATGGACTTATTTCTAGAATCTCAATTCTGTTCTATTGATTTGTGTCTATTCTTATGCCAACACCCAACTTTTCTGATTACTGTAGCTTTGTAATAGATTTTGAAGTGAGAATGTGTGAGTCCCCTAACTTTGTTCCTTTTCAATATTGTTTTTTTCTATTCAGGATCTCTTGTCATTTGATATGAATTTTAGGATCAGCTTTTCCATTTCTGAAAAAATGGGGGGATACACTGTGATTTTGATAGGGATTGCTTTGAATCTTTTCATGTTCCCTTGAGAAGAACGTTTATGTTGCTGTTGTTGGGTAGAGCGTTCTGTATATGTCTGTTAGGTTAGCTGATTTATAGTGTTGCTCGAATGACTCTGTGACCTTGTAATGAACAGTAATAACATATTTTTTAAAAGATTTTATTTATTTATTTGACAGAGAGACACAGCGAGAGAGGGTACACAAGCAGGGGGAGTGGGAGAGGGAGAAGCAGGCTTCCCACTGAGTAGGGAGCCCGATGTGGGGCTTAATCCCAGGGCCCTGGGATCATGACCGGAGCCAAAGGCAGATGCTTAACGACTAAGCCATCCAGGCGCCCCATAATTACATATTCAGAACAGTAAAAACACTTGCACAGGTGAACTCCAGATCAACCTGAAGTCTGAGCCTGCTAATCCATCCTCCTGGGAAATTCTACAAGAGACAAACAGCAAGGGTAGGCAAATGACTGACCACAGATGAGTGAAGCAATGTTATTGTAGAAGATTAAATAACAGACAACAGAAATTGAGTTGGGAGTTGTATACATCAAAATCTCCTCCAGCAATGGTTACTGAAAGAACATTAAGTAGAGCTAAGAGAAACCCACTCATGCAAAACTCAAAATTACAGAGCTTACTCTCTCTTCGAGGATGAATAAACAGAAAATAACCAACAGAGTTTCTATGGAAAATAACTGTAGAACACAAGGGATAGAATGTAATTTTAATGATGCAGTAGAAAGAATTTATTACAACCAGAAAAATACCTGGCATTCATAATAGAAGAATAAACAGGAAGAATCAGAAAGACAAAATGAAGACTTGACAACTCGATAAGCTGCAAAAAATAAAGTGGAAATGAATAGATTGAAAGGCACAATTTCAAAATTAGAGTTACAATTGTAGAATTAAAATCTGAATTAGAGTCAGTGAAGAGAGATGTTTTGCTGACGTGGCTCTATCTTGGCCTACTTGTTTCCATTTCTTCCTTAGCACACAGCAACATCTCCATGGCACCATGACTGAGTTCTGGCCAGTAAAACACGGATTGAAGAGATCCACACCACTTCCAGGTCAGGCCCATAGAAACATCCTCCACACTTTTTCTTTATTTGCCAATCAGGCCGAGGATCTGGCAGAGACCTCTTGAGATCCTAGCAATAGTGCGGCTGTAAGATGAATTTAGGGAGGCCTAAATCCCTAAATCACTACTTGAGAAAAACCTTCCTTCCATTCCTAAACACTTTTTTTATTTTTACCTGAGTGAAAAATCAACATCACTTCTATTTTGCTTAAACAAGTTGAAATTTTTAAATTATTTTTTATTATGTTAGTAAACAATGAATCTTAGAACACTACATCAAACTAATGACGTACCATATGGGGACTAACAAGTTCGATTAAAAAAAAATAAACGTCTATTATGTTCAACTACTGAGATTAGTTCTAGCTAATTAATACAAACTGGTATCATGCGTGGTAAACTGAAGTAGTGATATTGAGGACAAACATCAGACATTCTCCCAGGCCACAGAGAAAAAGAAGAAAGAGGGATATATAAAAGAGATGATGGATAGGAAGGAAAAAGAAGAAAGATCCCAACTCTTTGTTAGAATGTTTTTTAAGGGGCACCTGGGTGGCTCAGTGGGTTAAGCCTCTGCCTTCGGCTCAGGTCGTGATCTCAGGGTCCTGGGATTGAGCCCCACATCAGGATCTCTGCTCAGCAGGGAGCCTGCTTCTCTTTCTCTCTCTCTCTCTGTCTGCCTCTCTGCCTATTTGTGATCTCTGTCTGTCAAATAAATAAATAAAATCTTTTTTAAAAAAAGAATATTTTTTAAAAAGCTGAACCAGAATCAATTATCAAAGACATAATCAAAAATTTCTGGAGTAAAAAATTAATCTGGGCATAAAATTAGAAAGAGCACATTAGATTTTAGGCATCATTAATAAAAGGGTACACATGCCTGTGGAGAAATCTAGGTTTGAGGAAAATGGGAGTCAGTTGGTTCCAAGTCCCCCCTCCACCCATCCAGGAACAAAAAAATAATCAACAAAGGAAAACACAGCAAAGGGAGAAACACACGATAAAAAGGGCATTATTGGGTCAACTATGAAATTAGAATATGGATGGTTAGAAAACATAAAAATATGTTTTCAGTGCTCAATCTCCTGAAGTTGCAAATAGATTCTCCCTAGTCTTGAGAAATTCACTGATGTATTTAGGTGTAAAAGGGACATAAGTTACCCTCAAGCAGTTCAGAAGCGAGTTGTGTGTGCGCATGCGTGCGCATGTCTGCAGAGGTGTGCGTGCGCGCGCAAGCTTGTGCGCATGTGCATACACGTTGTATATGCACGCTGTGTGTGTGTGTGTGTGTGTGTGTGTGTGTCTGTGTCTGCGCATGCGTGTGAGTGTCGTGCTGAAAGCGAGAATGAAGACAAATGGGACCCAGTATCAATGATGTGTGAGTCCGTGTTAAAAGTATTTGGGTGTTTTTGTACTAATCTTATTCTCACAAGTTTTTTTGTAATTCTGAAATATTAAAAAAAACGATATACATATGTATGTATGTATATATTTGTAAATGTTGTCCAACAAATAAAACAATTCTAAGCACCTTTAGTTATAAAAGAGAGGGCCCTTCAAAAGAGAACAAAAATCAAACTGGACTAGCAAACCAGATTTAGATTTGGGAGGGTTACATGGGGTAATAGAAGAAATGAAGTAATAATACAAGTTTGGGGTACTGTCCTTGTGGCTCGAGATTTTTATCCTCAGTCAAAAAGTTATTTTTCCCTTGTAAAGACCTCAGGAAAACTATCTTGTACCTTCAAGAACTCAGAAACCATATCATCGCTGTGTTCTTCTTCAGAACTTATCTGAAGATGCATTGCAATAGACTGAAAAATGATTATCATTCCAGTTCTAGCACGAATGATTTATTGAATAAAAGAACTAACCACCTGTGGCTCAAACCAATGAACAGAGTTCAATCTCAAAAAATGATTGTAAATAATTAAATGTAAATGAATTTAGATTTTTCGTAGCGGAGAAGATACATAGGTAAAGCGATGTGAGAAACCACAAGCTGGATTCTTATTAACAAAGTCTGAAAAATTGGGGAGGGAGATAGTAGAAGGGGAAATATGGGGGAATTTGCTCATTTTATATCAGGGAAATTAGGATTATGTTTAATGTTGACTTTGATAATTGGTGAAAAGTAAGTTGAGAAGCATAGAAACATTGAAACGTAAGGGTGATGAAAAGAACACAATGCTGGTGATGCGAATTGTTAACCTTGAGTGAGGTCAGAGCCAGGAAAAGGCCTTATGCTGATCAGGATGCAGAGCATTGAGTGCTGTTGCTAGAACCTCATGGCTCCAGAAACACCACCAGCAACGCCATGGTGCTTGAAGGCCTGGGCAGATCAGGAGTTGTTGGCGGCCTGCTGCAGGCTTCAGTGAGAGTGTCAGGAGTGAAGGACTTTAAGAGTTATGAGCAAAGTTATGCCTCCAGCAAATAATTCTCTTTTTAAGAGTAACAGCTCCTGGCTTAGCATTGCGCCCTGGAGGAAACAGCGGACCGTGGGACATGAGGTGACCAGATACCTGATACTAGCCATTCACAAGCTGGTTGTTATTTGATCCGCTCGGCCATAAAATTGGAAATTCCAAGAAGTGGTCAACCATTACAGAAAGATGATATATTGATCTATATAGGCCCAACCCTACCAGTTCCCAAGGCACAAATAAGACCCAAGAGCAAGCCACTCATGTGCTCATGATGTGTACCCTGGCCACACTGGTGCCCTCACCATTGGCCTCACCATGGCCTCGTGACAGATTCCCAATGACTACAGAGGATAACAGTTCAAGCCAGATTAGATGGCTCTGTGCCATATGCCAATGCCAGCCCAATGTGGACTGTTGTGATTATGGTCCCACGTAGGGGTAGCCTTGAACACTGGGGAAAGGAGATCCTCCCAGTGGGTAGCACTCTGCCTGTAAGAGGAGCTGGCCTGGAGTCAGGTCCTGCACGGATCCACGGAGCGGCTGACAGTTGGCCATATGGTCAGAGACAATGCCAAGGTTAAAAAAAAAAACCCCACAACTGTATATATATTAGTCTAATTTAATTATATAGGATTATATATAGTGTATGTGTCTAGATACATTATATATATACAGTTCTAAAATTAAAACTGTATGTCATAATGTTAACAGTATGGGTGGTTTCTATTTTCTTACATTTTCCTACATTTTTTTTTCAGTGATTATTATTTTTACAAACAGAGGCAGCAAAGATAAATATTATTTTAAAAAGAAACTTGCTTAGGGCCTGGCTTCATAGGCATTTGGCATGGTTTGTGTAGTTTATTTTGCTCTGAAGTCTGTCTTCTATAAGCAGCATTGTGGTTAGTCCATGAGCGTGTTCCCTTACGACCCTTGGTGAGGCTGCTTTGGCGGGCCGTATCCGAAAGTCAGTGGAGTCATGAGCCTTATAACAGACTCAGTCATATAAATAGAATGCAAAGGGAGCAGCTTTCTGTTGACCAGAAAGTACGTGAGACAGTGTGGTGTCATCGAGAGATCCAGGCTTTGGGGAAAGACTGGCTGGCCTTTGAGTCCCAGCTCTGCTGTGACTTAGCCATATGATTTTGGACAGTACAACTGACCTCCAAGCACAGATTTCCTTCTCTTGGAAAGGAGAGGTTGCCAGCCGCCTGATGCTATCCCTATAGAGTGATCAAAACACCTGGAGGTGGTACACCGTGTAAGCTGTCTATCTACCAGTACCGAGCCCAGGCAGGAGCTCTGCATCTGTTCTCTGCACGCATGCGTGGTAAGGGAGCGCGGGTGGTGGGGCTGGAGCTAGGACCAGGCTCAATCTTTCTAGGCTCTGGAAAGCTGCTTACTTTCATCAGCAAGAAAACGAGTGGAAAGTCTCAATTCACCCTCTGCCCGACTGCCTATGATCGACTAAGTCGTGAGCACCGGTAGGCTAGCTGAGAGGGATGAGGAGAATCCCGGCACATTCCCCTTTTCCCCTCAGAGCCCCGTTCCTCCAGATAAGAGTGCGAATAAGTCTCCAGTCACCATCTACTCCTACAGTTAGATGGGAAACCATAGAATAGGAAAGTGGCTCGCACAGATTTATAGTATTACGAGGCAAGTCTACGGAAGTGAGGGCAACCCAGGAAGTGCTGTGGCACCCATTTTCTTTCCTCTGTTCTCTGGTTTGAAAATGCCTTCCCTGAAGAGAAATTGCAGTACGTCCCAGGCGCCTGAAGCTTAAGAGCAATAAAAGAGACAGCCTTGCACTGAGATAGAAGAGAACTTTCTAGACTCTGTCGCCACAGGAGGGTCCTGTGGCTCCCCTCTGTCCCTGTCCCTGTTGCCGGGAGGCTTGTGAAATCCCAGACTACAGGTGCACAGGTAGTATGTGCTGAGCCATCACCAGGGCTCCCAGAGCAGACTGGGTACGCCCTACAAGGGCATAGGACTGGTGGCCTCATGCTGACAGCCTGACACCAGCTGTGCTGATCGTACTTACTACCAACAGGCCACTGAACATGAGCTTTAGAGTCAGATGGGTTTGGATTCGTAGCCTGGATTCCCAATCCCATTAGCCTTGTACCATGAGTAAAGGACCATGGGCTCTCATGAATCTTAGACCCTCATCTATGAAATCAGGGAATATATCCATCGTTAAGGTCATCATCTGTATGAAAAGTGCTTAGCATAGTACTGGAGAAATAAGAGAGGTTCAAGTATTATTGAGTTCACTCTCCCTAAGGCAGCTGAAGACTTTCTGGAATTTTCTAGGGAGGTCTGTTAGCTCTCCCTATGATTTTAAGGCAGCAAGGGATAAAGCAGGTAGGAAGGAATCAACCACAGCTCTTCTCTCCAACACAGAATTGCAGGAGGCTCAGCCATGGCTACAGATGGCCAGTGGACCACTGCCCTGAGGTGCTATTCATCCCATAGTCCACTCCACGTTCCTGAGTGATGACCAAGTTTGCCATATCTAAAATACCTCCAGCCAACCAACGTCTTGTAGCCTTCGGTGCCTGGAATATCGGGCAAGTTATTCCACAAAGTGAGGTTATTAGTCCATGTTCAAACCTTCTGAATCCCTTAGAAAAGAAAGAAAAAGATGAGAGAGAGAGAGAGAAAGAGGAAAGAGGAGAAGGAGCGGGGAGGATGAGGAAGACAGAAGGGGAGGGAGGGAGGGGGAAGCAAGAGGAATGAAGGTGAAGAAAGGAAGGAAGGAAGAGAAAGAGAGAGAAAGGAAGAAATAGAAGGAAGGAGGGAGGGAGGAAAGAAAAGAAGGATGGAAGGAAGGAAGGAAGGAAGGAAAGAAAGAAAGAAAGAAAGAAAGAAAGAAAGAAAGAAAGAAAAGGAAGGAAAGTAGAAAAGGAAGAAAAGAGAAAAGAAAGAAAGAAAGAAAGAAAGAAAGAAAGAAAGAAAGAAAAGGAAGGAAAGTAGTAAAGGAAGAAAAGAGAAAAGGAAGAAAGAAGGAATGAACACAACTCTTTATTGTTGGTTTCCCTGATGTAATCTATTATGTCTGGGAATGACAGTCTTGCAGAAACATCTGGGACTCATCATCTGCCTTCTGCTACACCAGAGAAGAGATGATTTCTGGATATTAATCTAACATGGGGGCACTCTATAAGCCTACCAAAGGGAACCGCAGGCTTTTCTAATTTATTGTGCCAGATGAGAAAATTTAGAGATTTAAAGGAAAGTTTTCATTGCAATGTCAAGGTGGGAGTCCTCAGGATTCTCTCCATCCAGATAAGCACAAGCTCCATCTGTTTCAGGGAAGACTCAGGCTGTGGAAAACAAGCTCACATTCTTTGTTTTGCACATACACTCGAAAGAATAAAGTTTCAAGGACTTTTGAGACATCAGTCAGCTGGGATGAGAACAAAGTCTCATTTTCTAGACTCAGTCAAGCCGTTTTCAACTGAGATCCTCTTCTGTAGATATTGATGATTACTAATAGTTTAAAAAGAATCACCTACAGGAAAGACAGACATTCAATTAACCTCTAGCGGAAATAAATTGATTCAAGTAGAAAATCACAGTCTACAGCTGACAGTGACTTTCCTAGTGTGGTTCAATTAGAGTTCACTTCAATCTCAACAGGCCTTGGGAAAGTTCTAAAATTATTTCCGTGATGCCTCGATTTCCTTTAAAAAGAAAGAAAGCTGCAGGTTCAGAGAGCCTGTAAGAGAACGATCAATGCATAAACAGATGATTAATAACCATAATAGACATCAGCATAATTACCAGGAACCATTATATTTGCTGCCTGTGTGCATAGAAAAGATGGTTTTAAGTCAAAAGGCAGCTGAAAAAAGTGATCTTTCCTTTTGAATGATTTTTTAAATGCAACATTTATAGTATTTTTAAAAACCAATCATATGCTTATTGCAAGGAAATTCATTTGACATTTTATTTTATTTATTTTTATTTTATTTTATTATTTCATTATATTTTTTAGAGAGGGAGAGAGAGAGAATCTCAAGCAGACTCCACACGCAGTGCGGAGCCCACCGCCAAGCTCCGTCTCAAGACCCTGAGATCACAACATGGGCCGAAATCAAGAGTTTGACGCCTACCGACTGAGACACCCGGGGGCCTCGGTGGTTATTTGGATTTTATGTGTTAAAATTTTTTTTGTCTCTGGATTTTACGTGTTAAAAATTGTAAGTGTTTACTGGGGGCGTGGAACCAAAAGCTCTCATTTTACTGACGCTTGTGACATATACTCGGATATTAACCTTTACCAGTGAAAACAGAACACTCCTTCTAAGTTCTAGAATTCGATGAGAATCTAAACATTTTCCCCCAATATTCTTTTACTACAGACAACTTCCGGTTCAGTGAGAGTACACCACATTACAAGGCAACATTTGAAACACTAGGGAGAAATATTTTTTAAAGTATTTATCATCCTATGGGGTTTTAATTTTCTGCTGACTGTTAGGACTTGAGAAGAGAGGGCCTCACTCTAGGAGGGGTAAAGCTGTTTATGAATAGTTTGTGACTTGGAGCACAGTTTCACAAAAAGCTGCCACTTTCACAAAACCACAGTTTCACAAAAAGCTGCCACTAATAAGCAGGTGCTTATTAGCTTATTAGCAGCAAAGCTGTAACCTTGAAAGAAAGATGTCCGATAAAAATCTCCTTCCAGGTTTGAGTACCCTTGAGTTTCTTCATTATAGGGGAATAATAAATCTGAAAACCTGTTGCACCTTGGGAATCTACTGTTACTAAGAGAGAAGAATACTGTCCAGTAGTTTCCATGCAGCTCTCACTCCGGGCTAAAATGAAAAACATCTTATATGAGACGTTGCCTCCTCATGGGAATTCGCAAGGTTCTCATTCAACCATACAAACAGGATGAAACTATCTGGGTTGTATTGCAAATGTTTCCCCACCAAGCTGGAGACCAAATCATACTTGCCTCGTGCTTGGGTACTCAGCAATGGGAAAGTGGAAACAATTATGAATTTGAATATGCTGTTCCTGGCCATCCAGATGAAAAAGACACAAGCAAAATAATGAGTTTCTTTCAAAATATTTATGATTAGAAATGACTAATCCACTTTCCCATGGATTAAACAAAAAGTCAAGAATTCCTTTACCATCCTACCGTTTTGTTAAAATTTAATTTGGAGATGTGTGATACCTTTTACTGCTAAAGACTCAGCCAGTAGGCGGGGTCACTTCACAGAGTATATACCCTGGAAACCCAGCCCTTGAATGCAAGTAGTACAATTGCGAAAGTATCAACGAAAGTGACCTTTAAGTGTGTTAGAGAATAAATTCTAGGATGACTACCGGCAGGAGCGTAAGTGGACGTGGCAAATAGTGGAGGGAAACTTGACAGTGTATTTTAAAAGCCTTAGGCACGCATAGAGCTCTTGACCTAGGAATTCTAATTCCAGGAAACATTCAGATTTCTTCATGGATGTTCGCCGCAGCCTGAAAATTCAACATCAGGAAAATGTTTAAAGAAATTTACAATGAAGACCAGTAGGGAAGTGATTCAAGGAAAGAACTATCGTGCAACCATTGGGAGCACCGTGGCAGAAGAAAATGTGAAGGCATGACAAATGTTTGTGATAACTATGGGCAAGGGCAAGTTGCGAAGGAGTTTGGACTGTATGGTCCCAATTTTGCTTGAATATATATATACATAAAACCTTAAAAGGAAATGTGACCTATCAAAATAACACTTGCGATCGTCTTCAGGTGATGTGATGATACTTAGTTCTTCTTTGCTCCTTTTCTGCTTTCCTATAATTTTCCTAGGATAATAATCATGTATTAGTCTTTAATCAAAAAATGATAATAAATGTTAGTATCAAGGAAGCATAACAGACAGATCAGACATTCCAAGTGTTTATCCCCCGCCTGTGAATAGCTCCCCAGTTCCGCACGCCCTTAGTGTACCACTGCCCCGGGGCTGCGTGGACAGGGAGTGCATGCACGTGTGTTGGGACCTCTCGGGCACACACAGGGCAGCGCCAAGGTGCCACACAGGTCCGCAGTTCAAAGGCAAAATTAGAGATGGTTCAGGATAGATTCATGTTATAAGCCTAATTCTGATTTTACCCAAGTTATCTTTTAAAGATACGACCATGTTCTACCTCAAATGCTTTTCAAATTTCAGTCATCGTGTTTTAAAAATTACCAAGAACAGTGCCCCCCGACAAGGTATCCGCACCACAGCTGCAAGATTCCGCTTACAAGCTTCTCGAAAGAATGGACCTCTGTCTCATAGGCTCTTCATTTAGCTATTTCAAGTTTGAGACGGAACAACAAATGAGTGCCCGGTGACCGGGATACATCTGGGACTTTGTCAAAGTCAACCCACTGCTTCATTCCCCCCACCACTCCCGCACAAGCATTCATTCGTTCAGGCATGCATTCGTTCATTCGTAGACATTCCTGTCTCCGTCAGCACAGAAAATGAGAAGAGGATGAAGACACAGTCTTCCCACCCTCTTCCACACCCCCACCAGTGAAGAAGCTCCATACAGATGGCTGGGGCAGGCAGACACAGAAGCAGGTTATCGTGAGATTACATAGAAGGTCATGATCAGGGCTCCTGGGTGGCTCAGTGGGTTAAAGCTTCTGCCTTCGGCTCAGGTCATGATCCCAGGGTCCTAGGATCGAGCCCCGCATCCGGCTCTCTGCTTGGCAGGGAGCCTGCTTCCCCCCCCCCTCCCCCGCCTGCCTCTCTGCCTACTTGTGATCTCTCTCTCTCTGTGTCAAATAAATAAAATCTTTATTAAAAAAAAAAAAAAGAAGGTCATGCTCACCAGCATCCTCCCATCGCACATTCTTCTATAATGCAGATCTCTTTGGGCAGGAGAAGTTCTCTAGATAGGCACTGGCTTCCCTCCTGAGTCAGAGACATGAGGCTGTGAGACAAACTGATGGACAGGAAGCGGAAAAGAGGCCCAAGACAAAGTCACCTGTTTCCCATGTTGCCACGGGGCAGGCTTGGGTCTGGCTTTCTCTTCAAAGGAATCATAGAGGTGAATGTGGCTTTGAACCCAGCCGTGGCTCTAGGGGTCTGTGTTGGCAGAGAGGACAGCATGGTATTCACAGCTACTGGGAATCTTTCCATCTCCAGATAGTCAGTGGAAGACCCAGGGATGAGACTTTCAGTTCAAATTGGATTCTTGTAATTGCAAGAAGGAATTTTTTTTTTTTTTTGAAGGTTTCCTGTCCTTGGAAAAGGTTGGTTGTTGCACAGGCTGTCTCAGTGGAATGCTCTTCAGCTTGGCCGTGAGGTAACTTCATGTTTGGCTTTTTAGGACTACGTCTGAGGGGGCCAAGAGGGGGGAAAAAAAAGGTTCCCTGATTCCTGATTGTAGGAAATCCCCACCCAACTTGAAGCTACTTCTCTTTGGGGAGGGAAAGGGCAGGTAGTGAGGGAAGCAGACTCAATCTTTGGCAGTTTCTTCAAAATACTCCCAAGCTGGACACCACTCTAGATTTAACTCAGTCAAAATCCTGAGCAAATAGGGTCTCATTGGGTCTCATTGGGGGCCAAGTAGGGATACTATGAAAAAGTCTCTCTGGTAACTAAGTCATGCCACCCATTCACTGATGAGAACTATCGCTCTAGACAACCTAGATGGTGACTGATAGTCCCCAGGAAATAAGTTGTCCATTGGGAAGAAAAGGTAACACTCAAAGAGTAGGAGTAGAACATTTAGTCAAATGGAAAATCAAGACCTCATGATGTGCAGCTCATTAATTTACTGGCAAGTAATTATGGAGAGCCTCGTATGGGCCAGGGGCCGCAGAAGGCTTTGCAGGTGCAAGGAAGACCCAGAGAGCCTCCCTCCTGGTTGTTCCAGAGCTTCCGGTCACACAGAGAGGAGAGCAAAGCCAAGAGGGGGAGTGGCTGCTCTGGTTCGTACCCTCCCCCGCCACAAACCAAGGCCTGTGCTGCCGGGGGGGAGGGGGGTGCCATCACGCAGGCCACAGATGGGCTCTCTTCCAGAATTTGCCTCAGGCTGCCCTGCTTTCTCAGGGGCAGCCTGCCTCCAGTGACCGACAGGTGTGGGAATGAAGAAGGCGGCCGCCCTCTCCCCATGTGGAGACCAGAGCCCTCTGAAGGATCCCCTGGATTTGGAGCTTTCTCTGGAGCCTCGCTGAGGAACCTGCGGAGCCTGCGTCACAGAAGAAAGGAGAAAAGACCAGGCCATGTTCATGTTCACAGCCGGGCCACGTTCTGCTCCTGTGGGACACAAACAACTTCGCAGAATACCACACAAATGACACTACTCTGAGATCACGATAAAACGAGATGAAACAAGCCCTCTTCACGGTTTCATTTAAGCCTAAAGACAAGGTCACTGTGCCCTCAGACAATAACAAATTCTCCCCTCCCCGCTTCGTGGCCAGAATGAGCGGCTACTACTTCTTCACCAGTCACAGCCGGATCATCATTCTACCCTTCCCCACTAGGGGTAAGATTTACGGAGATGGATGTCATAGACATGCTGCCATTTTGTTTTCTAGATTTCTCCGGCAGCGTCCAATCTAGAGGGAACCTTAGGTCTTCTCCCAACTCTCCTAACCGAAGCCCGAATGCTATCTACTGGCGTCTTTCTAACACTCATACTGAGAGGCCTGTGGTTCTCCACAGTGTGCGTCTCACGCTCTGCGGCGAGTCGTAGACTCTATCTGTGGAACCCTAGGTATGTCGTTCCTGGTGGTCTTTAGCTGAAGAGGATTGGCACAGCCCAACCTCGCCTTGGCCAGGCTTGTTTCTTCCCTTTCTCTTCTCAAGGGGACCGATCCCCTGAGCATACCCTCCAATTCAAATCTTCATCTCAGAGTTTGCATATCAGGGAACCTAACCAGTGACAAGAGACAGCCCCCAGCTCCGAGCAGGAAGTGTCAGGCCTTCTCCAGGTTCTGCAACCCAGGGAACTCTCGAGATCCCGGTCAGTGAAACGTGAGGATTGAATAGTGAACGGGGCTAGGATGGGGCAGTGGGTGCGGGAGAGAAGGCTCCCTTCTAGCTGCCAGGCTTAGAAATGGTCTGGAGGCGGCAAGGAGCCCAGGGAAAGGTTCTGGCTGGAGCACTGGAAGGCAGGGATGGGAGGTAAAGGCGGCCACCAGATCGGGAGGCACCTACGCGCCGCGGTAGAGTTGTATCTCATTGACCTAATTTTGACCAACGAAGGGATTTAAGCAGGGGAGTAAGAGGCTCAGACTTGGATTTTGGGTTCAGAGTTGAATTCGGTATTTAGTCGTTTCAAGTCAAACATAGAATACAGGAGGATCAGGGCATCTTGACATTAGTGACTCTGACATGGCAACTCAGCATCAAATTACAGGTTTATTAGAAGTCTTAAAAATCTGTCGGCTTTTCCTCTCCCCAAGGGACTCTGTGGAGGATACTTGGAAAGCTATCAGCAGAACTGCGGGGCGGGGTTGGGGGTGTGTGTGTGAGTGTCAGAGGGCACCACACCAACAAGGAACACAGTCCCTTGCCGGGCTCCGCGAGGTGGTGTGCACGCAAAGCCTTCCCACCTTCAGGTCCCTTGGGATCCAGCTGTGGGCACGTGATACATACATGGGAAAGGGAAGGAAAGCAAAGAACACAAGAGTGCTCAAATGACTGGAAGGACATGGGCTAAGAGGGCTTACCAAGTTCAAAGTTAAGACAGTAATCAGAAACAAGGATGTACGGGGGCTCCATCCGCAGACAGAGGCATAAAGACCGACACATGACAAATTTCCAGCGCGGCCCCTTCCCATGATTGGTTTCAACCTTCTGTAGCAAAATCAGGTTAGAAAATGTCTGTGTAACGTTAGCTTCCCCCTTCCCCCCATGCACTCACAGCATTTATGATGATAAACATTCAGTCTAAAGGAAGATTAATGATACATACTCTGTCTTGGAAATGTACCTTTGCCACTCCCACTTTTCACGTGCCGGGAATGCTCTTCAGCCCTCTCTGTCCTTCCTCCTGGAAGGTCCAGCTTAAGAATCCATCCGCCAGGATAGCACCGCCGTTGTGCGGCGCCTTCTGCCCTGAACCTGCCCAACGGCACAGCCCTGGTTTTGTCCCTTACCCAGCATGTGGGGTCGCACGGGTCTCCTGTTATCCTCAAAGACAGGACGGTGAGGGAGAGAGGGCGGAAATCTAGCCCCCTTTCTCTAACAGACCATAGCGCTGAACCTCAGAGGTCGGATGAGTGGAGCCTGTTGCAAATCCCACAGTTGGTGAGCAGGTGGGATAGTTCTGGAACCTGGAGTCGCTCCAGGCCGGTGCACTTTCCCATGCTCTCCTGAGCATTCCGCAACCTGGCTGCATTGCTACTTTCCCAGGTGTTGGGGCGACTTTCCCTTCGAACCCCCTAGAAGACAAGGATCATGTCTTTCACTTTGTGCTCCCAGAACCCACCAGGATGCCTTGCAGCCAAGATGAAAGCGCTGAAACTTTGTTGCTCAGAATACCTGTTGTATCAAAGTTAACATTCAAATTCTCCTACGGTACAGGCAGGTATTTAACTTACCCTCTGACCGAGGTTCCTTCCTCAAGTGGTATATTATTTCTGAATTTAGAGAAACAGTAGTCCGGATACTATTAATTTTAAACTTCATTTATTTAGCTAGTTTTGCAAAAACTAGCTTTAACAACAAATCAAAAATAGTCTACAGCAATGGGCTCTAAATTTTGAAAATGCATCCCATTTAATGGACTACATTTTGGTGGTAATATTTTTTCAAGTGTATGATTTAGGGGCACCTGAATGTCTCAGTCGGTTAAGCGTCTGACTCTTGGTTTCAGCTCGAGTCGTGATCTCAGGTTCCTGAGTTGGAACCCCTGGGCCTGGGCTCTGAGCTCAGCAGGGAGTCGGCTTCTCTCCCTCTGCCCCTCCCCCTGCTCAGGTGCCCACTCACACTCTCTAAAATAAAATAAATCTCAAAAAAATATAAAGCTTATGATTAAGATCTATTTACTACACATTATGATAAGGATTAATTAAACACCACATGAATTGACAAGCACTGGTTTTCCAGGCACGGTAAAAACCATCTGAAGTTTCCCACTTGGATTCAGAGGAAGAATGAGTTCATTGCAACAAATCATTGGGGAGAATGTTTAAGTTCTTGAGTAATGAATAAGGAGAATAAATCAAGCACCGGGTTATGAAAGCTACGGAGGGTTCATTTGTCTCCCCTTCATGATGGCTTTTACTCTGGGCCTAAAGAAAGAAGCAACCCCTACCTTTAATCTTGGCTTTTCCCTGTCTTAACCCTACCTTAAAATGAAGAAATTTCGGATTGTACTTTATTGAGACCAGGAGAACATTTTTGCTCTGGAAAGCAAGAAACACATTGATCTGCAATTGGGAAATTAACAAGCCTTTTTCTACTCAAGAGAAATGGGCAGGCTTCTGAGTTTCGCCCCCATCAGAGGTGAAGAGGCCCAGAGAGGAAGTCCGAACACCGAGGTGGACCTAAGTCTCAGTTCACAACCTTTCTTCTGTGTATTGTATCCTCAAACATTTTATTTTTTTCAGAAACAATGTTCTCACTTTAAAACAGTATATGTTTCTTGTAGAATAATTGGAGAATACAGAAAACCGAAATTAAGAGGTACATATTCATAAAGGCCAGACTTTCAAGTTGGGATTTGGAGGAGACTATGCGACACCGTGTCTCCCAGTGGGAACGTGATTCTGTAGTCATCCAGCTCACGCTGAGCCAAACCACGCTCCCAGGATGAGAGACTCCAGTCCCGGCTTCTGCACCCTGGTGACACAGAGCAAACCATCATTCCAGACACTCCTGTTGAGGACCTCATCCACGACACGGCCGGTCAACTAGGGCTCGGGAGACTTTTGGTATTAGGTCAACCCAGGGCATGGCTCACTTATTTATTTATTTGTTTTGCAGCTAATCTGATATTTGGAAGTAATAGCAAGTAATCTGTCAGTAGAACTCCCTGGCTAAGCTTTTAAACTACCCACAGTTCAGCTACTAAATGAGTTATCTATATAGCTAGGCACACGGTTGTAGGAAGCTAGGAAAAGGGTTATCAAGAAATGAAAATCCAGGACGTGTTTTAGAAGTGTATGAGAAGGTAGAGGGGAGAGAAATGAGAACATTAAAATGAAAAACTGGCCGCAGTCAAAAATCTCACAGACACAGAAAGCGAAAGAGCAGGAGATTGGGGGAAGAAATGACAAGAAGCAGAAAGAAATCATGTGGCTAAGATGGGGGGGGGGGCTCAAAATCAAGACAGAGAAAATAAATTTTTTGTTACACTTCTGTGGAAAGTTTGCATAAACAATAGTCGGCTGTCTTTAGATTTAAGATACGGTTAAAAGGAAACATATTGTGGCCACGGTCATAAATAGTCCCACCGCCTCGGGGAGCCCTGCAGAAACACAGCTTCGGGGACACAGAGACACAAACAGACTCTACACACTCACGGAGCAGGGTCTGGCCCTTTCTCACACAGCCAGCGGCTTTCCCTGCCCAGCACATTCCGGGGCTTTTGAGCACGTCTTATAATTCCGCTCCCATCTTTGTCGGCGCTGAGTGCAACCCAGTCCCTCCCGAGGCCCTGCCCGGGCCCAGACCAGCGAGCTTCTGCGGTGCGTGGATTCACGAGAAGGGACTAAAGCTTTCCACTCAGCTTTTTTTTTTTTTTTTAAAGATTTTGTTTATTTATTTGACAGAGATCTAAGTAGGCAGAGAGAGAGGGGGAAGCAGGCTCCCCGCTGCGCAGAGAGCCCGATGCGGGGCTCGATCCCAGGACCCTGGGATCATGACCAGAGCCGAAGGCAGAGGCTTTAACCCACTGAGCCACCCAGGCGCCCCTCCACTCAGCTTTTAATCTTGTAACAACTTTTTGACATTTCAAAAGCCATCCCCTCCGTGCTGCTTTTCTTTTGTGAGAGAGAAGACACGCGGAGGCCGAGCGGTATGGCTAGGCAGCACATTTCCAGAAGGCTCCCCAGGTTAGAAGCGGGCCTGAGCAAAATGCTCAGGGTTTTCACAGTCCCACTGGGAACATCACACGGAGCCCACTGCCTGCACAGTCGAGCCTACTGACGGGTCCAGGGGTCTTAAGGGCCACAGAGAACAATGACAAGAGGAGTGTGTGTCTCCCCCAACCCCTACCGAAGGTCTAGTAAGTAGCATAAAAATGGCATAAATGGTCGAGCTGAGGTCATAGTCTCGGGCAGGAGTATGAAATCCTGACTCAAAGAAATTGAGAACACAGGGTTGGGAGTGGTAAGTTTTGTAAGGAAGGGAAAGAAGCCATACTTTTCTCAGGGCATGGGGGTGGAAAGGGGTGTTCAGAGAGGTCTGTGCAAGAGAAGGCATTTGATCTGGACCTTGAAACGTGGTTAAAATGTGGGCATGCGGAGACCGGAATGGAGAGAAGGAAGTGGGGGCTTACCCAGCATAAGATCTGTTACTAAGCCAGCACACCCCTCTCCCTACCAGCACTGTTGGGGCGGCGTAAGCAAAAATACACATTAAATGTTATCAGTAGTGACCTTTTCCCCTCTGAACCTTAAAAATTTTTGAACAATCCCATCAGACCAATGGAGTCCATTGATAAGCTTACGATTTTCCCTGTTTTGCTCTAAAAACTCAATGGAAGTGCTTTAAATAAGCAGTCTATGAAATATTCTGACTGCTAACATCTTTAGGGACGTGTAAGCATTTGGTAGTGCTCTCAATTAATTGGCTAGAACAAAAGTCAGTTCCAAAAGATAATCTCTCAGACCCATTTGCCTGACTGCTTATGAGGCCCGCCGGTACCCCCAAACCACCTAATTCAATCCCTTTTAAATGGACACAGAAGGAAGCAGGGAGGACGCTGACTGTGGAACAGAATCTTCTGTTTCCAAGGCCATCACTCTGTCTCTAGGAACCCTGACACCTTCTACGTCTGAATATCGATTTGACATTCAGCACAGATGTCTTATGAACCGCCATCAAGTAACATAGGAAGGGGTGGGGGGAGGACCCTGTCATCTGCAATCCATTTAAGGTTTGTTAACCTGTCGCATGTCTTGCCAACAGTAACAAACAATGGAAAGCGACGCTGGGTGAGACAGACCCCTGGTACCTTTGCAATGTGGCCGGGTGGCAAACAGGGAAATCCTCTGCTGGTGGAAGATATTTGAGAATGAGATTTGAAATGCTAGAAACCACGGTGCTGTTGTTAATTTTAAAGGAAGTGCCTTTCAGGGGGTATACCCTGCGCCCCCCTCCCTGACCATCTAGGGGATAATAAAGAATGGCAGATGCTGGCTTGAAGCACAGATATAAAAATGTTCAAAGATAATTTCCCAAGATAATAAATTCTCAACACATCATTAAAAGGGAGTCACACAGAAGTCAAAGTATAACTTCTTGCCTGACATCTCCTTTTGTTTCATTGCCATTTATAGACTATGGTGATACAGAGATCTTTGGTTTCATGCGGGATCTAGCTGTCCATCTATCATCTACCTATCTATCATCTCTGGAAATTGCCAGTGATTTATCAGACCTTTGATGAATCTGCTGGTGGCAGATTTCTATCCAAGTGTTGGAGAACAAAAAGCTCTTAGTGCAAAGGTGAGTGGAAGTGAGACTGAAGGAAGACAGTGGCCTTGGATCCAAGGAGGATCGAGCAATATATACATGAAATTTCAAATACCATCTATCACTCGTAGCTACATACAGATTAGGGTATATAACTTACATATCCTACATTATAACACAAACTTTTTCTGTCTATAACATATATGATACTATGTAAATATATCAACACGCGATACATCCATCTATATAAAAATAATAAATAATCGAGACCAGGAAAGAGTCCAAACACGAGACCAGAAAAGCATAACTACAACCAAACAAACAAAAATTCTTGGTCAAGCATGGAGAAAAGAGTGATAAAGCAAAATAAACCCAAGGAAATAGAAAAGAAAAATAACGCGTGGAGCTTTGCAACAAAGGAAGAGAAAGAGGAGAGACAGGAAGGAGGGTGACCCGGGAGGAACGTGCTGGGCTGAATCTGTCACCTCTAAAGGGGCACATACACAGGCCAGTGCTGGCGGGAAGTCCGGGACCTTCCCTCCGCCTGACCCACAGTCACTAGCCCCCAGAGTCCTAGATCTGGGGAGGAAAGAATTCGCCACCTGTCGAATATCAGCAGTTTGGTTTTGTCCCTCGAATTCGAAAGCGGCATCTCTGACCTCACCTCTCTTACCAAACCTGTGGCATCTGCCACTAACTCTCTCTATCGATCTTCCAAAGCAGTTTTTTTGAAGAAGATTCCCCAGAAAACCCTGTTCAGCCTATCTGGAGGGCAGGTGCCTCCATTTCCCTTGCAACTGCCGTCTGGTGCAGGGTTCTCTGTAAATATCCATCACACACACTTATTCCATGTGTTACATGATTAACTGTTTGCTTTACAGGAAAAGTCTGGAGCCACCGGGCCCAAACACGGGGAATATCATGAAATCCAAGTATTCCCACAGTAGGGATACGATTTCATAGTTAAATAAATTATTAAAGTCAGGTGAATACCTTCTTTTTATTATTCAGTGGCTCTCGATTTCACAGCTGTAACAGGGCAGAAGGCGCTCTGCTGGGCTTTTCTTTATGGAGGAAAAAAAAAAACAACCCACCACTGTAAACACTTAAAAATGAGTTAAAACCATACCATTTCCTTTGGAAAGAAAAGATTTTTATGAACTGTGACCATTCTCTCAAAGGAGTCAGAATCCTGCCCTCCGTCTTCTTAGCAAAGTCACCACATTTCCTCCATGTGTCCCGCTCACTGGCTCGCTCTGAAGGGAACACACAGTTACCCAGCTTTCAGCACAGTAGCTTCTGGTCCTAGTGTAAAACCCACAGAGTCTTCAAGTAATCTTGTTCTCCCGAACTTTGGGCTTATAAGAGGACGTGTCTGAGTTGAGATAGTTTAAAATAATCTATAGACAAACGTACACAACGAAAGTCAGATTTGTCCTTCGAAGCGGTCCCCTTGGGTTGCCCATGCTTATCCAGAGGACACTGCCGTCAGAGGTCCTCTCTGGGGGTTGCCTTTCCAAGAAAATCAGGCTCAACCTTACAGCTTCCTATTGTTTTTGACTAATAATGCTGTTTCCTAGCTTTATCGTTTGCTTGACGGCAGATCACTTTTAGTTTGAAAAAAGGGAGTCCATTCTCCAAGGACAAAGATTTGCTACTGGGAAGGACAGCCAAGAGAGTTATCTGATCGATTCTGAAGGCGGTGAGACACGGAGGGGAGGACCCCGGGGTGTTCACTGGAAAGGGGATCACATTTATTTTGGGTATAGAAGTTGTGATTTGAGGGCTAACAAAACAGACCAACACCACTGCTTTCTGATTTCACAGAAAACACAATTCTGGGTGTCCCTAAGCCTAACTTTGCAAAATTTGAATAGCTAGCCAAAAAAAACTGTGGCTTTTTCAATATTCCTGGAAAAAGATTTCTGATCAGGTATTTCCCTTTTCAGTCATTTTTAATTCAAAAGCTCTAATAACAAAGATTGTGTAATAAAAAAAAATTGTTACAAACTCCCTGTTAATTGAGAGAAATGAATCAGTCTCACCTGAAATACTTTTGTACCAGATACCAAATACCAAAAAAATCCACTTAGACATATAACCAAATGTTATTTAATATCTTAAAAAGTAACACAATCCAAAATGGATATTTCACACAACACTACATAAACAACATGAACACAATATTACCATATGGAGGGACTTTCAAATATAGACTTACAAAAATCCCTGTGCTTTTTTTCCTCTTAAGTTATTATACTAAGCATGACAAGCCATCATCATTTACAATATGGCACACCGACACGATAAAAACCATGTTACAAATGTGCTGTCGTAAATCAGTAACATTAGGGAAGACATTTCATGAACTGTAATTATTTCATATGAAATACTATACAATATAAACAGAACATCCATCTTGGATGACCTTTACAGCAACCAGAGACCAAGTAATTTAAAGTTTTTTTTGTTTTTTTTTTTTTGTTTTTTTTCAGTGCAAACACATTTTATTCAAGGCAGTCTTGGCTGCAAAACTCCTTTCTAACATACAGTAAATCCCACTTGCACTTCTTAATTCATTTACCCCAATGCAATAGTCACATTCAGTCACTTGGAGAAAGATACCTGCAGAATTATGATCCCTTTAAGCTTAACGTTGAAATGTAATTCTCTTCTAGAAAGTAGTGTCTATGTCAACTACTCTAAGGACCTTAATTTGTAGCTGTCAATACTTACATGAAGGTGACCGGAGGGCAGCTCTAGTCCTCACCCATCACATGTGCACGATACCACGCACTGTTTTGCCCTTCCACGGTGGAAACCGTGGCGGTGGATCGGTGTCTAGGTGGGAGAGTGGGACAGAGGCAGGGAGGAAGGACCTGGGAGGACAGGCGGGCAAGGAGCTGCTGAGTGCGTACTTCGTGAATTTCCCATAACTGCAGAGGACTGATACTGGAGGAGCTCTCAGATCTCAGATTTAGTACCTCTTCTGGGTGGGAGCAAAGAAACTGGGATGCCAAGGTCAGCCTTTGGACATGGGGGTAGGCAGCTGTGCATGGACCAGCCAACCCTCTAGCCTTACATTTGCTGCCTCACTTGTGAAACTCCCCTTCCCTCCTTGGCAGGGTGTGTGTGTGTGTGTGTTCTCATTGGAAGCCAACAATGAGCAGTTGAAGCCCTATAACTGATAATACACAAACATAAGGTTTAGTCCCCCTTGAGCCTTATAGAATTCTCAACCTTGCCAATCAGCAACTGTAAGTCATGGAACAACTGTGAAAACACAGGATTATGTGTTAGAGGGGCGATCACTGGGGGCTCTCTCTCTGGGCTGCTGCTGCAAAAGATGCAAAGATGAACTCAATCAGGGAGATGCCAAACCTATTTCAAACACTCCAGGAAATTACATCATGAATTTTTTCGCATATATAATTTATGAAATGTCTCCAAATAAAAAATCTATGGGAAAATATTGGATGTATCCTTCATTCTGTAAAACCTTCTGAGAGAATGACAGAGTGACAGCTGATTCTTTAATCTAACTTGGCAAAGATCAGACCGATGGTAATCTCCTTCCTGCCTGTATTTTACTAACCCCAAGCAAAACAAGGTTTTCCATGCTTTTGGATTCGTTCTTCCTGTGTTCTAGCTTCCCCAAGCCCTAAACACGTGGCAGACGCCTGGCTTGCTAACAGAAGCGAACAGGCAGGGCAGTGGCTGGGGTGGGGGGCGGGGTAGGCGGGGGATGGGAGGCTGGGGAAAGGAGAGGACGGGATCGCTTCTGCTTGGGACTCCGCTGTCTGTGCGACAGCGTGCTGTTAGCTGGTTCTGTGACTGGCCTGTGGCAATGGAGAAGGTCCTCAGCAAGGATCTGGAATCCCTGACTTTGAGGAAACACTGAGAACTAGATCGGCTCCCTTGGAAATCCAGATTCTTCCGGGTAGGACTCAATATATTGTACTGAGTTCCTAGTGTGCTAAAGTAGCACAGTCAAGAGTACTTGATAAACTTTTTAAATTACAGTTCCTGATTCAGCACCTTCCACTGCCCGGAGCAGTCATGTTCCTGAAGGACGGTATTTCGCACAGGAATCACCAAAGCCCAATAGGAAACTGTAAACGAGGGTGTACGTCTAGAACCTGCCTCTGACCGCAACAGCATTTGGGTGGGTTTTGCAAAATTCCAAACACCCTGAACTGTTTGAATGAAAATGGACAAGAGGGTACAGTTGTTATTTGTTTTCTTTGACTTTATTAGCACACATCAGAAAAATAGCATTGTATTTAGTGATTTCTCATGAGGGTCTATCAAACAGATAGAAAACAGATCACTGGTAGCTGCCACAGAAATTTCTGGGTAATCTGAGGTCCCTCCTTCTCTCTCTCCATTTCAAGTATGGGTATTACAAATAGGACCTGCTTAGTTAACTGTTTGTCAATCTGAATGCTTTGGAAGCACTTTGAGATCCCAAAATGAACTGGCGAAGTCATGATCGCTTGTTGTTGGCTTTTCATCAAGCTCAAAATACTGCCCGTGTTATAAATGGCGAGACTTTTCGAAATAGGTTCACTATTGTGAGCTATACGCCTATAATTTAGGTTAAAAACTTTATTTTCAAGTACACTTGGTGGCAATAAGTGGTTTATTCTGGGTAGGATTTTACAAAGCTGTGCCAACCTAAAACCAAACCAAACCAAACCAAACAAAAAAACACACAATGCTTTCCTTTTCATCCAACAGGTTTTTCCTCCCCCCGGCGGTTGCGATAGAGTTTGAATTTACATCCTCGAACCGCTGGTTGGGCTCTGAGAAAGGGAGACTTGGGAACAGCTGGTGTTCAGTTCATTGTTAGTCCAGATTAACCTTGAACTTATGCCTCCTGAACTTGCACTTCACAATATCAAAGAAGCACTAATTTGGTATTTTTATCTTGGTTGGTCCCCATTCAGCTCCTCTAGTTGTCTTCTCTATTTGATGGCACCCCCCCTTTTCATATGCTCATTAAGGTCCCCTGAGATGTGCAAAATATATAAAATGGAATACAAAGTATTGAACGGAACACAGCTCTTTTAATTAAAATGACGTTTGGGCTCGGGATGCTAGCATGTGAATGAAGGCAGAGAGGCCCAAAGTACTTCAAAGCCGGCACAGTCCAAATTTGTTGTGTGTCTTCAGTTACTGAAAACCTAGAATTTCCACATCAGATTCTGACAGGACTAAAGAGCTTGCTAAATTATGTTTACCGATCGGCTCGGCTCTTCCCCCCGGGGAGAACTCTTAGCAGGAGTGGGGTGGGGTGGGGGGCGGTGGGGAAAGACCAGAGATTCCAACTTCCTTTCGTTGGTAACAAAATCAAGTGTGCTTTCGTGGGAAAGAGAGGAGAGACAGGTTTACATCTGAAAGCGCAATAATGCCGTAAAACCAAACCACGGCCATGAAGAAGTCACGAGTCTACAGGGGCAGTCACTGACACACACACGGAACGCCATGGCCTCATGTCTACGGAGGTTTTCAACTTTGCTTTTCTGAACAATACACTTTAAACACACTGCTGCCGTTTCATCAAATTTATGGAGGTAGTTATATGTAAAAAATAAAAATTGCCATAAAGTAATATGCTGCATCATAATAATACATAAGTGTGCAAAATGCCGACAGACGGGTTGACCCTTTAGAGTTGAACGCTACACAGAGATTCAAGCAGACTCAGTTCTGTAAACCTTTCAGCTGATAAACTCTAAGTGAAGACTAGATCAGCAGCCACGTCACACAAAGCTCTATCAGTTCAGGGGAGGACAAGGATGTTGGCAAAGCTTGGCGTGGGCTGAGGGTTTGGTCGCTGAGAAGCTCGCCTGCCGCCCGGAGGACGGTCTCGGGTCACATCTGTAACAATGCTTCCTGCCGCCACGCCTCCCCCATCCAGAACTCCTCATTAAATGCAGACGGGGACACTTCCACACTTCCACACGGAACGTCTGCTTACATCGTAACATCTTTAAAGCCCATCTTTTCTACGCTAATGGCTCCAGGTCTAAGGGAGTCGTTGTTGTTGTTTTTGAAATCATGTACCCCATGGCATCAGGCAAATGGTATACACGTTTTATTTGAATCATGTCTTCTGTAAACCTATTTCTTGTGGAATACTGATAAATCCCTATTTTAAAGCTTCTCTTAAAGGTAATGCTTTCCTTTCTGGTCCACACTGCGTTTGATTACTATAATGGCTACTTTCAGAGGATCAACGAGAGGCTGATGTATTGTTTCAATGGTTACGTTATTTATGAACTGATGGTACGATTCGACACTCGAGAGCAGGTTTTTTGGAAAAAAAGGAATTTAGACAGGAGAATTTGGTAACCGTATGGTATATAACTCCCCGGGGAAACAGACTGTGTGTGTAGTCTATTAGTTACATTATCATTCCTCCCGGACATATTTAAGCAATGAAACAAATAGTGCATTTCTGGGCAATCGGGGCATGCCTTGGAGGAAATAAGGCATGAAACTGAAAGCCAACTGACTTAAAGCATTTTAGTGGGATGGGGGTTTACCAAGAAATGTGCTTACGTTTCATTCTAAGCACACAAGAAAGAATCTAGACTAAACGTGAGGAGTCCAGTTTGACCTAATGCAACTTCCAAGTATCTGAAAAAGCATGAGAGACTATCCACATGCTTCAAGAATCGGTCCAATTATGTGTCGGAGTGCATTCTTTAAACAGATCCCTAGTGATTGAACCTATACTGAAGCAGAAATGTTGCACACATTTTTTGCCAATTACCGTAGTCTGAGTTGGGAAGAGTTTAGATTTATTTTTGGATATATATTTTATTATATGGCTCCAAACAGCACATGCCACTGAACTAAACTTTTGGTCAGACCATTTACTTGTGTCATATGCAACCCTTCTGCAAATAATTTGTCATTATCGACACATTTAGTCCATTGTTCTCATAGAATACAATGGGGAGTTTTGAAATGTCTCTTTTCCGTAAAGTTGGAGCACAAGATTATTGGTAATCCCTATGCTGCTGAGTCTTCCTTGTATTCAACAAGACATTGTAAACCAAAGCAACGTGTTAACAAACCATTTTGAAATAAGTTGGGCTAGGAACTATACAGCCACCTAAAAAAATGCCTCCTGAAATTGGTTACAAAGTATCTGTAAACATTACTCTGGCATAGTTCATGTATGCATAATTGTTACTCTGATAAATTTTAGGGGAGTACAAGTTCGGAATATTATACCATACTTGCAGAATGAGCACATTCTGTTGGTAATTACATGGGCACATGTAAATTTCTAATCAAAAATTATTTTAAAGTTTTCTCTATAGATATCTTTCCAGGAATAAAAGGCCTGAAGTTCAACTCTCCCTAACTTTGCTCTTTCCTATAACCACTAAAAACGATCTCCCATAGCCTAATTTAGGCATTCTATTTAAAACTACATAAAATAGATTAATGTCCTTCCATTAGAAAGAATAACATCCCCAGGCCATACTCTTCATTTGTATCACAAAGAACATTTTGCTTTTAAACAAACTAATCACTGTAACTATTATAGTAAGATAGGATCATCATAAGTATCACAAGGAGGAAATTATCTTCCTTAAATATTTGACTGACACCGTTAGAGAGTCCACATTTCCCCTCTTCCATCCCTCAGCGCTGGGCCCCAGCCAGGCTGGGGATCCCCTTCCTTCGCCCACTTCAGAATCAAAGGCCTATATTCCTGTTCGTGATGATGGAAGGTTAAAAATCAGACAAGCATCTGTTTCACTTAAAAACAAAATCCTGAAAAAAACAAACACTCCCAGAATTTCGATCACGACCCCTTCTGACACACTTCCACGGGCTCCTGCAAAAAACCGTGTCATAAAAACTCAGTGAAAAATGACTGGTGCATAAACAATTCACACACAAAGGGCTGGGGTCCCTTCCGGTCAGTTTGACATTGATCTCCCTCAAGCTGGACCCTGGCATTGGACATTTTGTGGTGGCTTACGCTTTTTTTGTCTTTTTTAAAAAATTTTTGTTTGTTTGTTTGTTTTTGGGAAGTGTCAAGGATCAGTTCCGTGGCACCCTCCGACCACAGACTGGGAGCAACACGCATCTGTGGCATTTAAAAATGGAATTGGCAACTTCATGACATTGGAATGCATACCACACTTACAGTGTCTAGACTTTCCTATGTGTGCTCAGTTACAAGTAGTGAAACAAACGTATACATATCACCCCTACTGCTATTCAGTTGCTACAGAGCCATAAATGTGAAAAGCAATACTCTGAAATAAAGATTTTTGTTTTTGTTTTTTTTTTTTTGCCCTAGCCTACTTAGCAGCACAGTTTAAGTAAACACAAAAACTGTGGTCGAGATGCTTGTCTTTCCCCAGATGTAAACATCAGTCCCAGTGTCGTAAACTTGGCTGTATCGAATGAGACAGGAGATCGGAGACAGTACGACTGTCACACACTAGTAACAGAAGCTTGCAAGCAGTTGGAAGGTTTCTGTAATTTCTCAGCTTCGTTGGTCGCGGGGTCCGTGCTCGCTCGGAAGTTGAAGGCCGGGCCAGCTCCGCCGTGGACTGGGCTCAAGGTAGCGTTCTGACGCCGGTTACTTTCAACAATGCTTGACGTGTTGGAAGCCAGGCTCTCCCGAGTGCTAAAAGAGTAAAAAGGGTTTGTTTTGTTTTGTTTTCAACATAAATAATTATCTCTTGAGCCCCAGAGGAAGAGCAAATGATGTGGTTAATGGATTTCCTCTGTTGGCTCATGATGTCATATATACACCGTCTCCCACTGATTATTCACATATGCTCGTCCAACGTGGGCTCCAGAAACTCTCACACACGTTACAATCCACGGCACCCTGAATAACGGGTTTTCATCCAGCTTAATGCACTTTAAATGTTTTCCCCTTCCTTTCCCATTCATGGAAACCGCTTCTAAATTTGATTGGATCGATCGCTATCGTGTTCATTTTAGAAAAGAATCCTCTTAAGTACACATATGCGATGATTGTATTTCAGGCTGGAAATTCACTGAATAAATGCATAAACTCAATTTTGCCCCTAATGATTCTGTTTTCATTCCTGATTAGCAGATTTTGACTTCGGTGGACTTCAAGGCATACCATTAGCTAATTTGGCACTCTGATGGGAATAAAATTCTTCTTAAAACACTTCGCGACTGTTTCAAACATTAACACTTTCATGGAAGTACATTGTATTTTTAGATAAGAAATCTTAGATTTCCCCCATTCATTTGTGAAGTTTACATCCCCTCCCCCCACTTTGGTAGCAATATTTTATTTTTCAAGGCTTCTTATGGACAGAGGTGATTTAAAGGTGTTTCTACTTCTCATTTTTAAAGTTAGAAACTCTTGAATTTGTTTTACGGCTTCAAGAGATTCAGAACGTTAACATTTTGAATGCGTAGGGCAATAGCAGAAATAAGGTTACTTAGCCTGATTGATAGGAACTGGGCAGGTTCTATGTTCAAAGTCCTCAAAATGGGAATAAGAAACTTAAGTTTACAAAGATACTGAAGAAACCACAATGATGCTCAAAACATCATTCATCTGACTGGGCAGATTCAGAGTTGAGAAAATACTCTATGAGAGTTGGCCCCCCATTGCTGATTTCAGCCTGCTGAAACCAGTCGGCAGGTCAGACTGCTTCAATGCACATCCTCACCACCTCTCGGTCATTCCCATACTAAATTAACAGCCATTTTGTCTGACCCCACATAGGTTTTTTCCCACTATCAGAGCGCAGGGTGTTCATATGACATCTTCTGTAAGCCTAAATGTCAGGAAGGGTTTACACGTGCTTTCCAAATGCTCGCCATTAATGCCTCTTCGCTGTTACAGAAGACCCACGTTAGTACCTGTTTTTGCTGAGTGTAAGAAATCCGAAGATTTTTGCTTTCACGAAGGAAGCTGTTACTAACATAGGGTCTTTCGTAAAAGTGAAGGGATGTTAACACAAAGTTTCAGAAAGCAGGGGATGCTTGTACTGTGTTTGGTGGCACTTCCTAGATAGTGGATTACTTCATCCTAACCCTTGTGGCCTTGAGTGTGCCAAGGGGTAGTTGTTTAAAAGGAAGTTTCGTCATCAACTACCAAAAAGACAACTGGATCTTTCTTGACTGCAAAGGGCACCTCCAGAAGGTTAATATGTTTACAGAAATAAGTCAGGTTCTTTCGTTGTGCTTACGGTAGATCTGAGCATACCTACAGAATACCCCAGAACATCACCACTAAAGCGATGTTAAGTGTTAGACTCACCTACTTACCTGCCTTACCCCTTCCCTAAGAAAATTCATCAGGGGCTTGCCAGCACCTTCGCTGAGGCCCAGGGTCAGGCGGAGGAAGGAAGAAGGTAATCGACAAGTAGAACCTCAAAGATTTCATGACACGTTCCTTCAGTTTCACTCATAACTGCGAGAGTAACTTTTTACAGTATTCGATTTCCCCATCTCTAAAATGAGGAGAGTTAGGGGATTAACCTACTCACAGTGATTGTGAAGAAGTAAGCGTTGATGAATCTGTATGCTAAAAAGCTAGATACATTATAATTATTTGTTGTATATCTGGCATCTAATGAATGAAGCAGCTACTATGAGTTGGTTTCAGAATGCCTAGGTTACTAGGGACCCCTTTTCTATGGAAAAATGCATTTTAAGGTCCAAAGGCCCTTAAACCCGCTTAAACCTTTGAAACCAGCTTTCAAGGCAGGGTTCGCACTCATCAGGCACCCGCTGGATGCCAGGCACTGTGCACACACATCACTGCTAAAGACCATCTAAGCTGGGAGCTGTCTGTGCTCGAAGATGCCTCTGACCACCTCTGGGCAGAGTCATTCATAGTGACGAGCAGATACGGCACTCCAGTTTCTCCAAAGGGTATATATTTCGTTACTGCTATAACAACGAGGGCAGGGTGCCATGCTCCTAACGAGGGCTCTGGGTGTGATGAAAAAGCTAATGGAGATAGAGCATTAGCAGTAAAAACAGTCCTCCCATTTAGAAGTTCTTGACTTTCTTGAAAAAGAAACCCCATGGAATGCAGCCTTCACAATAAGAGGACAGGATTTTAGAAGCAGAAGTGAACAGATCAGGTGACCTGACACGAAGCAGACACGTCCCTGGCTGCTCTGCATCCTCGGATTTTCACACTGTGTCTGTCAGCCTGTTTGTGGCCCCAGATTTGGAATCGCAGGCTTTTCAGGTCAAGACTTTTCATGTTCAATATCAGACCTCAGAGCAGAATTGAAGCTTCTACCTTTTTTCCTTCTAAAAACCAATGTGGTCCCAACGAAAGGGACTGAAGAATTTTGGGAATGTGGCTGAACACGACTTCTGAGCCAGCATGGAAAGCTCGGAGTATGGGGATCACCTTTCTTGGTCTTTGTTGTTGTCATTGGATCTTACTTGCTCAGTGGAGGAGGTACTGAAAGACTCAAATAAATGACCCACTTAAAGTTTCTGTGTCTCACGGCAGTGGTGACGTACCAGCCTGATAATGCTACTTGGCTAAAATCCTCCTCGTGCTGGAGAATAAAACTCCCTAGAACTCAAATATTCTCCTCCATAGACCACGCTCACACATCAGAAAACAACTTAGTCGATTAACTGAGGTGTGCCAGAAGTACGGTTTAAAATGGTTGTGACCTACTTTCTAACCACAGGATATTAAATACAAAAGAGGAAAAATTAGGAATTATTCTGTAGATTATCTAACTGCATGTAATTTATGGGCCATCAATGTATTCCTATGGAGAAAATTCTACCTAACAGTAGTGGACAGACATGTAGCTAAGTGTGAGAAAGCTGTCCCCTCAGAACCATCGTACCTCTTACCGTGACAAAGCATTTAACCTTAAGTACCTTATTAAATGTATGAAAATAAGCTCAATTCCAGAAATAATCCCGTTCACAAATTCTATATTCTGCACCCTGAATTTAGAGATAAAACAATACATTCTGTGGCAAGACTGGTTCAACGATCTCATGAGTATTTGTGTTTATTTGCCCCCAAACAAACCAAAAAACCTTTCAATATTCTGTGGCGGTAGGCCACATTAAACTACTCTCAATGTCTCTGTAGCAGTTATGTCTGGAGGACAGCATTCTGCCGTCTGTGGTGGTGCTGGGGCCAAGGGGCACCATGCAAGGTCAGAAACCGGTGTGTAAAGCACAAGGGAGGCAGAGTCTACATAGTAAAAAAACAGCTGAACATAAGGTACGGGCAGATAAACCACACCTTCCATAAGCCATGGTTTTGAACTTCTACTGTCAGATACAGACCTTCGATTATGCCTCCCTGGTAGCCACTGTTAGAAATTCAAGAGGAAAAAAAAAAGAGCAGAAGAGGGAAATGGAAAGAAAAGGAGATATAAAATAATTGGTAAATAAATTAAGATTTGATTGAGGATTTCAAAAAAATATATTTAGTGTAAGTTATTTTGTAGAAAAGTCACTCGATAGGCCAGTCATTTTCGGACGGAGGGCCATGGCTCCCTGAGGTTGGTTAGGGCTCCCTGAAGGACAGGCAGAGGAGACTTGGGACTCCTGGCCTCACACCTACTTTAAGCAGAGCACCATCTCTGGTTTGTTTGGACATTAGAATTCCACACATGTGTTAACTTAGATAAAAAGGTTACAGGGCAAAAATAATCCTCATCATAATAAAAAACTAGCCCTTTAAGAAATAACAAAGGCCAAATATGGGGCCGGCTAGAGATTCCCAATTCTGATCTGGGGATGTGCTGTCCCCAAATTATTTAGAGATTAAGTGAAATGATCACAACAGAACTAAGTTTCGTTCTTAATAATTGAAATAAATGAAGTTCATCATCGTATCTGGGTACTTGTTAAAATGATCAGTATCGCAGAATCTTGGGAACTGCAGCTAATGAGAAACATCCACCTCTCAGTAGTATTTCTGCATCTCAGAGTCACCAATCTGGAGTAGAATTTAGAAGGAGAATTAGGTCCCGAGTTACCCTTGGAGGAGAAGGAAGAGTTAAGGAGGAAATAAAAGGAAGTTGCATAGACTCTCTTTTGCTTTCTTAACCCCCGAACCACTTCGGTGCGCTGGACATGACCGCTAGGCATTGCGCACTCTGCTGTTAATCCTCTCGGAATTACCAGCTATGATTAGAGGGCCTTAATGGTCTGTATCAATGCTGCAGGCGGAGAGGGAAAAGTGTGGGCACACACTCTGATCTAAGGGAACAGAGGCTCCTCACAGTTCTGTGAAAGACACAAGACTCCGTTTCTCTGTGGACGTGAAGTGTACGAGCAGGTCGGGGAGGGAGCGCACAGAGTCGGAATTAGAAAGGCAACTAGCATCCAGCTCCCCCAGGAAGGTGCTGAGATCTGCTCTTCCCACTAGAAAGACCCTCTTCTTGAGCCAAGAGATTTATACCCAAGCCCTACCCAAACCCCAGGTGACTGACCACTCATTCTACTCAAGAAATTACTATTTTTGAGGACCTAAAATTTAAAAAAAAAAAAAAAACCCTTCTTTTATCTGCACGGTGCTAACAGAAACACAGAAGAAAAATCCTGGAAAATGTTTGTCCTAGTTAGATTGGCCTGATGCCAGTTTGAGGGAGGGAGCCAACCCACCAGTCCAGATTGGTGATCTCTACAGCTGCAGAAACATTTGTTTCAATTCCTGAAAAAGAAGTCAGAAACAGGTTGTTAACAGCACAACTCACACAACCCTTAACCCGCATTCACAGAATTAAAACGGTGACATTGGAAGCTTTCCAAGTTATTTATATAAAGCCCCGGGCCCCGGTGGGTGTGTGCGTGCACGCGTGTGTGTGTGTGTCTGTGTGTGTGTGTGCGCGCGCGCGCAAGCAGCGATGTTTCTCCCTACCGTGGGGAGTTGAATCCACTGTCCACAGTGATGCTGCTGCTGTCCATGCTGTCGAGGCGTGCTGAATGGGTGGCTCTCTGGTTGCTGCTGCTGTCGGTTTCTTTTGGGGCCAGGAGGGTGAGGTTCTTCTCAAACTTCCTCTGCAAGTCTCTTTCCTTCTCCCGCTCAAGGAGCCACTGCATGGTGCCTACATCATCTCTGTTTTTTTCCTCTTCCGTGTTTTTGTTGGCTCCTTCCTCAGAGTCGTCGTCATCGGAGACGTTGTAATAGTCGAAAGAGGCTTCCTGGTTCCCCCCCGACTCCTGCTGACGCTGGGAACCGGGCATTGCTGGTGCCACCGAGGTCCCCAGGGACGGCTCCAGTTTCTCGCATCGGCCTGGCAGTGTGTCGGCAGGGGTCTTCGGGAGAGATTTGAGGAGGGACAGGCTCGATTTGTGATAGCTGTTGACAGACAAGGTGCTGTGAAGAGGTTTGAACAGTGTGTCTTTGCTGAATATCTCTTTCCTCTTGTCCAGGCTGCTGGGCTCAGCACTATGGTGCTGGATGAGGCGTCCGTTGGCCATCCCTTCTGCCCCTGTGCCCGACGCGGCTGGGCCCCCACCTGGCCCTTTTGGTGACTCCTCCTTGTGCCCTACGGGCTCTCTGGAAGAATGTGGGGCCTGTCTGTCGGGCAGAGGCAGCTTTTTCACCCCTTCCGCCAGAGTCAGAGTGTCATGATCCTCTTTGTTCTTTCCCAGAGGCGACGGCGCCGTGAGGACCGTCTCACTGGAGGTGTTGCACTGGAAATAGTCATCTGTAGCTGTTTTTGTTGGACAGGATGGCAAACTCTCAGGGGGTTTGCCTGGCTCCAAAAGGCTACAAGCACTAGAAGGCTCTTTGCTGCCGCCGACTATTTCTGGAATACACACCTCTTTAAAGCTCGTGGATGACACATGAGCCCTTTGATGACCAATTGTTTGTGCAGGCCTTAAAGTACTGTCGTCAATGTAGGACTGGCTGGGAGTCTGGTCATCTTGGCTACAGCCTTCAGCCAGGTCTTCGGGTGTCCCTAGAGAAGAAGCACCCAGAGGGCCCTTTGAGTTATCCATCGATCTGGATCTCTCCTTGGCTTTGCTGGATCTCTCATTCCTGGACCTTCGGTCCTGGGTATGGCTGTGGCTTCGGTGCACTTTTGAGTGGGAGCTTCCCCTGGAAGGTTCAGGAAAAGGCATCTCAGTTCTCCTTTTGGCCAGTTCCCCAGACACATCCCATTCTGGGGTCATAGGGAAATGAGACTCGATCACGTTCGTGTTGCTATGCATGATGAAGTTATCTCCTTTGTGTTCAATGATGAAGCAGCCCTCCCTGGGCGCCCTGGTAAGAGGATCACAAAAGTCATACTCTCTGTCACCTGGGAGATCCAGATGAGAACCATCCGAAGGGTCTCCTTTAGACACTCGTGTCTTGCTGTGTGACCGAGATTTTCCATGGGACTTTCGATGAGTCCTACTCTTTTTACTTCTTCCACTGTGATGGGCGGAGGACCCAGCTTTACTCCTATGCGCTTTTTCTTCTTCTAGTTTCTTCATTAGTGCAGTGTGCCTCATGACATTTTCCACGGTCAAGTCCGGGTTAATGCGCCTAATGATTTCCATTTCCACTTCCCTGGGGATAGTAGTTGGTGTGTCTTCGTCTCTCAGGGGCCACTCCTCAGGAGGAAACTGGGCCGAGAAATTGGCGAGCTGTTTGGTCTTATCTTTTTTAAAACTCAGCCGGAATAACTTGAGCCCGAATTTTTTGGACTGCTTTTCACCGTCTTTAGGTTTTGAGAGAGTTTCTGTCTTGTAAGAAAAGTTTACAGTACTTTTGCTCTTTTCAGTGGGTGGCACCTGGCATAGTGAGGGAGGGCAATAGGGGTCTTTGCAGTCCTTGGCGGGTTTCCTCTGCAGAGTGGAGGCAAGCATGCTGTGCATGTCCTCTCTGCAGCAGTGGCAAGAGTCGCAGTGGTTTCTCGGTAACGTTCTTTCCCTGACGCAGCCTGAGGCAGAGGGCGTTATGGTTCCCGGTTGCGGAGAGGTACACTGAGACCTGTCAGGTATCCTCTCGTCCAAATGGTACCATTTACTGTTAGTTCTTATGAGAGAGGGAGTGATGAAATAAGTCTGTGGGGTCACGATGAAATAGCCATCCGGAGTCGGGTAGATCTTCCGCTCCCGCACCAGCGTGTTCAACGTGTGCCGTAGGATTTCTTGGCTTGGGGTGGGAACACCTGAAACCAAAGGAACAAAGACTCTTGAGAACATAGAGGGAACCTGCTGCTGCTTCCTGACTTTTTCCGATCTGCTATGGACTGAATGTTTGGAGCCCCACCCCCAATATTCCTACGTGTGAATCCAAATCCCTGATGTAAGGGTACCAGGAGGTAGGGTCCTTGGAAGGTGACTAGGCTTAGATGGGTTCCTGAGGGCGAGGCCCTCAGGATGTGCCCTCGTAAGACGAAGAAGCGAGAGCCCCCTCCTTCTGCCATGTCTTCAAGCCAGCAAGAAGGTCGTCACCAGACACCAAATCTGCTGGTGCTTTGATCTCAGAGCTCCTAGCCTTCCAAGACTCTGAGAATTTAATGTCTGTGGCTTCAGCCCCACCCAGTCTATGGCATTTTGTTATAGCAGCCCAAACTAAGACAAAACCCTACCAATTTTGCCAAGCTTCCGAGTACTATCACATGGCAAGTCAGCGGGACCCAGAGGTGCTCAGGCAGACAGACGGAAGCAGGTGCATGAGACTGGTAATTTTGTCACGAGCCGTTACTGAACTGAGCCATCAAAGGCAGAGTGTTTTTAAAGGAGGGGAAAATGAAAAATGCTTTACATGATGTAATCTACATTTACCCAAAAAAGACTTCCTCGATAGAAAAAAAAAAATAGGAAAACTGGGTTGAAATAGCTGTCTTGGCACTTGAAAACAATCAGAACACAAACAGAGCCTAGCGTATGCCCTGGAAGCTACACTACACACTCATTTTTCAAGACTAAGCTTACTTAATAAACTTAATTCTTTAAGTTACATAAAAGGGCAATTAGACTTGACCATGGCTCATGATGCACCCTCGAATTCTGAAACCATGACCTTCGGTTTTGAAAGGGACAACAGGGTCGGTCAAGTTCAAGGGAGAACGTTCTCCCTCCTCAGTCTCTCAGACTGAGTCTGCAGGAAGGAGGTAGTTTTTCTACTTCATAACCCAAAGGCCCTAAGAAATACACCTGTGGAAATTTAGATGCTCTGTGTCCATCTGGTCACTGCCAAATATGCCATATTCGCTAGAATAGAAATTCCAGAAGAAAGTGACAAGACACTTCCTTGTACCGAGACTGATACTGCTTTCAAAGGTCTTTGTGTGCATGTTTACGCCTTGTCTTTCTTAAAGGACAGAATCAAGAGTCCAAATTCATTAGAGTATAAACTTCCCAGGTTACGGAGCATTCGTGTATTTCTAGGGCATTCTCCATACCTCAGTGCCAGGCCCACGGAGTGTGAGAGTACTAACTGATTTGACCTGCATGCCAGAGTTTGGAAATGGGTCAGGTTGAATCATACTGCCAGTGTTCAACTGTGTCTGACCCACAAAATGACAATTACATGTGACTCAGACTAACATAGTTAGGGCAATGGAATGTGGAGACCGAAAGCCTGGAGTCCAAGGCTACATGACTAGATTCAAACTCCAGCTCCATCACGATGAGCTGGTGGTAGTGGTTGAATTAGGCAGCCTCCCCTGCCCACACCATTCCTGTGTTTACACCTAATGCCCCAAACCTCAGAATGTGACCTTGCTTGGAGACAGGGCCTTTGTAGAGATAAACAAGTTAAAATGAGGTCATCGGCGTGGGCTCTTCTCCAGCATGACCCATGTCCTCCTACAAAGGGGAAAGTGGGCAGAAGCACATGCATGGAGAGAAGACAATGTGAAGAAGCATTGGTCGAAGATGTCCATCCATCAGCCAAGGAGTGTGGTGTGGAAGAGTGTCTACCCTCAACAGACCTTGGAAGGAACCAACCAACTGTGCTGATATCTTGATTTTGTAGTTCTAGTCTCCTGAACTGTAAGACAATAAATTTCTGGTGTTTATGCCCCCTGTACCTTGTTAGGGCTGTGCTGGAAAACTCGTACAGCAGGTATCGCCTTAGGCAACTTAACTAACCTGAGCCTCTGCTCACGGTCATTGGAATGTGGATGACAGCAGGTACCCTCATAGGGTAGTTCTGAGGTTAAAGGAGTTTAATGTATGGACAGCAGTACCTGATGTGCGGTGCAGGCTCTAGAAACATTAGCTAGTAATCATCTTGACTTTCAGGCAGGACCCATGGAAACCAGATTACCTTCGGAGAACATCCTGTAGCAACCTAGAAGAGCAGGGCAAACTCAGTTTGCCACAATCCTTCCAAAACTACAAAAGTGGGATATGAAAGCATGAGTAATGGCCTGGGAGAGCATCCTATGAATATGATGTGACCTGTCCACCCATCCCTGTTACCATCTTCAGAAGGCATCTTTTGTGACCAATGTGGGAAAGGCAACATTGCTTTGAATAACGTACTGTTTAGTACAATCATCTAATTTTTGCACTGCACGGTTTCCCTTTAGACTAGGGCTCTACTCTTGAGAGATGTAGTATGCTGGTGTTTATGCAAATGGATTCCAGGCAGGTACAATAACAATTTTTAAAAAAATTTTATGATAGTTTCTGCACAAAATGAACTCCATGTGAATTAGTGATACAACCCCCACCCTATATATGAAATTCCTGAGCGCCGTCATAAAACATGCATTCACCTAAGAGAAGCCACTTAAAAGAGCTTCTACGCCCTACTCCCAACCAGGGCCTTTGGCTGAACAAGTTCGGGGGCACCACTCACATAGACTACCACTCCCAAGATGAGACACTGTGCCCACTGCAGTCCTATGAATGATGCCCACTGGGCTTGGGCGGCACTGCCATGCGGGTTTCAAACCCATATGGAAAACGAACTGTATCTGACACGGCAGCATGCTTGCAATCACTATTGTCACAGACACAAGTTCTTCCAAAAAACTGGTAAGGCTCATTTATAAGCATTTGTGATTGACCCACTGACTCTGCTGCTGTAATAAAGGAAAGCTGAGGTGTAATCCAGAAAAACAACTTGTACTATAAACAGAATTTGCTGACTGTAGGCCTTCCAAGCACTGATCATAGAAAACTTAGGAACCTACACAGACTTGTAACCTCAGTGTCATCATGTTTACTTACCATTAAGAATCAGTGCTCAGCTACTGGGTATTTACCCTAAAGATACAAATGTAGTGATCTGAAGGGGCACGTGAACCCAAATGTTTATAGCAGCAATGTCCATAACAGCCAAACTATGGAAAGAGCCTAGAAGTCCATCAACAGATGAATGGATAAAGAAGATGTGGTACATATATACAATGGAATAATATGCAGCCATCAAAACATCCCAAAATCTTGCCATTTGCAACAACGTGGATGGAACTAGAGGGTATTACGCTAAGCAAAAGAAATCAATCAGAGAAAGACAATTATCATATGATCTCACTGATACGAGGAATTCGAGAGTCAAGGCGGGGCATCGTAGGGGTAATGGAGGGAAAAATGAAACAAGATGAAACCAGGGAGGGAGACAAACCATAAGAGACTCTTAACCTCAGGAAACAAACAGAGGGTTGCTGGAGGGGAGTGGGCTGGGGGGAGGGATGGGGTGGCTGGGTGATGGACATTGGGGAGGGTATGGGCTATGGTGAGTGCTGTGAATTGTGTAAGCCTGATGATTCACAGACCTGTACCCCTGAAACAAATAATACATTATATGTTAATTAAAAAAAAAAAAAAAGCTCTGGGGAAAAAAAAAAAAGAATAAGTGCTCGGATCATTCCCAAAGGAAGGAATAAGAATGAGTTTCCAGAGAGAACTTACATCTAAAGTTTTCATGTCTTGGATTTTCAAGTTTGTCAGTCCGATCATGTTTAATTTGAAAAAACATACTAGAAGCATTCCCTGTCCAATCCACTCTCCACACTTCGACCAGTGGGTTTTCAAAGCTTTAACTTCAAGTCACTGATTTTTTAGGATGATTATTTTATTATGAAGCCCTTGTCTAATGACTGGTATTTTTAGGTGTCTGTGGAATCCAGACTTGCACGAGAAATCGGCAGGGCTCACCTGGGAAAGAGATGGCTGTGATGGGTATTTTCAGTGTTTGCACCTTCCACCATTTCCAGATTCTAGCGAATCCAAAATTCACCATGAATCTGGATTTTGAGGGCTTAAAGAACAAAGATAAACTTTATATCCAAACAGAGCTGAAAGCTGACTTCTCTCCTTTTCCACACCTTCGCATCTTTCCAAAGCAAAAGCAGATACCTAAAAGCACCGCTTGTCAACGGGACGCTTAGGCTTGTAAGATCTCTTTAATCCCGCAAATCCGACCACTGTCGGAACGGAGAGCACATGCCCACATTCTAGCATTTTGGACGGAAACTCTCGTGGGCTTCTTTGGGTTATTTCTTCTCGTGTGTGGAGAGCACTGGCCGAGGGGGAATTCTGCAAGAAGTGACGTAACGGGGTGAGTTGGGAGATAGAACGCGGGGTACATAACGATAACATTCTCCGGCAACTTGAAAAACCCACTTCAACCCCATTAGCAGTTCTTTCTCTGAGGGTCAGCTTTCCTCCCGGGAAGTTCAGACTATAACAACTCGACAAGTATTAGTTTGATTTAAATGATCATTCGGGATGGATGGTCGAGGAGTACTTACTTAGCTGTTAAGCAAGTATTTCATTCTTTTTATACCTTAAAAAAATTCTTGTTTCTGTAATGGAAACTGGTGGACAAAAGTTGTTTTCAAAAATTCAACCAGTATAGAAAGGTGATAAAAGGGTTTACATTTAAAAAAAGGGGGGGGGGTCCCATTTCAGTATGTCAGACATTTTTACTAGAAGGTTTTTCACTAAAAAACATTCTTTAGAATATGGATGTAAAGGCCAAAATCTAGACCTTTTTTAAAATTTATGACATAGGCATTAAATATGAGAGTTCAAATATTTTAATAATATTTGGTTAGACTTCAAAACTTTATTTTCAAACGGTAAGCTACAAGAAAGTAAATAGTCTTACCTTAAGAAAACAAAATAAGCCCCATAACTATGGTATCTAAATCCCTCCAGCATTTTAGCACTGTCACTGAAAATACACTTTCAAATAGAATTTGAATTGTGTTAAGTTTCTAAATTGTTTCGTTCTGACGTACCTTAATGCTTGCAAAAGAAAGGAAAGAAAAGAAAGGAGGAAGAGAGATAAGGAAGAAGGAAGACAGGCAGGAAACAACCTCATTTTGTGAAATACTAGTCTAAAATATGGAACCATTGCTAAACCAAAGCTTTAAATCATTACTACCGTGCCCTAAACCGGTGGCTGGCAAACTTTTTCTGGAAACAGTCAGAAAGTAACTATTTTACTTTGTGAGCCATATGATCTCCCAGCTGCAAGGACTCAGTTCTGTAGCCAAAGACAAGACGTAAACAATTAGGCAAGGCTGTGTTCCAATAAAACTTTATTTATAAGCACAAGCAGTGGGCCACACCCAGCCTGCAGCCATAGTTTGCCAAACACTGCCCTAGACTCGGGTTTATGCAGTGCCCCTGCCATCTGAGGTTGAACAAATACTCATCAGTATCACAAAGATGAAAAAGGTTCAGTTCACTCCTCTCAGTCTATCTGACAATAAGGTCTTGAGATGTAAGTTCACTTACCATAAAAGCTAGCAAAGCAGTTGTTCTTTTAAGTACAGGTGACCTATGAATTTCTCTGCAAAGTATTTCAACTTAGGGATATTGTAATCGGCTGCTCGACAATTTACTATTTTATTTTGCTATTTTTCACAATTCACTGTGACATACTGGCCCTGTGTTCTTTCCATTCTCTATTTTATAGCCCAGTAATGGGAGAGATGTAACCAACTTTGGAAAAGCGATGTGATCTCTCATGAAGCCACATGAAAATAGAGGGAGTTTAAAAGCAACCGGGACGTTTGATGTCAGAAGTGGCTAACCAGGTATAAGGCTGCGAGAAGGGTCTTTCTTCACAAGGGCATTCCGTCTGGGAATGGCATCTGTCTCCTTAGATGGCTCTTACCTGGGACTCTGCTTATGTTATCACTGAAAGGAAAAGGGTTTACCTGGAAGTTAACAAAGAAAGACCATCAGACAGTGAAGAATATTCAGAGATAATGTTAGAAAATTCAAGGCAATTTATTGGTTGCGAAGGTGAGTCTGTGTTCTTAAACGGTATGCATAATTTTGAAACGTGTTAATCAGAAAATAGAAGAAGGAGAAAAAAAAATCACTGGGAGAGAACTATAAAGTTCCGTTGGGGCAAAAGGGAAAGTTGGGAGACTCAACACAGTAGATGAATATTTAGTTTAGAAGCTGTCCTTGCGCCTTCCCCCCATGGGTGGGGTGCATTTTCCTACATCTCAACCTTGAGTTCAGCCAAGTTTGCTTTGGCCAATGAAACGGTAGCGGGTATGGTGTGACCAAAGGGCTGAAGAAGGCTTGGACAACTGGGCCTGTTCTCTTGTGCCTCTGTTGTCCAGAACAGGCCTCTGCTTGTCTCCTTTTCCAAAGAGGACGGGGGACGGGTGGAGCAGAGGCCCCTGGACGGTCCAGCCTGGGTCAGCGGACTCCTGGAGAACCCCAGATACGTGAGCTAAATGAATGTTCATTGCCATACGTCACTGATGCTCTGTGACTGCTACCCAGCATCTCAGTAGTGAGAGCTAACGGCTACAGCCTCTAGTTTCTACTGACCAAGGTCTCTCCTAGGTTAAATGGAACCTGTGTCACGGGTTCATTTTTAATGCAGCTGTAGGTAGAGTCCCAGCCAAGCTGGCCAGCTGGGGGCAAGGTAATGTGTTTTATCTGACTTGTATGTCACTGGCACCCATGTGTTAAAATGTACACGCACACACAACACAGACACGCAACTGCCCATAGTGAAGGACGTCTACAGATTTCACATAAAACTGAAAGTCCAGGTTCTCTTGAAAAAGTAAGAGATTTTCAACTCTGGCAAGGTTCTACGTTTTTTTTGGGGGGAGGGGGGTTGATGTCCTGGAGCTGAGTAGTGGGCAGCCTCTCTGGCGAGAGGGCATTCAGCCCTGAGCCCTCACCGTCCCTACCGCCTTCCGGCGCTGGAGGCCCCCAACGCCACTCGTGCAGCAGCTGGCCTGTTCTTTTCATAATATTTAAGAGAAAAGGAAACATCTGATCTGATTTATCCAATATCAAATGATAAAAACTCATCAAGCCATGACACAAACAGACAAGGCCTGTTTATTTTTGACATTACTGTCTTTTTAGGGACCCAAACTGTCTGACCTGTTCCCATGAATCCTGATGTTTATGTATTTCAAGAAGGGTATGGGGAGGTTGAACAGAACCTTGGTAGTTTTTGCCAGAATTCTGCACGGATTCTGCTCGAATGTCTTCTTCTCCGTGCCGATTTAAAGAGGACTGCCGTAACATCTGAAGACAGCAAATTATTTTTGAAGGAACCAGGGTGCCTCAGCTTTGAATGACAGAACTAAGAAAAGTTTCCGGCCCGTTTTGGCAAAGAATTTTTTTCCCATGACATTTAAATGAGAGAAATGGTCCGCATGACCTCCTCCGCGGGGAAGGAACGCGCCCCTATCTGGAAAGCGCTAAGTTCTCTTCCCGTTACCTGGGAAACACGTGGTCAGGTGCTCCATCAGTGCCTCTTGGGTGACAGGTTTCCTGGCGGAGTTCATTGCCGAGATGGCCAAGCAAAGGATCTCCCCGAGGGGGATAAACTGAGATTGACTGATGGGAGACATGCTGATTGGTGACACATCACCTGCAGAAAGACAATTTTCAAGTAAGCAGTTCATTCAAAGACCCAGCCTTTCGTCCCACAAACACACACTGACGCGCACACACACGCCCCTCCTTGGATTCTTCCCCGTTCCCTTTATTAGGAACGGGATCCACTCTGAACCTGGAAGTCTGTTACGGCCACGGCCAATGCCGTGCAGGTGGAAGGATGGCCGCAGAGCAGCGGACGCTCCAGCGGCCTCGACAACTAGAACCCGCCTTGCAAACCCGAGATCTCCCTGCCGCAGGCTTAACTCCTGAAAGGCGCACAACACGAGACTGAAAAAGGATCTCTGATTTTATTAACTTGGGGCTGGTTTATGTCTAACTGTCATTCCCATCTCGACAAACGCACTTGCTGAAAACTTGAAGATTCATTCGATCCGATGCCGAGCGCTCTTTGCATGTCAGGCATCTGCTGGGGGCTTGGGATTTACTCGGGACAGGGAGTCATCCCTCCTCCCCCGGAAACACCTCTGCTCTCAAGGAGCTTCTGTGTACGTGGAGGAGACAGACAAGTAGACCGAAGTTCACAGTTCACCGGAGAAGGTGAACAACGGAGGGCTAGGGCTGAGAGGGCGGGGTGGGGGTGCAGCAGCCCCTTGGGGGGAAGCAGGGGAGGGGGAGGCGGGGGGCAGGGCTTAGAAGCAGGAAGTGGGTGGTTTCCCCGTGGATGTCCAGCCTGAATCCAGGGATGACGTAGGAGTGTGCCTGGTGGCTGGGGGGGGGGGGGTTGTGTGGGTGATGGATGTCTTCTGGGGAGTAGCAGGGAAGGGGCACAGGTGTGCAGGGACAACCATGAGTGAACGCTGAGTGCCCAGGGCCTTCATCCTATGAGGGATGCTGAGCCACCAAAGGCATTTCAGGAATGACAAAGTCATTTCAGCGACAGCAGAAACTGGAGGGAGCCGCAGAGAGCAGAACGCCATCCACACGGGACTGCGGCCGCCTGCACATGTCTGCAACTAAAGGAGCCAGTGGAGACGGGGGGTGGGCTGAAGACCCCGCAGCAGGGGGAAGACACTACCAGAGAGAGTCGGCACGCAGTGTGTCTGTCTTCCTTTCTGTGATCGTCATGTCATGGTGGGGTGTTTTGCAAGTTTTGTTCCAAGGACTTCTAGAATTCCCTGGAAAGGCTCCTGGAGAGGGGATGGAGGTAGGGGGGCCCAGCAGAGGGAGAGGCTGGCAGAGCCGGGAAGTCTGACCTTGACACCTGGGTGCCACTTGTTTCAGACATGGGGGTTTCACTGGAGAAAAGGCCCTACAGAAAGAGCGTGAAGTTTCAGCACAGCAAGTTTCTGTGGGCTTCGGAGCTTACGTCCCACACGTATTTATGTAATCTCTCCTTTTTTTGTTCCCTAAGCATGATTTCTCTCTCCAGTAAACTACCGTGGCCGGCCAGATCCCAGACTCGGGTCCACCTGTGGCCCAAGCAGCATGGCTGTCAGGGACCAGCCTCCTCTCTGTCGAGGCACGGAAAGCTGTGCCCAGCCACGATCCCTGGTTTGCTGGGGGCCCAGAGGCCCCTGGAGAAAGAACCTGAATGTGCTTTGATAGACTAGACGGGAAAAGGTTTGATGGACAAAACCAGGCCAAAGGGGCCTGGCAATAAAAACCACCAGGGCAGGGTTAAGCCTAACAGGTGCGTGAATGAAGCAAGACCCCAGGGTCCAAGGTGGGAGCCCCACACCTCCCACCAAACCCAGCTCAGTTCAGTGCTTCCCTCTCTCCTGCCTCACTCAGGGCTCCATTCTCTGCAAGATGGGGGTGAGAAGAGCAAGTGTTCCCAGTGGTCGGGGGGGCGGGGGGGTTTGGCAGTGTTGGACCAAAACCCAGTACAAGAGAAGAACAGCAAAAGACAGGAACTGACCTCACTGAGAACCCATGAACTTGGGGGGGCCTGCGGGGTAGAAACACCATAAAGAGGGGCCTCTTGCAAACATCTGGTGGGGGAGCAGCGGGTAGAAATAAGAACACGGAATTGTGCCTGTCCCTGGGGATCTGAGTCTCTTTCGCTGGCTGGGAAAGCTCCGTTCATACTGGTGACTCAAAAATGACGGCTTTGCGTGGGCTGGGACCATCTCAGTGGGCAAGTGCGCTACCGCCTAGAACGCTGTGTATCTTTTTAAACCCATTGTGCCCTCAATTAAAACAAAACCTAATGCTAAAGCCTCCTGTGACAGACGGACCAGGGGTGGCTGCGAGGTGCGGTGGAGGAGGGAGTTTGGAGCTGTCCCTGTTCAAATCTCTCCTCCCCACCGTGGGCCCCGTGGCTCAGCCTACAAGCCACTGGGAAGATCTTTTCTGGAAATCCTTCTCTCTCCTTCCACCTTCTCCAGGAGAGGGTAGGGATGCCGAGGCTGGGTTCCTGATGAATTGGCAGGTTAGCTTCGTGGACCTCAAAGTCACTTGGGATGATTTGGAAAATGAGATGACAAGGCCACGGGAGAGATCAAAGCAGACTCCAGCCCCTTTGGACCTGCGTACCATTCGGAAGCTGAACACCTTCGGAGAGTTGCCTACCATGATTTAGGACTTCTCAGAAGACCAGGGATACTAAACCACTAAGCGGGATGCTTTTTTAAGTGCAGGTCTACTTTAGGATTGTGTATAAGTTCTGGGAAACTCGCGCTCTCTGTGGAAAGCGGGACCGTCAGCAAAACTAAACACTGTTCAGGCCAGGCTTGTCCTTCTGCTTTTGGCGGAAATTACGCGTGGAGTCGAACTGCCATCTTCTCCGTCAGTTTCTTTACGTTCATCGCTGCCAACTACAAGAGCCGGCATGCTTCAAGTGTGTCTGAATTGCATTTGTTTTGGAAAAGCTCAGTTTTGCTCTAATAATGACTCTGTGCCATAACTTTTAACTCGGGCTATAGAACGGAATGTAATTTGGATGCTCTAAGGGACTCTCTTGTCCTCTCATTTTTATACCGCGCTAAGATGAATTATTTCCCACTCCCTTCCGGTCTCCAACCCCATCGGCAATTCTCATCCACACTGTGCCCAAATGCTCCTGGGCGGGCTCCTCCACTCCGACTCCAGTGTTACCCATCCCCCAAAGCACACCCCCGCCCCCCCGCCACCGGGCCCCTGCCCACTGGACTGGCTTGATGATTGTCAGCTTTCCCTTCTCCACAGAGCAGCCACGTCCTAGAAAAACAGGAAACTCACCACCTCCCTGCATAAAGTCCTCGGGTGACAGCCCACTGCACCCAGAAAGAGAGCAGAACGGTTTACCAGGTCTGCAGTAGCCCACAGGGTCTGGGTCTGGGCCTGTCCAGCTTCCTCTAGGACCAACACCCTACTGCTCCCCACCCCCTCCCTCTTCCACACTCACAACTTCCTCTGTTCTTTGAACAGGACAAGGTTTTTCTCAACTCAGGGCCTCTGCATCTGTTGAGCTTCTAGAAGGCTCCTTGCACAGACCTTTGCTGGAGTGACTTCTCCTTTGAGTCTCGGGTTAATCAGGGAGCCCTGTCCTGACCACCTGAACCAGGAGACACTCTCTTATGTTACCTGAGTATGGTATGTGACATATAAAAAAAAATACGTATCTGGTCTTTATCCCCATTCCCTGCACAGGGCCCCTAAAGCCTGCGGCATTTCCCAAGTGATAAGAGAGATAAGGTGTCTTGTGTTATGTCGATAAGGTGATTTTGGGACCTGAAGCGGAGGGGGGCGGGGTTGCAGGAGAACTCACCCTGTGGTTGCAGGGTTGGAACTTGCCGTCCTCCTCCCCAACCTTTGGGAAGGGGAGAGGGGCTGGACAGGTTGAATCAGTCACCAATGGCCAATGACTTAGTTGATTATGTTTCTGTAATGAAGCCTCCACAAAAACCCAAACGATGGGGTTCAGAGAGCCAGGTTGGTGAATACATGGGTATTTGGGGAAGAGTGGCGCGCCCAGAGAGCACGGAAGCTCTGAGCCCCTTCCCTGTACTCAACCCTACTACGCAGCTCTACCCTGTGGCTGTTCCTGAGCTGTATCCTTGGGTAATAAACTGGCACTCTCATCAGTAAAACGTTTCTCTGAGTTCTACAAGCTGTTCTAGCAAGTTCCTTGAGTCCGAGGAGGGGTCATGGAAACCTCTGCTATGGAGCCGGTCTGTTCAGAAGCACAGGGGACAACTTGGGCTTTCCGTTGGTTTGGAAGGGGGGGCAGTCTTCTAGGAGTGAGCCAACTCATAGCTACTTTGCGGCCAACAAATGTTTTCTGAGGCGCCGTAACTCATATTGTTCTAAAAAGAAAGAGTAAATAGATTTATATCAGCTTTATTTTCTTACAAACTTCCATTTAAGTACAGTCCTCAGGGAACATTTGTCAAATCTAAAATAATTCAGGTAAAACCTGTGGGATCTGATGCTCTCTCCAGGTAGACGGTATCCGAAATCATCCCAGTTGTAGGCTGGTGTTAGAAAAGTGTTTGTTGGTGTGGAAAAACCACACACACCCCCGACTTGGTACCAGAATCTAAGCAAACTACTGTCTTCACTCTCTGAATGTGTGTGTGTGTGTACTGGTTTACTGTCTGCCTCACCCCCCCACCCCCACCGACTATAAGCTCTGCCAAAGAAGAACACTCGAATGCTATATTCCAACTACATTCCCAGGCCCTAGAGTCAGGCAGAGGTTACACCAGACACTCAGTAAACGTTTGTTGAATGAAAGTATGAATGAATGACTCTCCATTCATAACATTTTAATCCTAGGAATTTCCCAGGGTATTTTAAGGATTGTGACTTTCCTCACATATTTTTGCTAAATAATTGCAAAACAAACAAAATAACAAGAGACCAAATATACCCAACCAGGCCATTTCTAAGACTCTTAGTTTCAACTATCGATAACAGTGCACCGAAACACAGCAGTTACCACAGAAAAATAATTATATATTAAGTGAGGATCAGGACATGCATTTAAGATCTATATTAAAGCAGTCACAGATATCTCTTAATGCAATACATTAGTCAAGTTTACCATGATTTTCTATGGCTCTTTTATGTAAGACCTGCTTAATGAGCCAGCGAGTCACTCTTAGAATACTAGAAAATTCGGGGCACCTGGGTGGCTCTGTTGGTTAAGTGTCTGACTCTTGATTTCAGTTCAGGTCATGCTCTTGGGGTCGTGAGGTTGAGCCCTGTGTTGGGCTCCATGCTCAGCGTGGAGTCTGCTTAAGATTCTCTCTCCCTCCTGCCTCTGCCTCTCCCCCCACTCATGCACACTCTCTGCCTCAAAATAAATAAATAAAATCTTAAAAAACAAACAAACAAACAAACAAACAAACAAAAAAACAACCCAGAAAATTCTTCCAACAACTGGACCACATTTAATGATTAAAGAAGAAAACAGGGACGCCTGGGTGGCTCAGTTGGTTAAGCCACCGCCTTCGGCTCAAGTCATGATCCCAGGGTACTAGGATCGAGTCCCGCATCGGGCTCCTTGCTCAGCAGGGATCCTGCTTCTCTCGCTGCCTCTGCCTGCCTCTCTGCCTGCTTGTGTGTACTCTTTCTCTCTCTCTCTCTCTCTGGCAAATAAATTAAAAAAAAAAAAAAAAGAAGAAGAAGAAGAAAACAAGGGAATGTAAATAGTGCTAAAATACTGGTCACCATAATCTACAGAAACTACCACATTGTGTATAAACTATGGTTACTTGTCTGTAATTTATGGGATGGATTTTTCTTTTGTCAGAATGAGTTCTGAACGCATTCGTAAAGACAACTCATAGTTACCTTGTAGGCTAACAAATTTTTTTCTGGACCGCCACAATTCTGTTCTGTTGTTCTAGAAAGAAGGGGTAAATAGGTTTTATTTCATCTTTCTTTTCTTTTCTTTTCTTTTTTTTCAGCTTTATTTTCTTACAAACATCCTTTTAAGTACAGTTCTCGGGGAGCATGTGTCAAATCCAAAATAATTCAGACAAAACCAAGCACAGTGCCCGGGACAGAGTAAGCATTCCAGAAACTTCTGGTAAATAAATTTAAAATTAGAGAAGACATGACAATATTCCAGCTGTGAGCACACCGTTTTGACTTTAAGAGCATTTAACATTAAAGTCAAAAATGCCTCACTGAGTATTTGGACATTGCTTTTATTTGAGGTACTGGTGAGCTGAGAAACATGAGGGCAGAGGAAAGGCCCCGCCCGGCTCCAGCCGGGAGGAGCGTGGGGAGTCCGACAGAGGCGGGAGGGCGCGCATGCGCTCGCGGGCAGAAAGCAGCGCAGCCTGGGGTGGGGGTGCTAGGCACCCCTGGGCACAGCTGGACCATGTTGGGGGTGGGATGGCGGGAAAAACAGGAGTCAGAGGGATCCTGGCTGACCAGAGGCTTACATCTAACTCTCGATGCTGATGGGGAAGCTTTGCGTGCGTTTGTGGAATGACGTGACATGTTGGTGTCAGAAAAATCACTCTTCCGCAACTGTGGGAAACAAACCCCCGCAACGATGACAATTGTCCAGGCAGCTGACAAGGAGGGTCTGCGACGACAGGCAGAAATCATGCACGCGCTGACTTTCTCTATCCTGCACTGTCTGCCGCTAGTTATTCCCACCTCTGAAATATCTTCATCATGAACACACATTTTTTACCATCGACCCCCCCCTTCCTTCCCAACTTTTGGCTAGTTCCTTTAGTTGGAATTATTTCAAAAAAATTTCTTCCTCACATAATTCATCCTTTCAAGAAATACATTTGAGAGCCTGTTATATATTTAATACCTTTAGGCACTCAAGTTGCAAAATGGGTCCTATCTCAGTTCTATTGGTGTGCCAAAAAAAAAAAAAAAAGGTACTGTAATAAAACTCTGTTCTTTATAAATGCCATTTTTTTCAGATATTAATTTAGGTTCTCGGTACTCTCCAACCTCTGTATCTGAGGGAGGGCAACACAGCTCCTAAGAAGACGTGACTTTCACACCAATATGCATCCATCTCGTCCCAGATGATATCCGCAGCTTTCCAAAAGATACCTAGCTAGAAAAGCAAACATAAATCTATTTCCTTCCATCTTAAAGCACCCATCTTCCACAACTCTATAAGAAAAGGACAGCCAAAAATTTTCCAGAACTACATCATCATAAACTACACCCTTGAAAGGACCCCAAAGCCCATCTTCTATCTTAGCCTTCTTTAAATAATCTATTTTTTTTCCCAACCACTAGCATTATGTTTAAATTATCCTATTTTCCTGTTTATTTTTAAATACTAGTTTCTGCTGTGAAGGTCGGTTTGAGCTATACTCTGGATTAAAGAGTGACCTTTGACCCTAATGAAGTTCATGGATCAAAGCAACCTACTTACCAACACAGTCCTGAGACTGTACTAATTTATAATCGGGAGATTCCCAGCACATAAAGGCATTCAGAAGGTATTCTGATAAATGCCTAGTCTCTCATAACTAAATACAATTACCACTCTGCGTCTGTTTCCTCATCTGTAAAACGAGGGTTTGGAAATGATGTCGAAGATTCCTTCAGGGTTTCAATGATTCTATGATTCTATATCAATGTAGCAGAATTCTGGCATAAAAGCTTAACACGGTCCCCCTGTGTAGCTCTATTTCCGTCTTGTTAGAGAAACTATTTAAATACTCAATCCAATCTGAAAAAAGGAGGCTTTAATTTTAAAAAGAATAGCAACATATATTAGCCATTCATTTCTTCCCTTGTAATAAAAGCTTCATCATTTGCTCCTGCTAATTCCAAGTCTGGCTCAGCTTTGCTCCTCAGCACTAAAGCGCGCCTGTTTTTGTTCTCCGTGTTGCCAAAATTAACACTAAAGTTAAAATTATAGATGCCAATAAAATTACCACATGCAGTAGACACTGTGACTCATAAAAATGGTCAAACATGCCTATAAAATGTAGAGTGAGCACAGAAGCAATACAACTGTATTCCTTCGAATAAACTGTTCACAGGACTCCTGACATGCCAAGTTTTATCTGAAACACCCTTGAACTTGGGGAAATCAGAAGCTCTCGGAGGTTACGTGAACGGTGTCTCTGATACATCGGACAGACCCTGGGTTTTACAATGTACTTCAATTTATTAACCCCAATTTTACGTATGAATGGTGTTTGGTTCTCTTAACAGGGGGTCTACCACAATATTTTTTAAGAAGCTGCTCTAAAGAACACATATTCCCCTCCCAGACCCTCTCCAGCAGACAGCAACCCCCTCGTGGGAGGGCAGTGCGTACACCCTCATGAACTCGCAGGCTGCGACATTTTAAACAGTTTTCCCTTGAAACCAAACTACTATCCTTGACTTACAAATGTTCGTATTTGAAGTCTAAAAGGAAACTGGCATTGAAAAAAGGCCCCTTTACCAGTTAACTATAGGTTTGGTTTCAATGCCACTGATTTCAGAAATTTAAGGCTGAGCCTTCACTGCAATCGTTGATGGCCGTAAAAACGACACTTTTTTTTTTTTTTAAGATAAGGTATTTTAGAATATTTGGAAATTCTACACAGCTTTTCTAAAGTTACCTGGCGCTTTATTTCAATACGTGATGCGTCTCTTAAAGAAGGTCTAATTCTTAAACTATCATTTGAATAAATGGTCTTAATTCAAAAGAGAAATGTAAATGGGGGGCTCCCATTAGTAACGTCCAAGTTAACGGTGTCTGCCACCTATGACTTTACTAAGAAACTTTGCATGACGGTGTACAAGAGCAAACACGGGGGTCCGCGGCGCACACGCACGCACGCGAGAACACACAAATGGGCTGAGGTCTGTCACGTCCCCTGAATCTTCCTGCTTAGCGTAGACATGCAGCTACTAGGTACAATGACAAATCAATCAGTTCACTGGCTTGTAGGAGAAACCCATGCCCTTCCTCACTCTACAAGCTTCCATTAGCCATGGTGGCTACGGCCCTTGCTCCTGAGATCTGACCACTGATAAAGAAAATCGTTGCCAGATAAGCAGAGATGCCCAAGCCAGAAAGGGTAGAGAATGGGGTAAAGGAGGGTGACCAGTGGACCAGGATGGCTGAGAGCCCCCTCCCAGGGAGCCCGCTGTCACCATCAGCAGGGATGACCACACCAACACCTCGCTAATCATAAGCAGCCAATGCCACTGGACCACTCTGCTCTTGCAAGAGATTTGTCACTGACAGGTTAGGAGGAAATACAAGCCATCGGGCCAGTGACATGCTTCAGGAATTCAAAGCTTTGCTCAAAGCTTTACCCTCGACGTGTGCTACTCACAAGCGGGCACTCGCATGCTTGTTGAATACCAAGGTACTCCACATACAGACAATCAAGGTGAGACTCTGCTACTGCCAGACGTTTCCATCACCGGCTGCCCCTTCGCTCTCTAGAAGCTCATCTAAGGCTAAGTTACAGCCATTTGCCACTGGGATAAAACCACGATGACATGCCAGTCCTAGCTGACAGCCATTAATAAGACCTCTCGGAGGTCCCTCGACCCTGGGAAGCGCCCGGCCAACGGGAGTCCCATGGAACGCAGCACCCTCCTCCTCTTGGCCAGACGTGTGTCACGAAAGACAGAATCGACGTGCCTCTCTGAAGCTACCATGGGCTTCTCTTCCATCGCCATCCTGTACCAGAACCCAGCCGAACACCCCAGCCGTACGAGACACCGCAGTTTCCACTGGTGCTGTTTCTCAACGACAACTCAATGCGTCGGTCTGACAGCCCCAGGGTCATTCTCTTCCACTGTTTACAACTCAGACTCGCCCCAGCTGTTCTCAGCCTCGGTAGTCCCTGCTTCGCCCCTTCAGGTACGCCAACCACACTGTGACTGATTCCTCTACAGTGCAATTATGCCAGAACCAGAAGGCCCAATTAGATACAGTTCAAATCTATATAAATGCTGACAGTTCCCAAATTACAGCAAAATTATACTGAATGACTGCTACCGACGCCCCGGCCGCTGAACACTCCTTAGCACCCCTTCCAGCGGCCACAGAGGCTGGTAGGAAAGAACACGTAAGAGTCTACAGGGAGGAAGACTTGCAGAGGCCGGACGACACCCACCGAGAACACTCCCAACTCCCTGTGCCCACGAGGAACTTTTCTCTCTGAAGTCTGGCATCACAAGACAGGGGCCGAGGCCTTGGACTCCGCAGCCGACACTGCAGGTTCGAAGCCTAGGTCTTCTCCTCGTTAGTTGCAGGATTTGGAGCAAATTATTTAATTTGGGGGGGGGGGGGGAAGATCACAATTTCTTCTTTGGTAAAGGGCACAAATGTTCACTTTACAGAGCTGAGGGAATTAAAGGAGATGGGATGTTGAATGCTTACACTGTCCCTAGGACCAAACAGTATCTGGCCAATAGTAATAGTATTATAATTGCCTTCCCTGAGCCTATTAAATTTATTCAATTTACTCTTTCATGGTGTTTGAATTTCTTCCGTTAGGAAAATCATGTGGACCTAAAAAAAAAACCTTTACTTTAAAAACAAAACAAAACAAAACAAAACTGAGACATCTGCAAGAAAGCCTAGAGGCTATAGTCTTTGTTACACTAATACGAATTAGTTTTATTGGATTGCTCACCTTTTAGGTTTTAATGTGAGCAGGAGCACTGAGCAAATGCAAGAGCTTGACTGGGAAGCAGAAAGGTTAAGAGATATATATGTAAACATACAGCATTTGGCATGTATTACTGGGCTGGGGGAGAATGGTCTGAAAGCAAACGGGAACCATGCATGATCCCAGGACCCCGGAGAGGAGGGCACCAGAAGCCGGGGAATTGTATGGGTAGACAGTTACCAGGACACCAAAGAAAGTGGGCCTATTTCAAAAGTTCTGCTGGGCCAATCCCTTCCCCGAGAAAGGAAACTCAGCACTTGGGTTTGAGCACACTTAGTACTGAAGCCCGGGGACACCAAGAGCTATATAAACTTTGACAGAACCATGACGGTCACCTTTTGTAAGGAACATGTCCTGTGGGATTCAGGAGAGTCACTTTCACATAAATATTCAGAATTTGGCCCACTGCTTACCTACGGATGGCTTGTCAGATAATATCCTTCCTCATCGAGTAAACCATAATCAACGCCCCCACGTCAGGGCCTCATGTTCACGTTTGTTCTGAACAGTAACAACCCTTTACAAGCAGCACGTGGCACCATCTGTAATCATTTCCCAAGGTTAAGTCCAGTCATCATTTCTAGGGTCTGAACTCCCAACGTCTACCCTACGTTAATCTGCTCCGGGAAGACTCTTAAAATGAACAAAACAGATCATTCTCACCCTCCACGACAAATGAATGCTTTTAAAGCTGCCACTTTCAACTCTTCACCATCAACTATTTCCTGAGTGGTTTCCATGTGTAGGGAACTGCCAGGAGATGTGCATTGTGGAAAAAGGCCTAGATCTGGATCCTTGCCTTCAGTGAGCTTATGATTTAGGTGGGGAAACATAATACAAATGTGTGAAAATATCAGCAATTCTAACATATTCAAATTACTGTTTACAACATCCTTAGAAGAGACACAGGAAAATACAGGAATGACTAGCAAATTAACTCCTACGATAGGAATTCATTAATATATAATTATACTCATCTCTCCATAGAGAGAAATAGTAATTCCCTAACAGCATTAAGAAATGACCTCCTGTTGAGTAATCAGGGAAAACTTTATGGGAGAGGGAGACTTTGAATAAGATCTTTAAGGATGAATGGAGTTGATGGGTGTGGGGACCTTATATAATTATTGTATATTCTCAACACACTATGATGTCACCAAGCATCCCTTAAAGCTGACTCGACACCCCTGCGCTTCGCTTGGAAGAAGGGCCGTCTTTGACCGCGAAGAGAGGTAGCATGCTTTCTTCCCCTCCGCGAAACGGTGAGCTATGGGGATGGATATGAAAGCAAAGGGAAAAGAGATATTTAAGGAGCCGATCCCATATATAGTTTGCATTTAAAAATGCTCTAATTATTATTACAAATGACAGAAGGGATTTAGTATCCTCAGAAATAGCTTTGATTGCTAAACCCATAAATTCGAGAGGATGGTAAAACCATGCTTTCAGACATGCCAGGTTTCATTCTGGAAACACAAGACGTAATGGACTTTGGAGGACCCCATTCTGCCATCTCACTATTTGAAAAAAAGAAAGCAACTCTCTTGTGAAATGCCCGCGGATGTTGCACGGAAACAGCTCTGCAATAATGTGACTCCGCAAGCAGACTTGGAAGAAACAGGCTTGCTTCCTTCGTGGTTAAACATCCACCTCAATCTGATGTTAGCCTTGGAAACAGTCCCCGAGCGTATGAATCAGGTGCTCTTGGATTTTAGTGCACTGCTTGTGGGTAAACGGGCCAAAGAACACGCCAGATTTCAGGGCCTATATTAACTGAGAAGAAAAAGATGTCAAGTAGTATTTCGCGAATGCCTCCATCCGCACCGTGGAAGAGAGACCATGGATGACGGCGATCTGGAGCTGTTTAATTATTCCCTATTTGCAGATCCTACAGCTGTCTGACTTTTCAGTTCTGACGTGACTGAGGATGAATCATGCATCTGGTGGGCAGCTTATGCGAGGTGCTTCTGCTGCCTCCGACAGCGGCTGCACGGGGTTATAACAGCAAGACCGCCTTGCATGGGACAGCGCGCCCTTCTCAGAGCGGGCGTAGACATTTTACCATATTGCATCACACACAGCAACTCTTGAAAGGAAAGCAGGGGGAACCTACCTGACCCTTTCTGGACTGGCTCCATCCCCAGGGTAGCTTTGACGCTAAAGCCTGGTGCATGCTAGGGGGGCTTGCATCCAGGCACAAGAAGGAGCCAGTAACAGAAACGGACCTCCTAGAATCTGGAATAAGAAGAAAGAGTAAAACCTCCGAGTCATCATCGCCCCAGGGAGCATTTCAGATGGGCTACTGAGGGCATGTGGAACGCAACAGGAATCTGGTACTTTACCTTCGTGGATCTACTTTTAAAAAATGTGTGCCAGAACTCTCGGCTCTTCTTACAATTCGGGGCTCAAGATACTGGTTGGAGTTCGCTTCAAAAGCTGGCAAAAGCACCTTAAAGAGAGGCTCTGTGAATGTACTTTGCTGGTGAAGGATTTTAGGAGAAAAAAAAAAAATCCTCTTTACCATTCTTTGATCCTGTTGGCACGGAGCAGCTGGGATCTGTCCCATGCCTGCCCCACACATCAGAGCCCCTCGCCCTGAACCAACATCCAGCTGCAGTGCCTCGGGAATCTGCAATGTCACTCGGCTTCCGCCTCGTTCTCTGCAAAGTGAAGTCATAGGGACGGATCAGCCAACCTGACTTCTCACTACCCTGCCCAGAATCCTTTGTGAACTGAAATGAGTCATCGCTCCAAGAAAAGCTACAGCCGCTGGTTGTCGGTGCAGACTCCTTTGTCTGTGCAGCAAGGAGACTCCGGGCTGGGACTGTACCCCAGGCCTGGGGCTGCGAGGGGTACCTCCTCCTCTCCAAGGGACCCAGGTCCCCTCCCGTGCCTGCACTGAGCGCCAATTCAGATATTTTTTTCATCATGAAAACAGCAGGAAAGGGCACACGCCTCCAGATGCTTGAAGGAAACACACACACACACACACACACACACACACACACACACACACACATTAAAATGGATCTAGTGTCAGATACTCACCAGTCCGTAATTATAAACCTGACCCATTCTCTCTCTCTCTCTCTCTCTCTCTTTTAAGCCTGGCTTTTCATGGTGATGAAGGATGCATCTCCCTCCTGTGTGTAACAGGCGGTTCTACTGTACACTGGATCAAAGTTTAGCTGCAGTGAGCTATTTGTCATAAATTCCAGTCTCCGCGCAAGCCCTTGCAAGCCTGGCCCTCCTCGTTCCCGGCACAGCCGGCAGGCTCGCAGCAAAGGCGGCCCGCCGCTCGCCGCCGCCGCCGCCGCCGCCGCCGCCGCCGCCGCCGGGTGCAGCCTCTGCGGCCGCCCGGGGAGGCGGTGTTGGGAATGAGGTCACTATGTCAGGAACTCGTTTGCGACGCCTCTCCTGAGCTCGCAACACCCCTGGAACTGCACCCGGGGGCAGGCATTCGCCTGGTTTTCTGGATCGCTGTTTCCTCTGCTTTTTTGAAAAACAAAATTCTGCGTCTGAGATCAGTAAAGGCAAACAAAACAAAACCAAACCAAAAAACCCCGATTGTGTGTTTGTAGGCAAACGCATGTTTCAGGGCATTGTTTGGGTATCATGAGCCCTGCACCGACTACCGCGTGCACACGCACGTGTGTGTGTCGTATTTATAGACACACACACACACACACACCCCAAACCATAGAGAAAATGATTCATCTCTATTTAGAGTATGAGACACTGCATATAAACAACTGGAGAGGAAAAGGGGGGTGGGAGTTTGGCAGAGGGGAGAGGAGGAGAGGACTCTCGGCAGTCACGTTCGAGCCACAGAAAAATGGAGTCTGGAGGAAAAGCATCAAGTCTGCTGTGTGAGTGATGACAGGGTCCGACTGGCCCCAACGAAATGACACCGTAGTGGGCGCCTCTCACACTGTCTGCCCTTGGGAACCGAACAGGTGCCAAGAAATGACCCAATACACAGGAACCAAGTAGATTTGGGTGGCGGAGGCTGTTTGCACAGCCAAGTCCCCACATCCTCGTGAACACAGTAGCTCGCCCACGGCGAATACGAAGCAGAGGGCGCCACCAGAGCTGGCCGCCCAGAGATGTGCCGAATCTCTCGTTATAGACCACCCCAAATCACCGAGGCAGAAGGATCCCCAGGCTCTAGTCCCACCACGATCACACCCTCTCTTCACTTCTGTGATTTAGCCCATGGTCCACCTGTTCCCGCAGGAGCCGGGGCCTCACACGTGCCTGTGCCTACCCCACCCCCAACACCCCCGAGACGAAGGTTCTCCCTCCCCGAGCTGAGTCCTATGACCCCACACAGTGATTCCCATTCTGCCCTCAGAAAATAAAAAATTTATAACCCTCTTCTGCCCGACAACTCATGCAGCAGCTACAAATAAAAATCCCGTCCCTACATTCCAAATCACTTCTCCCACCGCCTATGGTTTGAGACACTTTGTAAGTAGGCCCGTTACAGGCTCATTTAGTGACTGACTGATACACCTGGTCTTAACACTGTTAAATAAAACTTCTTCCACTCCTCCAACCATCTGACATTTTCTAAATCCTCTGCCTTCGTGGTTTCCCTCCTTTGCTTCTGTGGATCAGTTTCCCTCCTAAAATGTTGTGCGGAGGTCTGGGTACCCTCATGACCTCCCTCGTTCTGGGCTCTGTAGGCACATGGCCTAAGACTACAGTAGGCTTTTGGCTGAGCCACGCCGTCAAGCCCCAGAGAACTTCTTCAGGTTAAGTGCTAGTAAATGAGGCCGCCAACGTGTGCTTAAAAAAATCCTCATCAAGGATACCCTATGTGTTTCATCAGAAACGGTTTGGTCTTGATTTTCCTTCCTGATATACGATTTCCTCTCATTTGGAATACCACCTAGGTTCTCGTCGACGACAGACACTGAGCCCATGGCCCAGCACCCGGGCCTCCTACCAAGACCGTTCACCTTCACTCAATGCCCTTTGAGTTTCGTTGTGTTGTTAGTTGTGCATCTGCAAAATCCACCTGCTCTGACCCATTCCTGTAGGGCACAGTCTGAGCACTACAAGGTCAGAAAGTACGCCGAAGAAGCCCCTGCCCGCTAAGAGTGCAAAGATGTAACTGTCTCATAAAGGTATTAAAAAGTAAGATCTAGGGGCACCTGGGTGTCTCAGTGGGTTGAAGCCTCTGCCTTCAGCTCGGGTCGTGGTCTCAGGGTCCTGGAATCGAGCCCCACATCGGGCTCTCTGCTCAGCGGGGAGCCTGCTTCCTCCTCTCTCTGCCTGCCTCTCTGCCTACTTGTGATCTGTCTGTCAAATAAATAAATAAAATCTTAAAAAAAAAAGTAAGATCTAAATAGAGATACCTTTAGTTCTGGCAAGGTAAGGCCCTCTGGGGAAGCTCTGGGCCACCAGACCACCTCTTGACAGCTAAAATTTCCAGTTTCCTCTGTGATATAGAAAAGGTTAAATAAATGGATAAAGAAAAAAAATGCCACCCCCCAAAAGATGGAAAATTACCATAAAAATGTATTCAAAATTTCCAATATCCAAATATGTAGGTTTCTACCTAGACATGGGTCCCCTGTGCCCATATTAGAATCTCACCTAAGCTTTCTAAGCTTTCCAAGGACCCAGCAAAGTAAGTACTGTTATTATCCCCATTTTCAAGAGATTCCCTGGGACACCTGGGTGGCTCAGTCAGGTAAGCCTCTGACTTCGGCTCAGGTCATGATCTCAGGTTCCTGGGATCAGCCCCACTTTGGGGTTCCCACTCACCTGGGAGACTGCCTGTCCCTCTGCCCCTCTTCCTGCTCATGCTCTCTTTCTCCCTCAAATAAGTAAACGAATAAAATCTTTAAAAAGAGAGAGAGAGAGATTAACTGTATTCCTCAAATTCCACAGCCAGTTAAGTGGCAGAAGCAAGATTTAAACCCCAGGCAACAGGCCCCAGGGTCTTGTGCTGGGTTTTTGTTTTTGTTTTTAAATGAAGGACTTTATTATTTTTTTCTTTCAAGATTTTATTTGAAGATTTTTATTTTATTTATTTGACCGAAAGAGATCACAAGTAGGCAGAAAGGCAGGCAGAGAGAAAGGAAGGGAGGCAGGTTCCCTGCCCAGCAGAAAGCCTAATGCGGGGCTTGATCCCAGGACGCTGGGATCATGAACTGAGCCAAAGGCAGAGGCTTTAACCCACTGAACCACCCAAGCGACCCTCAAGATTTTATTTAAATTCAGGTTAGCTCACATATAGTGTATTATTAGTTTCAAGGGTGAAATTTACGGATTCATCAGTTCCAAGTAACACCCAGTGCTCATTCCATCACGTGCCCTCCTCAGTGCCCACCACCCAGTTACCCCATCCCCCACCCCGCCTCCCCTCCAGCAGTTCTCACTTTGTTTCCTGGAGTTAAGAGCCCACGCTTTTAACCAACACACATATTGCCTCTCTATTATAATAAAATTACCACTACAAACAATTTTTTTAAACCTATACCTCTATTTTTACATTTAAATTGAAGGCTATTCACTTCATTAGCACATGAGGCCAGGGAGATTAAGTTCACAGGCGGGGACCGTGGTTACCTCCGCCAGTTCCGCAAGGAGTGATGGGCTGCCCTCCCCCCTCGCCCGGCAGCCAGAGTGACTGAATGATGGTGAGGAGGACAGTAACTGATCAGCCAACACGGTAACCATAAGCCCATCTTGCTGCCCTACTCGAAGCGTGGGGAGTTTGATGATGGACAAAATCCATCATAAAATAAAGGCGAGAAAGGCCTGATGTTCTCTGATGTTTTCTATACCAGCCTGATGGGGAGATAAACTCAAGAATGCACAGACACGGGGCACCTGGGTGGTTCAGTGGGTTAAAGCCTCTGCCTTCATCTCAGGTCATGATCCCAGCGTCCTGGGATTGAGCCCTGAATCGGGCTCTCTGCTCAGCGGGGAGCCTGCTTCCTCCCTCTCTCTCTGCCTGCCTCTCTGCCTACTTGTGATCTCTATCAAATAAACAAATAAAATCTTAAAAAAAAAAAAAAAAGAATTCACAGACCTTATTAGCAGTCCTCCTCCCCCCTCCACCCCCCCACCCCCAGTGCCTCTTGCTCCTTTTAACAACAGCTTTGGTGTCACAGTAAAGGTTCACAAACGTCCCACAAACTGTCACAGAGGTGCTGTGCTCCGTGGAGGAGGTGTGCACAGGCGCTGTCCCTGACACCGGACTGGACTGGTTCCTTGACAAACAAGCTCACCGTAGCACCCTCCAGTGACCCAGTCATGTGGGGTCTTACAGAATGCTTTGATGACCAGACGAAGGAGCACAGTTCAAGAGCAACAGTCTGAGGCAGTGCGACAAGACTCTCAAATTAGTTAAAAATATGCATTGGGCACCCAGGAGCGAAGTCCTAGTATAAGCGCGGAGATCCGAACGTGTTTCAACAGCGCACCTAACGCAGGCTACGTCCACTGGTACACGCAAACTTTTTTTTACAAGCAAATGACATGGTCTCTCCTCTCAAGAAGCTTGTAAGACACTTGAGGGGATGAGATAGTCACGCATCAAAAGCGCAAAGAATACAAGACAGTGTCTGTCCAAGAGGAGGAGCAGGTAGCAGGTGCCTCTGAGAATTCTGGAGTAAAGCGCCTGGCCAACGAAGTCAAGGGTGGCTCGAAGGCAAAGGCAAATCTCTCCTAAAATCTGGGCTGGTGAGAGAGAAGAGAAAAGGCACAGTCGTGGGAACATGAGCTCTGTGAAGAGAGTCTCTGCGTGCCTCGTATTTACAGATGTGTTCCGGAGACATGGCCAGCCAATGGTAGGCACGGAGTAAGTACGTGCTGAGTGAATGAATGACCTGGGGAGCGCAGGTATGAAGCCAGGAATGGAGGTGCTGATGCGGGGAGCGGGGAAGCATGAGGTGGGTCTGCCTACGACTGAGCGGTCATCCGGGAGCACAGAGGGAGAAGAGGCTAAGGGGTGGCCTAAGATGAGGTTAAGAATGGTCTCTAATGAATTAGAAAATGACCCAGGTTTTATTAGCAATGAATTCCTCTTGGCATTTGTTATAGAGGTTAGTAAGTGTCCTCCTAAGAAGCACTACCCCTGCAGGAACCACTCATTATCCAAAAACAAGTGTTTATAAGCTTATGGTGGCCCCTTAGAGGGATGGAATGTTGACAGGATGACCAGACATTGCCTCCCATCACCACACAGAAGCCTGCGATGCCAAGACTCTCTCTGCTTTGCATGAACATACCAATGGAGGAGGGGAAAAAAAATCCTAGTCTGCAACAATATTACAATAAATTTACCCTAATCCGATGTAGCTCAAGTCAACAAACACTTCTTAAATAGGACATGTAAGACCCTGCTTGTTGCTGAGGAAGTTACAGCGTCCAGCCCCACAGCCCTGGGTCAGTCTGTCCAATGGCAGACAGGGAAAGCGACCGTGAGACCAAAGCAACCCGGTGATTTCCGAGCCAAGCCGAGACCCAGGTGGCCGGAAGCACGGTGGGAACTGAGCGGGGCTAAAGGAAGGAGGTGACAGCTGAGGGAGCCCCGAAGACGGGTAAGCAAAGGGGGAGGGAGAAGAAACCTGGGGATCTTTCGAGGCAGCGAAGCAGTGTGCGGAGAGACCACGTGGCTTCGCGGGTACAAGGTGCTTCGGAGAAGGGCTGGCGGCTGGCCTTGCTGGACTGGCAGGGCTCAAGGAGATGGGCACGGATAAAGCCAGAGCGGTCGACTGAGGTAAGAGTTTGAAGAGCAGAAAACTGTCTGAGAAGCGCATTACGGGTTCTTATGGTGGGGGGGGGGGGGGTCCTGTTCATGCTTTAAGTTGTGGCTGCTATGGGAGCGAGTATAGGACACACCCAAAGAGAGAACATAATGAATGAGCGACACAAGGGAAGAGCCTATTGCGAGGGACCCCACAAGCTGCCTGAAGAAGGAACACAGAGAAGGGCAGAGATGTGAGATACTTTTCTGTTTCCCAAAGGGACTGTCCAGAAGGTCCGGCGGGAAATTTTAAAGGTACCATTCGCGATGCATTTCTAGAAGCATCGTGTACACCTACCACGACTCGCCCAGAATCAATCCGAAAGCCTGTCTGGGCTCAGGTGACAGTCTGACATCTGGAGCAGTGCCCAGGGTAGAATATTTGTTCAAATTGAGAAATAAAAGGAAGAGGAGGGGCGCCTGGGTGGCTCAGTGGATAAAGCCTCTGCCTTCGGCTCCGGTCATGATCTCAGGGTCCTGGGATCGAGCCCCGCCCCGCATCGGGCTCTCTGCTCGGCGGGGAGCCTGCTTCCCCCTCTCTCTCTGCCTGCTTCTCTGCCTAGTTGTGATCTCTCTCTCTGTCAAATAAATAAATAAATAAAATCTTTAAAAGGAAGAGGAGAAATCTGCTAAAGAGAAATCCCTGGGCACCAATAACGGACCAGAATTTCCCAGATGCACTAACGCTAATTAAAAAAAAAAAAGGCACAAATTTAAAATTCAACAAAAGTGATTTCAGAAACAAAGTTCTGAAGTCTTCAAGGGCTTTAGAGGCCAGGGTTTACCGAGGTGAGTGGCTTATTGTTACAGTGGCAGAAGGTTCAATGCTGCAGAGCGCAGGCAAGCAAACTAAGTATTTTAAGAACAAATAGACTTGTGGTATCCCTGCAGGCAGTGGGGCGCACCAACAGGACCACAGAGTGAAGACTAAGGTTATTCTATGTGACTTCCTAGAATCCTCGAAAGTCTGATTTGGGGCAGCTGGGTGGCTCAGCTGGTTAGGCATCTGCCTTTGACTCAGGTCATGATCGTGGGGCTGGGATCCAGCCCCACATCCAGGGTCCTGGGATCGAGCTCCCCATGGGGCTCCCTGCTTCATGGGGAGTCTGCTTCTCCCTCTCCCTCGACCCCTCCCCCTGCTCATGTACCCGTGTGCTCACTTGCTCTCTCTCAAATAAATAAAATCTTAAAAAAAAAAAGTCTTTGGATTAGATCAATTCTCCTGGCATTAGGAAGACACAATAATGATATTTTATGAGCCGGGCAAGGCACTGAAAGTGATCTCGTATATCATCATTTGACTGAAGATAATCCTGGGGTCCAAATGGGGGGGATGACTTGCCCAAGGTTACCGAGAGTTGGTAGCAAAGCCAGAGGTAGTCCCCAGAGGTCCTGATTCCGAATGCAGACATCTCTCTATTATTACTCTGCAACACCCTGTACAATTTATTAAAAGAACATTAAATTCCAAGGCTTTTCTGGATGCATTTTGGCTAAAATATTATAAATGAAGCAGGCAGATGTCCAACCCATTCTTCACTGTGGTATAAATTACTTTTCTGCCCTTGGTTCTTCTAATCAACATCCAAAGAAGACAAGGAAGGAAAAGATAAAAGTGAAGTCAGAAAACCTGAGAGCCGGGGAGTTTTCAGGTAAAAGACAGATTTTAAATTTGATGTCTTGATACTAAACGTTAAAAAAACTAGGGGAAGACACGGGGAAGTGAGATGGAATAATTAAATTTAATGTCATATAATTCCATTATAATTTTATTACAAAAGCATCTGTATTTGTGGACTATTTGTTTCCAACACACTGGGTGGAAAGCCACCTAGTACATCCCAGGCAGTGGTACTCAGTATTTTCAACTTCAGAGGACAGGGACAGTGGGCCCAAAGAAAGCCCACACAGTCAGCCGGGGGAAAAGATTCTGTTTTGAAGTCTTTCCCAAATTCAGGCAAGCTATATAGTACACTCCGTAATATATCACTTTTTGTCTTAACAGTAAAAGTTTTTAAAAAATGTTTCCACTGAACATCACTCAACATGACTTTCCAAAAACTACAAGGGAACGAGCTCAAGGAGGCCTGTCCACATTTGTCTCGAGGTTGCATAAACTTGCAGTGTAAGTCCCAGTCCCCGGAGGCAAATACGACCCCAATTGGAGAGGCAACAACTACATGTGAAAACACACCAGAAAGTGGTATTTCCCAATTCGTTTTCAAAGTTATCCTCCGTATTTCTGCAGCTTTAAAGACAGATGATGATAGAGTCCTAGAGCTCTGTTAGCTGGAATTAGTTAGAAGGTCAAAGAGCTGAGAAACTGAATTACTTTATCACTGGCTTATTTAATTATGGCCAAGTTATTCTCTCTGTGGGCTGCATTCCTCCTCTGTAAGATGGAATCAGGAAAAAAAAAAGAAAGAAAGAAAGAAAGAGAAAAAGAACGTTGCAAAGCCTGCCATATTTTTAAAAAGGAGACATATCTATAGAACTAACCTCTGACCTCAAGGTGCTTCCAATTAACTGAAGAATGAAAAGTCAACACACATGAAAAGAAGGTATCACACTACCTCCCCAAGAAAACTATGAATAAGAGGGGGAAAATTATGGCAAACGAAGTCCAGACGGAGTGGAAAGAAATACCCCAGCCAAACATTTCGATCACAGAGCTGAACTCCGCACGCCTGCGCTGGGTTCCTCCTGCTTACAGGTTCCAACAGAATGCTGTCGCAAGGGGGGAGCCACTAATCCAAACACACGCTTCGGGGGAACTGGGGTCCCTCCAGCGTGCTGCTCGTCTGACACGTCCATAAACCCCGGGCTGATTCGCACGTCTACACTATTCCAACTGACTCAGGTGAGAACAGGATTTGGACTGTACTTCCTGGACTCTAAACAGTGTTTGAAAACAGTGGTTTCAGCACCTAAAGCGGGCAAATAGCTATTGACGGAAAAACAACAATAACATTATGTGGGCTTGGGTTTCCTCTAAGTAGTCATTTCACAGACTTCTACTTATCCGCTAACTGCTTTGGCTGACGTTAGTCCAATCTTCAATGTCATCTGCACATGTCATCGCAAGGAAGTCAGAGTGTACATTTGTATTCACAAAGTGTTTACGAAACTAGGAAGAAAAATTATAAAGCTCTGGAGTCAAAAAATATAAGCCAGTCATATTCTCTTTTATCCGTCCACAATGAATGAATAAAAAAATTAGAATTTCTTTGCTTAGTGATCTCTGTGCTTATATACTGATCTATATTTGCTCTGTCCAATACAGTAGCTACTAGCCATGTTTGTTTTTGTTTTTAACTTTAATTTAATTTGAATTAAGTAAATTTAAATTTAGTTCCTCGGGGCACCTGGGTGGCTCAGTCCTTAAGTGTCTGCCTTCGGCTCAGGTCATGATCCCAGGGTCCTGGGATCGAGCCCTGCATTGGGTTCCCGCCTCAGAGAGAAGCCTGCTTCTCCCTCTCTCACTCGCCCTGCTTGTGCTCTCTCTCGCTGTGTCTCCCTCTCTCTGTCAAATAAATAAATAAAATCTTTAAATAAATAAATAAATAAATGCATTTATTTTAGTTCCTCTATTTCAAGTGCTCGTTAGCTAACACGGGGCCAGTATGCACCATAGTGGGCTCGGCATATATGGAACATTTCCATCATCTCAGAAAGTTCTACTGGGCAATAATGATCTAGTTAATCAATAAGCAAGCACAAGAATATCAGGTACCATTCACTATTACCATGAAAACCTATAATTTTTAGATGTAAATTTTTTAAATTAACATACCCAAATCAAGGAATTTCTTAATGTTCAATATCTATGGGTTTGTGTTTTTTTTTTAAGATTAATTTATTTGACAGAGAGAGACACAGCGAGAGAAGGAACACAGGCAGGGGGAGTGGGGGAGGGAGAAGCAGGCTTCCCATGGAGCAGGGAGCCCATGGGATCATGACCTGAGCCGAAGGCAGCCACTGTTAACGACTGAGCCACCCAGGTGCCCCAACATCTATTGGGTTTTAACGCATATGTGGATTTGTGTAGTTATACCAAGATCAGGTTGAGTCAGACTTACGGAACAATTCCATCAATCCCCTCCCTCCCAGAACTCCTTCATCCCTCCCCAAACACTCCTAACTCCTGGAAACAAGTGATATGCTAATGTTGTTGCATGTAGGAGGAATGGGATCGCTGGGTCATATGGTAAGAGTGTATTTACCTTTACAGGAAACTACCAAACTACTTTCCAGATTGGCTAGGTAATTCTGCAATCCAATGAGCAATGTATTTCTAAGAGCTTTTTCATAGATTTCTTGAGATTTTTCTCCATGGTCACTCACTGTCTGCAAATTGAAACAGTATTATTACAACCTGTAAGCTTTTTAGTTCCTTTTTCTATAGGAAGGTTTTTTTTTTTTTAGGAATTCTAGCATGTTGTTGAATAGGAATGGCAAGAATGGACATCCCTGTCTTGTTCCCAGTGTTAAGGGGAAATCGTTCAGTCTTTCTCTATTAAATATGATGTCAGCAGCAGAGTTTTGTAGACGTTCTTTATCGGGTTAAGGAAGTTGCTTTCTATTCCCAGATGAGGAGCTTTTGTCATTAGTGTATGTTGAATTTTGTTGATTACTTTTTCTGAATCAATTGATATTATCATGTGATTTTTCCCCCCTCCTTTAGTTTTTTAATATGGTAGATTACAACAATTGATTTTCAAATGCTGAATTCGCCCTACATTCCAGGGCTAATCTCCACTTGGTCACGGTTTGTTATTCTTTCTGTGTATTGCTGGATTCAATTTGCTAATATTTTTTGGAGGATTTCTGCATCTATGTTTATGAGGTGTATTGGTGTGTAGTTTTACTGTACTATCTGTGCCTGGTTGTGGCATAAGGATAAGGCTGGTTTCATAAAATGAGTTGGGAAGTGTTGCCTCCTCTTCTCTTTTCATGTCAAATCGGTGGTACTTCTTCCATAAACGTTTGGTAGAAAACTTTCCGGACCTGGAGTTTTTGGAAGTAAAATGTTAACTGTAAGTTAAATGCATTTGAAGGATAGAGAACTATTGTGGTAATCTACTTCGTCTTGAGTGAGTTCTGATAGGATGTTCTTTCTAGGATTTGGTCCATTTCATCTAAATTGTTTAATGTATGTGCACAGGCAAGTTTGCAGTACTTACTTTTTTTTTTTAAGATTTTATTTATTTTATATATAGAGAGACAGCAAGAGAGGGAACACATGCAGGGGGAGTGGGAGCAGGGCTCAATCCCAGGATACCCTCCCCCAATCATGACCTGAGCCAAAGGCAGATGCTTAGCAACTGAACCACCCAGGTGCCCCAGTGTTCACTTATTTTTAATGTCTGTGAGATCTGTAAGGATATGCCCTCTTTCACTCCTAATATTCACAGTTTACATCTTATTTTCTGGCCAATTTGGCTAGAGGTTTACCAATTTTACTGCTATTTTTGAAGAACCAGCTTTGACTTCATTGGCTTTCTCCATGAATTTTGTGTTGAAATTCCTTGCCATCTACTCTTTATTATTTCTTTCCTTCTGCTTGCTTTGAATTTGTTTTGCTCTTCTTTTTCTCGTTCCCTTAGGCAAAAGCTTAGGTTGTTCATTACAGAACTATTCTTCTTTTCTAACATAAGCACTTAATCTATATATTTCTCTCTAAGCCCTGCTTCATCTGCTTCATCTGAATTGTGATATGTTGTATTTTCATTTTTGTTCACCTCAAAACACTTTTCTACTTTTCCTGAGACTTCCTCTTTGATCCGTGGATTATTTGGAAAAGGTTGTTTAATTTCCTAGTATTTGGGGATTTATCAGCTACCTTTCTGTTGTTGATTTCTAGCTAAATTCCATTATGGTAAAACAGCACACTTTGAATTATTTCAATTCTTTTAACTGCTTTTAGGTTTATGTTTCAGGATATCAACTATCTTTGTGAATGATCTCTGAGGATTTGAAAGGAATGTATATTCTGCTATTTTGAGGAGGAATGTTTTAAAAATGTCATTTGGTCTAGTTGATTAATGATATTGTTCAGTTTTTCTATATTCTTACTGGTTTTCTACCTACTTACTCTATCAATTACTGCAGGACTCATGTTAAAGTCCCCAACTATAATCATCTATTTCTCTTTTAGTCCTATCTTGTCCCATGTACTTTAAAGCTCTGTTATTAAGTACAAATATTTTTAATACATTCTTTTCAAAAGACAATTTTTTTTGTAAGAATACTTAAACATGAGATCTATCTTCTTAACAGATTTTAAGTGTACAATACAATACTGTTCTCCAGGGGCACATGTTGTACAACAGATCACTAGAACTTATTCATCTTACAAAACTAAAATTTTATACATGTCATCGATGAGCAACTCCCTGTTTCCCCCCTCTCCCCAGCCCCTGGCAAACACCTATTCTTTGCCTCCATGAGTTTGCCTATTTTAGATATATTAAGTAGAATCCTTGTATTCATCCTTCTATGACTGGCTTACTTCTTTTAGCATGGTATCAAGGTTCATCCATGTTGTTGCATATTGTAGAATATCTTCCTTTTTCAAGGCTGAATGGTACTCCATTGTATGTATGTATGCTCTTTTGCTTATCCTTCATCTGTCATGGACATTTAGGTTGTTCCACATCTTGCCTATTGTGAACAGTGTTACAAGGAACACAGGAGTGTTAATACCTCTTCAAGATCCTGCTTTCAATTCTTTTGAGTAAATAAGAACTGGGTTTTCTGGATCATATGGCAATTCTATTTTTAATTTTTTGGAGGAAATTTTACACTGTTTTCTATAGTAGTTGCACCATTTTGCATTCCCACCAACGGTGTATAAGAGTTCCAATTTCTCCACAACCTCACCAGCATTGTCTTTTTTTTTTTTTGGATAATAGCTATCCTAACAGGTATGAGGCAATATCCCAGTGTGGTTTTGATTCACATTTCCCTGATGGTTAGTGGTGTTGGCATCTTTTCATATACTTGTTGGCTACTTGCCTGCTTCCTCTGGAGAAATGTCTATTTAAGCCTTTAGCCCATTTTAAAATCAGGTTGCTAGTTTTTTGTTTTTGTTTTTGCCACTGAGTTATAGGGGTTCCTTATATATTTTAGAAATTAACCTCTTCTTGAATATATGGTTTATAAATATTTCCTCCCATTTTACATGTTGCACTTTTAATTGGTTTTGTTGCTGTGCAGAAGCTTTTTAGTTTGATTTAGTCCAACTTATCTAATTTTGCTTTCATTATCTGTGGTTTTGGTGTCATATCCAATGACAATCATTAAAGTCACTGAAATCATTCAGTGGGAATCATTAAAATAATTTCCAAGACTAATGCATGAAACTGCCTATTTTCTTCTAAAAGACCTGTAGTTTGGGGTCTTACATTTAAGTCTTAATTCCATTTTGACTTGATTTTTGTGCAACAATCCTCTTTATCCTCAATAATTTCCCTTGCTGGGAAGTTTACTTTTATTGACATTGATATAGCCACTCCAGCTTTCTTTTGATTAGTGTTTACATGGTATGTCATTTTACCTTTTACTTTTAACCTAGTCAAATCACTATATTTAAAATGTATTATTGTAGACAACATATCCCTTGGTCATTTTTTAAAAATTCACTCTGACAATTTCTGTTATTTATTTGTTATGTTAGACCATTTATATTTCATGTACTTGTTTATATGTTGGGATTTAGATCTACCACTTTTCATGCTTCTACCCTCATTTTGTTCCTGTTCTCCTCTTATTTTCATTTAGAATATTTGAATATTTTTTACTATTCTATTTAAATTCACCCGAGTTTCTATTAATTTCTTTATATAGTTTTTTTTAGTTGTTCCTTCCTCTAAACATTTCAGTATATATGTTTAACTTTTCATAGACTGATTAGAATTAATATTTTACTTCACTTCAAGTGAAAAACCTTACCACGATATTGGTCCTTTTACTCTCCTGTTTTTATGTTATAGTTTATACACACTGAAAATTTCAGCACCTTTTTTATATGTTATATTTTTTATATATGTTTTTCATCATTACATATATTTTATAGAACTTAAGAAAAAATAGTTAACTATATTTAGCCAGATACTTATCATTGTTGTTTTTCTTTCATTCCTGATGTTCCAAGTTTTCCTCTGGTATTTTCTGTCTATCAGCATTTCTTTTGGAGCAGGTCTCTGGCAGTGAATTTTTCTATGTTTTGTTGTGTTTTATCTGAAAATGTCATTATTTCACCTTTGTATCAGAAGGATACGTTCACTGGATATTTTAAAAATATTGTTCCATGGGGCACCTGGGTGGCTCAGTTGGTTAAGTGTCCAACTCTTGATTTCAGCTCGGGTCATGATATTATGGGTCATGAGGCTGAGCCCTGCACTGGGCTCTGTGCTCAGGGGGAAGTCTGCTTGAGATCTTCTCGTTCTACTCCCTCTGCCCCTCCCCCCACTCACACTCTCCCCCCAATCTCTAAAAATAAATAAAGAAATCTTTTAAAAAAATAAATAAATCTTTAAAAAATATATTGTTCCACTTCATTCTGGCCTTCATGGTTTCTAAAGAAAAATCTGCAGTCATTCTACTTGTTTTATTATGTATGTATTTCTCTAGCTGCTGTCAAGATTTTTTCCTATTTAACCTTCAGCAATTTATGATGTATTTGGGAATGGATTTCTTTGAGTTTATCCTGTTTAGAATTTGCTGGGCTTCTTGAATCTGAAAGTTTGTCTTTTGTCAAATTTAGGAAGTTTTCAGCCATTATTTCTTCAAGTATTTTTTCAGATCACAATAGACCTTTGATGACAAAAATGTTAGACACTTTGGTATTGTCCCACATCCCCTGAGACCTGTTGATTTTTTTCTTTCAATATTTTGTTCTCAGTTGTTGAGACTGAATAACTTCCATTGGTTGATCTTCAAGTCCAAACTTTGATTAGCTCCATTCTGTATTGAGCCCTTGCATAATTTTTAATTTTGGTTATTCTAGATTTTAATCCTAAAACCTTTTATTCTACATTACACCCTCTATCCCTTTCCACTCCAGCTTCCTATTCTTTTTCAAGAGTGTTCATCCACACTTCTTGAACCATAATTATAATAGCTGATTTGAAGTCTTTGTCTAATAATTTCAACATGTGACACTTCAACCTGGCAACTGCTGACTCTCTTTTAACATACAAATGGAGATTATCCTGGTTCTTCATATACTAATTCTGAGTAATGTTGATTAATATGTTGTGAGTCTCCAAGGCTTTAAATCCTAAGGAAAAAGTTGATTTTTTTTTTTTCTTTAAGCATGGTGATCAATGTGGTAAGTTCAGGCTGCAATTTCCAAACCACCTCCGTCAGGTGTGATTTGAATGTTGGTGTGCTCAAAGCTTTTGCTAGGCTATTTGGATCTGTCCCCTGTACATACCATTCAGTGGTCAGTCTGAGAATTTTGTTATGTTCTGGTTTATATGTCAGATCTCAAAGTGTTTAGGATGCTGTTTCAGGTCCAGATCCACACATGTGCTGCTTAGAAGTGGACCCAGGAGTTTATACAACATTTTATGTGACAGCTCTCTTGAGCTCCCGCCTCTTGGTGATCTCCTCAACACTTTCCAGTCCCCTGGGGTCCTTCTGCCAGAAGGCTGGGGCTTTGGTTTCCTTGCTCAATCATGTACTTCTAGCTACTGTCTCAGTTAGTCTAGTGCCAAGCTGTAGGAGGACAGAGCAAGGGAGAAAAAGTAATGGGAATTCAACCCACACTCTTGGGACCATGGCTCCTCTCATCAGAGGGAAGGATTCCCCTATCTGTACAGTTCGAGAGGACTATCCAGTCCTGACTGCTGTTATCTCTCTGCAGGATGACTATAAGTTGGACAGGAGAGAATGAAAAAAGAAGAAACAAAATAGTGGCTTCCCTCACTCATCTGAACATAGGAGTCCACTTTTCTACTTTTCAGACCAAAAAGTGAGGACTTCTTTTCCAGATCTTTCTGTTCACACCATTGTGCCTTACGGGGTTTTGGGCCACCATTGAGTCTATGCCATGTGATAGCAGATAGGGTATAAAGAGGAAACTCACAACCAGTTTGGTGGTACTTCAAATTCTGGTCTCCTTTCCCCATTTGCCTGCTACTACCATTTCTTTTCAAGTGTCCTCACATGGCAGCTTAATGTCTTCTGTGCAAAATTCACAGTTCCATTCAGTGGGAAAGACGGGATGGAGTATGCTTATCCATCTTACTCACAAATGGAATCTTCTTTTTATTGTAATTGCTTTTTATTGTTTAAAAAACATCATCATAAATAAGTCAGCACTGTTGACAATAAAAGCCAGTATGTTAACTTTGGTCTTTGTTTTCCTTTTATAAAAACTTACTTTCATTTCAGGATGTATTTAATCAAGATGGTTTTTTAAATTGTTTAATTTTAGCTGCAAAAAGATTTCACTTCAGCTCATCCATTTCTCACATATCAAATACCTCCCCTTATCCCACCTCGGTGATAATGGTAGATAGACATGGTTAACTTAGATTTACTGCCTTTTTTGTGGCCTCTTTAGCACAGTATTTTCTCTAAAGTCACCACAGAGAAGCTAACATGATTGACACGAGCGCCATTCTCTCATTCCCCGCATCCAGCCTCTGGCACGAGGACTAATGAGCTTTGTCATCAGTGTTAGATGGATCGGGGCAGTGAGGCACCCACACTCCCCACAAACCAGATCATTAGCATCAAATGTCATTATTGCGTTCTCTGCTTCCCTCTTTGACCCTCTCTCTTTCATCCACACGACACACGGCGTGGTAATAGGTGCTTCAAAGACTCCCCTCTTCGCCATGGCTGAAGCCATTACCACTGAGAGGAGAAACAAGCATGGCCGGATACTTTTACTCAAATTTGTTCAGTACTCCTACTTTTACTTCAGACTGTTGGCCTCTGTGGTCCCCAGAGGCACGCCACTCAATTTGTTCGGTACGAGCATGACTAGCCTCTGTACTCTACCGACTCCAAACATTCCAAAAAAAGCAAAATTCCCAACAACAGAGTCTCACTCGTAAGTCATTTTACCGCCATATTCCAATGGCCTTCTGACTGGGTGGGGGTGGGGGGGTAGTATTACCTAGCGACACCTTAAAAAGGGCTCCATAAAGACATGTTCACATCGCAGCTATCATTCTGTGTGACAGAGCTGGGGCAGTTTAGTCATCACAGGACAGAAAGTGCCTGTTGAACAGAAATCACTAGCGGGCACATGAAGAGTGGGCAAGGCATATTTATAATTCTACGCTCTCATGGAGTAAAAGCGACAAGTCCTATCTGCGGCAGGAGCAGATTTGTTAGAAAAGGTTTATGTATCATGGATAAACTTTCCTCCTCAGCCCAAATGAGGATTTTAATTCTGGCTACTGGCAGCAGCGCTGTGGTGGGGGAGAGAGCGAGGGAGAGAAGAAGGCTGCTGGGCTCAAACTGCTTCAGAACGCACCCCCGCTGCTTGTGGGAAGCCACCATGTTCCTTCAGCTACGAGGTGACTGCCCTTTGTTCTGCATGACTCCCTCCATGACACGTGAAGGGTACATGCCCCCCTGGGGAGGGGGGCGCAATGATGTGACCTGGGTCAGGGAATGAGGCCCAGGGGCCTCCCCCTCAGAGAGTGACAAGCTGTGCTTGGTCTGTTCTGCAGTGTGGTGGCCTGTGGAGTTCCCCCACCCAAGTGAGAAAACACAGCTTTCGTGTCTATGCGGTGCCAAGGGAGTCATTTAAACTGAGTTACCAGTGCGGATGTCTCTGAGAGGTATTCACACAGTGAAGGCTACCAGAGAGGTCAGTACAGTCCTTACTGAAACAATGACAAATTATAAAGTAAGTAAAATTTTATTTCTAACTCAAACGTGGGACAGAACTGCTCAACCTCTCCCCTACCCCTCATTGCCCACCCCCCACACACACCCCGGCGCTACAGAGAACAAGAGAACTGACAAAGGGCTAGAAGTATTTTCTCCCACCAGGCAAAGAGCAGCGCCTCACAGTCTGTCCGGAATTGGGGAAGGTGGCCGACCAGCTCAGTTACACTCAGGTTGGCTTAGATCAATAGTTTCCACAACCGCAGATAAGTAAGTTTAACATCTAAAAACTGTAAACCCGGGCGCCTGGGTGGCTCAGTGGGTTAAAGCCTCTGCCTTCGGCTCAGGTCATGATCCCAGGGTCCTGGGATCGAGGCCCACATCGGGCTCTCTGCTCCGCAGGGAGCCTGCTTCCCTTCCTCCCTCTCCCTGCCTCTGCCTACTTGTAATCTGTCTGTCAAATAAATAAATAAAATCTTAAAAAAAAATTAAAAAAAAAAAGATTTAAAAACTGTAAACCCTGCACATTAAAAAGCCAGAGTTCACACACCAGGAGTAAGTACAAATCAAACTAATTTACAAAGTAAATGTATCCGAATATTACACTGTTCCTATAAAATCATTCTCAATTCATGAAATTTATCGACACAAGTTTATCCATAAGCTTTTTTATAATAAAAGAATAATAGTACAATTTTGCTTCCACGTTTCAATTTTTAGCCTTTTCCTTGCTGATAAATCACTGCCCATTCAAGTTTTTAAATTTTATTGTCTTTTTGGTTGGTTGGTTTGTTTTGTTTTGTTTTGTTTTGTTTTTTAGAAGTTAACACCTACACTGATGAAGGAGGCCATATTCTTTTCTTTTTTTTTTTTTTTTAATTTCTTTTCAGCATAACAGAATTCATTGTTTTTGCCCCACACCCAGTGCTCCATGCAATCCGTGCCCTCCTTAATACCCGCCACCTGGCTCCCCCAACCTCCCACCCCCTGCCCCTTCAAAACCCTCAGATTGTTTTTCAGAGTCCATAGTCTCTCATGGTTCACCTCCCCTTCCAATTTCCCTCAACTCCCTTCTCCTCTCCATCTCCCCATGTCCTCCATGTTATTTGTTATGCTCCACAAATAAGTGAAACCATATGATACTTGACTCTCTCTGCTTGACTTATTTCACTCAGCATCATCTCTTCCAGTCCCGTCCATGTTGCTACAAAAGTTGGGTATTCGTCCTTTTTGATGGAGGCATCATACTCCATAGTGTATATGGACCACATCTTCCTTATCCATTTGTCCATTGAAGGGCATCTTGGTTCTTTCCACAGTTTGGCGACTGTGGCCATTGCTGCTATAAACACTGGGGTACAGATGGCCCTTCTTTTCACTACATCTGTATCTTTGGGGTAAATACACAGTAGTGCAATTGCAGGGTCATAGGGAAGCTCTAGTTTTAATTTCTTCAGGAATCAAGGAGGCCATATTCTTGATGATCTCTTTAGATAAGTAAAATTTTTCTGTTAAGTTAAAAAAATCAGCATGTCTACTACATTCAAATTTTGAAATAATGGAGGCGAGGCACATAGGAATAGCAAAACTGTCCTTTTTCAGGTTCCATGCCCTAAAAAATGCTGGTTTTAAGACCAAATGACTGATGGAGGACAGTGTTCCCACTGTGATACTATATAATAGTCCTTCATGCTAGAATCTAACATATTCTCACCTATCTATCCCAAAGTCATACTATTTAATCATCGTATGCATTTAAGTTTTCGCCTTCTTGTGCTTTATGATTTGCCCTTTATCCCTTCTATCCTCACTCCCTCCCCAGCCCAACCTAGTCTCAAGAAAGAAAAAAAAAAAAAAAATCCCGTGGCAACAAAGCTCCTTTTGGTAAATTGGCCTGGGGACTTGACAAAGTGGTCTGTAAAAAGTGTTTGTCTTTTCAGCACTCGGTTTGTAGCGGCGGAAGTGGCAGGTTTTCTGTCTCCCAAGCTGACCGGGCTGCTGGTCACCTGGGAGCCCGAAGATGGCAGCTGGACCCAGAACTTTCCAAATTCTGGCCCCACGTCTGTGTTTGTATGAATAAGGCAAAGTCCCCAATGTAAAGAGGGAAAAATTGAACAACGTGGAAAATTTTTCATCAAGATAACTCTACTTGATTAAAAAAAAAAAAAAAAAAAAAAACCTCTGGGGCGCCTGGGTGGCTCAGTGGGTTAAAGCCTCTGCCTTAGGCTCAGGTCATGATCTCAGCGTCCTGGGATCAAGCCCCACATTGGGCTCTCTGCTCAGCAGGGAGCCTGCTTCCCCCTCTCTCTCTGCCTGCCTCTCTGCCTACTTGTGATCTCTGCCTGTCAAATAAATAAAAAAAATCTTAAAAAAAAAAGTCTTTTAAGCTGATAAATGTTGGTGCTTTTTTTTTTTTTTTTAAAGATTTTTATTTATTTATTTGACAGACAGAGATCACAAGTAGGCAGAGAGGCAGGCAGAGAGAGAGGGAAGCAGGCTCCCTGGCGAGCAGAGAGCCCAATGCGGGGCTCGATCCCAGGACCCTGAGATCATGACCTAAGCCAAAGGCAGAGGCTTTAACCCACTGAGCCACCCAGGAACCCCAGGTTGGTGCTTTTTAAAAAGCACTTACTTCCGGGAAGCCTGGTGGCTCAGTGGGTTAAAAAGCACTTACTTCCTAGAACTGAAAGGGCGTAATGTGATGTTGGTCCACACAGAGGTTATTGAAATGCTGTTGGTCTGTGAAGCCCAAACTTCGCCCCTTGGATTTGATTCCAGATGGGTGGGAGGTAGAAAAGCACACGGATCTATAATTCTCATACATCCTGAAACCATCCCCATCCACGGGTGATGCCAAGTTTGGAAAGCAAAGTGCCAATGACCCTGATGACCTTTAATCCTTTGGATTAAAGAAAGGTATTTTTTTGGCCATTTAATCAGTGTGTACTGTTGAATTTCTTTTCAAGTGGACGGCTCACTATTTTTCCTTAAGCTTTGTCTTCTTCATTTTGTTTTCTCCTGCTTTTCAAAACAAGGGACTTTCATATTTCTGTCTCCAAGATTAACATTACTAAGGCGCTGGTTTATAAACTTTGATGTTCCGTAGTTTTTTGGCACTATCTAGTTTATAATCCAAAGTTCATGATCTTTTTTAATCCAGTACAATGTAATGGCTTTCCTTCTTAGCATAACCATTTTCACCATATCCTTCAATCCTCCTATGTCTGACTCCAGGAAATGAAAACAAAATGAACAAAACAATTAGAGCACTGGGAAATCAACAAATTCGGTTAGGTATGCCGTGAGTCCCGAGCGTCCAACCGTCAGCTCTGGACAACAACTCACGTGGTGAGGGTGTGTTTCAGTGTCTTCCCACCCATCCTCACACATCCTTAAAGACACCAGATACACTCAAATTTCCCTTTCTTCCCGTTGCACAATTTACCTTCTGATCATGCCACCCACCGCCAGCATTTTCACTGGGTGCACACACACCCATCACCTTTTAACCACTGTCTTCTCTTGATAATGCCTACCCCCCACCACCTCTGAATATTTCTCCCTTCCCTCCTCCTGTTGATAACAATGTCCACATTTATTGAGTCCCCATATGTGCCAAGCGTTACCAAGGGGGCTCTCCACATGCCATCCCATTCATTTGTCATCAGAGCATTAGGAAATAGATACTATTATCTCCATTTGCTGGACGAAGTCCAGGAGAATTTGGGAACTTGCTTGGGGTCCCAGTCCATAAACAGCTTTAATGACAGATCATCGTAAGAGCTATAATATTGATGTAGTTATATCCAGGGAAAGAAAAAAAAAAAGGTTGGAAGCAAAACTTGACAAAGTCAAGAACAATGTGCTTGTTTTAACAGCTCTTGAAAGTAGAGATTAGAAAATCAAGTCACAATTTCCACACGCGTCCTAGGTCATTCCCTCTAATTACGAACTTGTTTATGCACTCACGGTGAAGAGAGTTAAAACCTATTTTTAATTTGACATTTCTGGCTTAGTGTCTTCTTCCATTTTCCACAGCCATCTGTAGCACGTTTGGGTCATGAAAGTCGGAGCCCACTGTGTGGTTTGGCCCGAGTATACAACCACCACTGAGCGGAGTTTCTGCGGAGAGTGCATCACGGGAAGGCTGTGGTGTGATGAAAAGGCAAGGTCTCCCCCTGACCCGGGACACCCATCAGTCTGTCAGTCAAATGCAGAAGGGCCGAATTACACGGCTGTGGCTCCTTCCAGCTTTGGCTTTTCAGTTCCAAACAGCTGACTCATCAATTTCTTTGGGGAAACGAGTCATGTGTGAATCATTAAAAGGCAATCTGGATTCTAAATTCACAACACAGGTCTGAGTCTCCCCTGGCTGCTTCTAGAAAGGAGTGTCTGCAAAGGTTCCAAACTTCACCCTCTTCTCTCCCCGCTCCCTCGGCACTCTATCCCCAGCTGAGGCACCCCCATTCACTATCCCGGTTGTAACCCTCAGGGATACACAACTGAGAGGGGCCAAACCTCCCTCTTAGATCCTACAACTTTCCCCAGACTTCCAGACCCTCCTGCCTCTCTCCAGACAACTCCATCTACACGTCCCCAGTGCCTTAAACTCAACATGTCCCAAATGAAATTGATCCTTCCCATAAATCCCACAATCCCTTTGATCTCCTAGTTTGGATTACAGCACCATCATGGGTGCAGACACGTGACCCGTGAATGTCAGGGTCCTGTCTCTTCCTCACCCAGAATGCCACCCGCTGCCAGCAATAATCCATAATCCATTCCCCATAATCCACAGTCAAGAAAGCCAGTCTGCTCCCTGCCTGGATGTCTCTAAATCTGGTCCCTTTCTTCTGCTTTGCTGTTGGCCCGTCTCAGCCTCTCTGGACCACCAGGAAAGCCTCCAGCTGTTCTTTGTGCCCACCCTGAGCACGACTACCAGAATATGCTTCCTGTCTGATGCTCCCGTATTTACGGGACAACCTCGGTTTCATCAGCTTGAAAACAGGGATATAATCACCATCAAGTGCTCCAAATATGTTGACACCAATCACATCCCTATTTTCAAGCTAATAAAACCAAGGGTGTTACTAGATATAAGCGATATGACTTTCTTATCATATCAGAAAGACATTCGTCTAGAATAACTTATCAGAGTTGAGGAACAAACCATTCTTCTCCTATCCCAGCTGGAAAGAGATCCCATGAAGGTTAAAATAATTTGATCACTGTAGCAACTGAACGCAAACAGGAGATAGAGATAAACTACGATTTACTGGGTATCTACTAAATGGCAGGTACTATAAGTAAGTTACTTAAGTTAATACAAGAAATAAGAAAATTCAGCTGGCAACATCGTTCAGATTTCACAGACCCTTCCCATTCCCTGGGTCTAAGGTCAAGGGTAACTTTTCCACAGAAAAACCCATCAATTTTTAAAGTACCTAAGATTGATGGATCAGTGCCTATTGTATGCTTAGGATAGGGCTCAGTACAATGAGGACAAAAGGAAAACCAAGCCATGATACCGGCCACCTAGAAGTCGACTACGGATTCAGGGGCATCAGGATAAGAATGGGATCATTGATGAAGGCAGTGTCTGCTCTTCCGTCATTAGGACATTGATAGGACACACAACCTCACCACACAGTCAATCTGAACAAAAGTGTTCCAAATACAAAAGGATCTGACACATGAAAACCACGCAAATGTATAAATTACACCGTAACAAGGGAGATTCGACGGCATAAAGATCTGAAAACGGGTCCTTTGTAAACATGACATTTATTTGTATGAAGAACGTTAGTGACTTGCAAAGTTTATTCTCTACACAAATGCAACTTTTTGATGTCATAATAAAGCCCACGAGAATAGAGACCACCTTGTTCTCAAAGGAGGGAGGTAAGAGCTCCCCCTCCTCCTAGTGCTTCCACGTGAAGGAATTTCCTTAGCATAAAGACCCAGGTGTGTGCCGCCGTCCCATCACCCCTGCCCTGCGGTGGTACTGACTTTTGTGATCGGTAAACGCAGGAGAAGGATCAACTCAGAGGTGGGAAGTGACCAAAAAGTTTCCCGGAAGAAACATAGAACAAGTCGGCTTTTGTCACACTGCAAAACCTTCATACTTTTGATGATTCTACTTCCCAGAGCCCCTCATTTTGTTCTTCTTTTAACGTTTTGCTGTCCCTGCAACAACTTTTGCATCTGCTGCTCAATAAACCCCATTTTATAAATCTGCTGGGCTTTCATTTGTAAAGCGTGGATTTTTAAAGACAAATATCTTTTAACCTCTTGAATCCCTCAGACTATCTAAAATGTCCCCCTTACACACACACACCCCTCTGGGCTTTCCCAAGCATCATCTTTTTGAAACTTTACAAACCATCGATATCATCAATCCCACTTGGTTTTTAGCAAAGCCCTTTGCGAAGCCACGAGCCTCATGCGATGCCAGGAGAGATGAAAGCGGGGCACCGCCACACTGTACCTGCCCCCAGTCTCTACGCACCGGGCTTCGCATCAGTCAGGTCATTTATCCGGGAACCTGTTACGGGACCTTAATGACTCGTGCTAGTTGAGGCCTGCAACTTCCCTCTTCCAGAGGGCTTGCGAACTGGTAAACAGCTTATGAAACTGTAAATGAAGCCGAAAGTTACTTTTGATTTTGCCTCATCTTTACCATGTCGCTTCTGCATGTGTTAAAGGCTCTAAAATGACTTAGTAATGACGATTTTGCAATATCGTAATCCGATCCCCAGAGACCTACCCAATCACCTCAGGGAAAGAGATCAGAATTTTACTACCTGATGAGGAGGAACAGGTCAGCACACGGCTGCACAAGATCCAGGCAGGGATCTTTCGTAGCCTGCCAGGTAACAAAGGGGACAAATCCAGCCAGTGACCGCTGGACTGCATTGCAAGAATATCCCATCTTGGGAAAACTCTGAATCATTAATGAGCCTTAAAACCGTTTAAATTAAGCAGGCAGGCCTGAGATTTGCAAGTACACAATTAACTTCTCCCCAGAGGAAGGAAGGTAACAAAACATCAAATTTCTCGCAGAGGAAAAAGTGCCCGTCTTAATCAACAGGTGGGTTTTTCTCGCATGGCTCAGGGGCTCACTGCCTACTGCTTTGTTGTAGACAAAGGACTCCAGCCCATTTCCAGGGCCTCCCCATTCATGAGGCTATTTGGCTCTGGCATTTGTGCCACCGGACGGAATCAACACGTTGGTGGGAAGTCACAGCCCAAGATCCTACTTGTGCCACAAGTATTCGAACCAATTACTTCAAACCTAGATAGGCTCTCGCATGTACTTATCCCCGGTTCTGCTCATTAAGTCTTTGTTTACAACCACACAGAAGAATAAAATGAACGCAGGCTTTTTATTCCTGAAACGAATAAAGCAAGCATGGGCGTTTTTGCAGCCAGACCAGATACTCCTGACGGACCCCTGCTGTGTGGCCTTGTATTTCTGAATGGTGACGGCTGGGCCGGCTGATCACCCGCTCCCCACCACATGCCCATGCCCTGCCCTCAGCTCCAGCAAGGGAGCTGGCAGGGTTCACAGTATTGTGCCGCGGCAGAAGCCATTCTGACCGTTATTGTTAGAGGTGTCTCATTCTTCATGTATCCATTTAAAGGCTTATAAATTTTTATGAACTCTGCAAGGTAAATACAACACGGCGGTTATATGCTCGGTCCAGAGGCCCGCTGCCATGCCTGCCATTTGGGATATGAGGAACCGGGTCATCCCTCCAGCCTCCTCCAAGTCCAACACAGCATCTTTGAGCCGCTGCCCTTAACCTTGCCAGGGCACTAGGTTACCGTTAATGAACGTGATAAAACATCCCCTAGCCACCTGAAACACCCTGGAGCGAGCCCAAGTCCCTGGCTCCTAGAGGACCACGTTCAGGGTTGGGCTCCTATGCCTCCGTCCCATCAGCACCTGGATGGATTTGCCTTGCAAACCGCGGCCCCCTCCCCCCGCCCCAACACACACACACACACACACACACACACACACACACACACACACACAGGTTTCCAGATCTCTGCATCTGTAAATACAGCTCCCTCCAGAGCTTCAAGTTTAAACTGTCAAACCATTATTCAGCAGATAATTTTGGAGCTGTCAGATATTACGTTCCATTAATGACAACCTTAATGAGATCAATATTAGGATATTAAGCAGCTGATTTCAAGGAATCTCAGATGAGCTCAACCTCCTGACCAAGCAAACCCGACCCTCTTTACCACCTCCTCTCCATCTATTAAAAGACTCATCACAAATAAAAGACCGTACGAAGTCATCAACGCCAAAATATTCTCTAGAAAGGAACAAGTTTGCTTACCCAGCACAAGTGCACTTTAATACCTCATTTATCCATCAACAGATACTGTCACTGATGCCAGCACTCAAGAGAAATCTGACTCTAAGCAGAATGACTAATATGGAGGGTCATCTCTTTTTTTAGAAGACGCGTGAGATTCTATATGCAATATACACACGTGTTAAGTTACCTATCACATACACATGCACGCATCAAAGAACGAATAAAAGCAGCTGTTAAACTTCTTAACACGTTCGAGTCCGTAATTAATGCGAACAGGCATGACAACATTCTAGACTGCAGTCTTTTGGAGGCAGGAGCTCATAATCCCCAAAGATTCAGAAGCATTACCTCATTGCAGCCTTGAGACAAGCTGAGCGTTCACTCTAGGCCTTTACCCAGCATCCTCCGGTTCACACAAAGACAACAGAGGCGTGACCAATCACATTGTGGCTAGCAGGCACTGTTTCAAAGCCCTCTCCCAATATTACCCATTGACATGCTCGCTGGCAGCCTGCTGAACTTGTCGTCATGGCAACACATCCCAGCTGCTCACCGAGGCTTGTTATATTACTTTTCCTTTTCACCACTCACTTAGCTAATTAAAAATTTAGGACTATGTTTTGCATGTTGGACGCAAATCGAAACAATGCAGGGTCCTTTCTCTCTTTTCTTCTTCTTCTTCTTCTTCTTTTTTTTTTCAATGGAGCTTTAAAAAATGCTGGGAAAAGCAATTCGAAGGACACTCCCATGAAGTCCCAGTATAACCAATCAATAGAGAGACTGCGTGCAGCTCTACCCAGATGGAATTTGTCGCTAAACCCAATCTGCAGGAAAGCAAAACCAAACCATGAGCGCTGCTGAAGATGTTCTTCCTGTTTCGAAATCTACAAGCCAATTCAGCACAGATGACTTACGCTGCAATATTCCCATTATTCTTGGTCAAAATGTTCTTTAAATATTTTTGTTTAACATGATTCCGATTTAAAGCAGCTTTACCCAGAATTCCACGATGCAGAGTAAATAAATAAATAAAGCACAGAGGAAAAAAGCGCCTGTAAAAACGGCCAATATGGCAAGTGCTAGAAGGGGTTCCAGCAGAAAGCGTGTCTGTGGACCCTGCCATATGTTTTAGATTTGACCACCAAAAACGTGTCACTGTTGCAGGAGGATGAAAACAGCAGCCCTGCAGCCGAAAACCCGTGGAGAGAAGATGCCAGTTTTTGTTTACCAAAGCACAGAGAGATCAACAAAACCTCCCAAACGGGTTCAGGGATGATGGCTGCCTTTTTGCAAACTCCCCTTAGGACATATCTACCTGACGACCCGGAGTCGATACCACAGATGCTCTTAAAATTCTACAGTAAAAAATTCCCCTTGCTTTTTTTTCGTGTCAGCTTTCCACTTAACATATTTCATAGACTAGAAAGAAAATTAAAATTGGAAACTCTGTTCATTGTGAATAAGCCGAGATAACAGACCTCAAAGTGGTTTTGAAAATCCAAGTGTTTGAGTTTATGGGGAGAGTCTGTACTAATTTCAATTAAAGGAGGAAACCAAGATATCAAAAACAAGCTTGGAGAGGTGGCTCGGCTTCCGCTTCCTCCCAGGTAGGGCTGCTAATTTTCCTGTCTGAAGTCATCCACGACGGCCTGACTCGTAGCACTCTGTCCTCAAACACAGGGCAGACACATACTCAGACAGGCAGGCCATATTCCCCCCAGGGCCCCCCTATCTCTGAATTTTCGTATCTACCACCAAATACCACTGAAAGAAGTCCCACCCACTGAGATAGTTAGAAATGTCAAAGAAGCCGTATAGAATTCTAATTTGTCTGTGAGGGATATGGGAGCAATGCCGGCCTATGAAAGCCAAGGAGAAGTGATTGGCAGAGCTATTTTGGGTATTAAGGGCAATACTGTTTACTCTCTCCCTGTCTGCCCGCTTCAAGTAACCAGGCGAGGGAACATAAATGAGGCTGGTCTCCCTTAAACATGGGAGGCTGGAAACAGTACCTCCTAATTCTCGCTGAGAGGGCAGTGAGTGGAATGGAAAAGAAGAGAATGAAAGAGGAAACCATCAAATAATTCTGGAAGCTGGAAAAACAGATGGATGAGAGGTAGCAGGATGGAGAGAGTAAAGAAAGTTTAAATATACACGCAAGAGGAAACGCATACCACGGATGGCGGTGTGGGTGTAGTAACTCAGAAATGATGTTGTGCGTATGGCGAGATTGAGAAAGTGAGTAAATATATTGTGGGAGAAGGAATACACACATGCGTCTGGGGGGATGAGAGGAGGGGCCCCATTTCCTAGCTCTGTCACAGAAAATCTCTAGAAGCAATGTTACTCCAATAGCAACAAACCCACACAGCGTTCACGATCTTGGGTTCTAAACACCATTCCCCACTGAAAGAAAAAAAGAAGGATTCTTAGAGAAATGATTGATCTCCGGTCTGAGGCAAGAAACACACAAGTGAACCAGGGACATCTTTTTGTGCCAGAAAGCAAGGAAAGGCTCCAAAACTGATGGGGACACCTGAAAAGACTTGGGGACCAAACTGAAGGGGTTTCCTTGGCCAAATCAAAAACAAATTGAACATCAAAGTGTGTGTACACAAAAAACGATATAACACACTGAATGAACAAAGAACCTATGAATAGTACATTGTGATACCAAAACAAACAAATACAGGGTGTGCAGAAACAAAGAATGCTTTTTTGGTTGTTGTTCAAAAATGAATACCAATTCATAACTTCAGAAGAAATTAAAGAATTAGAAACTGCCTTTGTAACCACCATTGTAATCGAAGGGATTGAGCGAGAATTAATGATGCATGATAAAAACACAGAATAAAAGACTGTTGGAGAACAAGTATTCATCCAGGCTCAAAAGTATCAACAAATAGATTACTTTTTAATTACAAAAGGAAAAGACAATGGTAAAGCCAGGTTGACACCACCATAACCAAGGGATCAAACTTAGCATCACCAGTGAGACAAAGAGCTAGCGTATATCTCCTAATGCTGTGCATTGAAAAGCACACACTCCAACCTATAAAATAGCCTTGCCAAAAAAAGTTTAATCTATATCTAATCTTGAAAAAAATAATCAGATATGCTTCAAATTGTGGGACATTCTACGAGACAACCAGACTGTACTGTTCAAGAAGGTTAACGTCATAAAAGCCAAAAGGAAGCAGGAAAACTGTTCTAGCTTAAAGGAGAAGGAGGACATGCAACACATAGGGCTTGATTAGAGCTTAGGATTAAAAAATAAAAATTCAAAGAAAACAGCCCTAGAGAGCATTACTGGAATAACAGGACAAAATTAAAGGTGAGTTATACACCAGATAACAGCATTATATCAATGTTTAGCTTTCTGAATTTGGCAATCCTCGTTTCTAACGGAAGATCCTTGTTCATCATAGAGAAGAAGTGTCATGATGCTTGCACCTACTCTCCAACGGTACGAAAGACAGACACATGATAGATGATAGATAGATGGACAGACAGAGAGATAAGTATCTGGGTGGATGAACGGATGGACAGATGGATGAATAGATAGATGGATGGCTGGATGGATGGGTAGGTGGATGGATGGATAGATACAGAGATAAATAGATGGAGAAAAAAAGAAAGAAAGAAAGACAGAAAGAAAAAGAAAAGAGGCAAAATGTCAACAATTAGTAAATCTAGGTGAAGGTTATACTGGTGCCCATTTCATTTGTTTTGTAACTTTTATGTTATTAGAAATAAACTCGAAGCTGGAGAGGGAAAAGAAATCTGGAAAATCTCTAGAATGTAGGTATCATTAAAGGTGAGGTATATAACAGGCTGAAACAGGACTACTGTTTGAAAGCCTAAATAAGGTGGATTTGGGCACTTAGTCCCACTCCTCCATCTAAAATAGTTAACCTCTCCCTCTAGCAGACATAGGAATTTTACATTCTGGAGAGGTTCAACTCTAATTTAGGGAATGCAAGCACAGCTCAGGGAAGAGTCAGATACTGAATAAAGTGGGATTATGTGAAAAATCCCACTGAAAAATGTGAAAACCCCACGTGAACAATTACATACTTCACTCAGCTTCTAGAATGCCAATGGCCAGTCAGGAGACTAGCAGACTCTTCTGGGGAAGCCGACAAGGCAAGAAAAGAGACCCACAGTAGCTCCTCCAGATCTCTCTGCAAAAAGGTCCAATAGAGGAAAACTCTATATCCCACAGAACTTCCAAACAGCATTTTAGTGCCTCTAGAGATCAAAACAAAAACTAGAAAAGGAACTCTTTAAAAATGGAGTTGTGGGGGTGCCTGGGTGGCTCAGTGTGTTAAGCCTCTGCCTTCGGCTCAGGTCATGACCCCAGGGTCCTGGGATCGAGCCCCGCATCGGGCTCTCTGCTCAGCAGGGAGCCTGCTTCCCCCTCTCTCTCTGCCTGCCTCTCTGCCTACTTGTGATCTCTGTCTGTCAAATAAATAAATAAAATCTTTAAAAAAAAAATGGAGTCAGGGAGTAGAGTAGAAGAACCATTCTCCCAACCCTTAAACATTCCCAGGAAGCCACTGGAGAGATAGCCTGGCAAAACAAGGATGTAAACTGAGGACCAAAGACACGAGGCTCAGAAAACAGTGGATCCAACAAAAGAGTGGTGAGAAGAAAACTCCCAGATAACAGCTGTTTTCCAGCCTAGAAAGCAATTAGTCTGGATCAGAAAAGGAGGACAAGGTGCTCCCAAGGGAAACTCTCCAAGAGAATAGGGGAATGGGTATCATTTGAAATATGAGAGCACCAACGAAAACACTGGTGGGTGTATAGCACATCTCATGGAGCACTGAGGGGGGAGAATTAAAGATGGATATACGAAAATCTACGCAGTTCAAAAAAAGAAAGACAATCACTAACTGCAGGCAAGACAAACAGTTGCGTAAGAGTAAACGGACTCACAGTGCAATTCCTCGTCCTGCGTTAAACGAAAACTACACGGTCCTCATAACGTGAACACTGATTACTGATTTATCTTTAAATTCTTATATAACTGCATTGGAAAGATCAGGGGATGGGAACTGAGTTTACAAGGAACCTAAATCTTCATTTACCCTCCCAGGAAGACAAAAGATAATATAGAAAATTAATAAATTGGGAAACAGCATTACAAGCACAATTTAGAAACTGCATACCAAAGAAACACCTAAAAGTGTTGGCATGGACTGCCCAGAGGAAGTAAGAATCAGAAACGGTGGTGGATAGAGGATGATAGCATTTGGGTGTGTATACCTGTGTGTGTACTTACTCTCATAGCGTATCATTTTTTAAATTTTGTAAAAGGAAAAATTAAATTATAAAAACAAAACTCTGATGAATAGCATATCCATGAGTAGGGTAGAAATCAATCTATTAGTAATTCCTTTTCTGAGTACCTCCTACAGGCCCATCACTTATTAGCTTTGTGACTGTGGGCAAGTATTTAACTTCCTAGTGTCTTAGTCTGCGTACCTGTAAAATGGGTATAAAAATATCTCATTCATAGCATGTGGCACAGAAGAAAAATGCCCAGTCAAGTAAACTATCGTTCATACTGTTACGAATGGGGCTTCCAGGCTTGCCACTGGGGAGCACCTGTCCTCTAGGACCTGCTGGAGGCAATGACAATGCAAGGCCATAAAGGGGTAGAGATGTGGGGCTAGGAGATAAGTTTCTGTAGTCTACTTCCCCTCAGCACCCCAGCACAAAAGATCAGCATTTCCAAAGTAAATTCCAGAAAACACTTCTTCCACAAAAGTTTTGTGGTCAAATCAATCTGGGAAACCACTACATATTACACCTGTTTCGGGAGAGTCACCCCTCCCCCATCCAGCATATTTATGGCTCTGCAGTCCTACGGGGTAAAGCAAAGGGTTCAAACCCACTATTTCTCAAACTGATTTTATCACGGAACTCTTTTTTATTCTAGAGACCCAAGTGGCACAAAATTAATGCTCCCGTGAGACGTTTGGAGAGTCACGCGGCCATGGATTTCAAGACTGTCAAGATGGAGAAGACTTTTATTCTAATCCTACTATTTCATAGCCTTTTAAATTCCCTTTTCATTTGCCTTGATTATTTTGACAAATTTGAAAGTGGTAAAAATATGGATTAACAGAAATCTCCCCTAATGAAATTACTTCTGTGAAAAGGAATCTAATATGTATTGATGAGATTTGCCTATACTTCTGAAATTGACCCTATAGTTGATTTCAGATAATTCACAACCAAGACAAAGCTCCGAGAAAGTTTTTAGAACAAAGGTAAAATCAGGAATAGATTCTTCTATTTAGAAGATAACTGTGAAGCGTGGGTAATTCGTGAAATGGGACATGTAATGGTTCTGGAAGCCCATAGAACAAGTCTACATTGCAAGACCTCTGGTTAGAACACCCTTTTAGAAAAAAAGAGCAGGTGGGATCGGCAGCAGTTTTCCTATTTTGAAATATGCATGACTCAGATTATTTTATATTCACTTACTTCTCTTGCTTTTTGAGAAAACTCAAAATGCATTCTCTCAGCGCTGGCGCTTTCTCAGAAAGCGAGTCTGGAAGTCCAGTGTTGTTTAGTTCACGAAAAACAGACAAACAAACAACTGCTTTCGTGTGTCAAAACGGAAAAGGTCAGAGGAAAATCCCTGGATAGTAAAAACAGTTGATTGCCACCTTTTCAAAAACTGGAGAAGAGACTGTCTTCCCCCCAGTCACTGACAAAGACACCTGGGAGGAGGCAGCCATGATGACTTGCCTTTCCCCAGCCTTGTGCCTCTTCCCCCAAGGTCACCCCTCACCCATCCCACACACGGAGGGAAAAGGGGCTTTCTAAGGGGCCTCAGCATGGTCATGTCAGTCCCCCGAGGAAAGCCTTTCAACCACTCCTCTTCGTTCTTCTTACTGAAACAAAACCCTCCTTAACATGGCTTGTAGGGTGCTTTCTGCCATGACGCCAGCTAACAGTTCTTGGCCACTGTCCTCCTATCCTGGCCTGCGGGACCTGTGAGCTCCTGAAATCAGCCCTTGCTGGGCTGCCTGTTTATGTGTCTGGAGTTTCCAGCCCCCTGGAAGCTCCTTGAGGTACCAGGTCTTAGAGGATGTCATGCCCCCATTGAACGCTGTGCCCTAGATGCCATTCCGTTCCCTCAGTATACTGTGATCGCTTTCAGACTCGGCCTCATCAGGGCGCCTGCCTCGCTGAGGACAGCCCGTGACTCCTGGGGCGGCTGGGCTCTCCGTCCTGCCTCCCATGAGCTCCTCAGGAGCTCTAGCCACACTGGGCTCCACTCTGTGCCCTGCTGCCCAACACTCGGCCCAGAGTCCTGCCCAGGCCAGGTTTCATGGCTGCTGTCGTGTTTGATGTGGTCTCTCTCCCACTGAACCGCTGGTCCATGAAGGCCCTCTGCTCACTGGCAGATCTCCTCAAATACTCCCCAGACCACTGCCAGGCCCACAGCGATGCTCCATAAATGTCTCCTGAGTATATGAATGAAGGAATGAAGGAATGATGAAACAGCAATGTAATTTGGTAAGTGTAATGCAGTTGACACATTAATCAAATATAATAAAGATGCTGTACCATGTCCAGAAGACAGCCTTCAGATGAAAATTCCATGATGTTTAATTCAAGTTATTAACTTTCATGGGGAGTCCTCAAAGCCCTCAGAGGTGCCCGATGTGGGAAAAGAGGCTCCAGGAGACATGGGCATTCGGCAGAACAGAATGCTGACCACCGCGACGACTTTCCCGTGAAAGCCTAAACTGTGAAGCATCACTTGGCTAAATTTCTGAATTTCTAAGACCCTCTGCCTGATACAACAGCAAGAACTCAATAAGGAACTGTGATTTACCAACATAAAAATATCTGGTGAAAATGTGAAATAAATTAAAGCTAAATTTTTAAAAGTACAGCAAATCACAAACCAAAAACATGGGGCCTATCATAGCAGTTGACCGAAATCAAAGAAGGAGAACAGAAGGAAATGGTATCCTTGAGCTCCCCTGTTGAAGGAATCAATATTTTGATTCTTTGAAACCTTGCCTCACAATGTGGCTCCTGACTTTTTGCAACTTGAGACATTTCTGAGTGTTCCTTCTCTTTTTGTACATTTCTCCATTTGCCTTTGGTACCTAATCTTTAGGTCTGGTTGACTGGTGCCTATGAACACCACTCCACCCCAGCTGTGACCCTAAGAACTTCGATTTCCCCACGAGGACATGCAAATCATTACCAAGACTATAACATCACTACCGCGTGGAATTTTAATTACAGATGCCACTTATCTTATTTTTCTCATGATCTCTAAGAATCTGCATCTTCTTTTTTTTTTTTTTAAAGATTTTATTTATTTATTTGGCAGAGAGAGAGAGAGATCACAAGTAGGCAGAGCAGTACACAGAGAGAGGGGGAGGGGAAGCAGGTTCCCCGCTGAGCAGAGAGCCCGATGTGGGGCTCGATCCCAGGACCCTTAGATCATGACCTGAGCTGAAGGCAGAGGCTTAACCCACTGAGCCACCCAGGCGTCCCAAGAATCCGCATCTTCTTTCAGCAACAGATAAACCAGGAGCAAGGAGGAGAAGAGATCTCAGATTTACTGAGAGTCACACCTTAAGTACCAGGCACAGTATTTTACCTGTTGTCTCATTAATCATAATGGCAACCCAAGAAGTTAGGTCTCATTATCTCAGTTGTAAGAATAAAGCATTAAAAAGTTAATAGCTTGCCCAGAGGCTCCACGGTCGCTAGAGCGACAGCCCTGAGAACACTTGGGTCCCCATCGAGTGATTATTACCCAAAGCAGGTGTTGGACTGACCAACAGTAGTGTGGAGCTAAATTGGAAAGCACTCCACCTGTCGATTTTGAAATGCTACATATGGGTTTAAGGACAAGTAATAAAAATGCACAAGCTAAAAATAGTGTATCTATGGGCTTCTACTTCTGAAAGGAAATAAGGCTCCACTACCTGCCAAGCGCTGCTCTCTACCTACCCTGAGATGGAAGCTTGTTACAACAACACCGTGTTACAAGTTAGGATAGCACAGAACCAAGAAAAAAGCCAACTAATTGTAACACAAGAAGCCAACCGCTATGTTAGTATGTACCAAATTGTACTGGGACACCCAGAGGGAACATCAACTCTGCTTGGGAGAACCCCAAAAGTGTCCCAGAGAAAGGCGACCACCAGGGAGTCTTCAGCAAGGAGTAAGAGGGAAAGGCATTTCAAGCAAAGACAAGAGTGTGTGTAATACAAATATTAGCAAATGCTTGTTGAGTACTGAGAGTAAGGCAACTACTACCACTTAATCCTGTAACAAACCCACCAGGTGGTACTATTACCATTCACTTCTTACAGGCAGGGAAAGAGGAGCTCAGAGAAATCAAATCACGTGTCCACCTGGTGGAAGCATGCGTCACCCGAAAGCTGAGACAAGGGCGTATTTGGGGATGAGCGTTGGGTAAGAAGCAAAAGGCAGGTCCGCTTCGCAAACTACACCATTGATACACCAGTCAATGCGGAGACCGATAGCTAAGTATGGCTTATCGTTAGGTTCCTGCTATGTGCTTGGCACCTTCTACGTACATGACCTCACTCCTCACGTCAGTCGTCTCCGAAATATTCTTCCAATAACCATTTTATAAATGAGGATATTGAGGCTAAGAAAAGCCACGCAATCTGTCTAGGATCTCACACTAAATAAATGCGGGATTCAGGTTTTGAAATTGAGTCAGTCGGACTAGAAAGCCCATGATTTTCACCACGATGCTATACTGTCTTTTGATTAGACACCAAGAGGTCATTCAAAACAATTAAAAAGTTGGGGGGGGTTCACCTCAAATTCGGCCAATACCTTGTATTTATTTGTTTTCGAATGAGACCAGTTACAGGGAAACATTCCTGCATTCTTACCAAATTCATTTATGCTGAGTGCCCATTTACATAGAAAATATCTTAAATTGTTCCATTTAAAAACCTGTAGTCCTAAGGGAGCTCTGCAGCTACATTCAAAATGTGTTATGCAGATTTAGAACATTAAGCATTTCATGACTGAAGTTTTTTAAAGAGCTTCGAGAAATACATTCTAAAGGGAGGATACGATGACTGCAGTTCTTGGCAGGGAGAGAGGAAATGATGCGTCCTAGCAAAACAAACTGAAGATAAAAGCACATACTGAGTGAGGACCAGAGCTCATTTCCAAAAGTCTTTGTCAGACCTGTTATGGTGTCTTTTAGCTGCTACTGAAATGACGTGCCCGGACTTCAGGGATCTAAAACGCCTTCGCTGTAGCGGGTGACGCAATCTTCCTCCACCCTCTGCAACATTCGTGATCCCCCAAGGAGATCAAACCTTCTCTGTTTTCACAAACCTTTTCTCCTAAGAAATGTCACAGGCCTCATTCTACGATGCCTCTTCCATGGGCACACAGAGCACCTCACACACCTCAGAACTGACTTGAGCACAGCTCACTTCTGCTCAAAATAAACATACAGCCTGGAAACAATCTATAAAATCCAAAGGACAAAATGACTTACTGTTCTAAATAGATAAATAAATAAGCTGCTCTATCAATAACTAATTAATAAGTCACTTTGCTGCGGCTTTCTCACCAATGAATGGCTGTACTGTGACAATTCTCTCCCCAGCTAAAATGAGATCTGTCTTCTGTCTCCCCCACCTCCATCCCCCAAATTCTGCAACTGGAATTCTCCTGTGTTTTCCCTTCTTGGAGAAATTTTAACATCCAAGAGACATTTTAAAAATAATAAACACCTTGTAGAGCCATCACCCCCACATTTTTGGCAATTGTTGAAATTTTGTCATCATCCTCTCTATAGAAGAAATGGAATCTTCTGGGTAGAGGTGATTGATTCATGGTCTCCATACCCACAGACAATCGCTCTCCTTAACTTGCTGTCCATCCTCCCTCGATACTTAAAACACTTTTATATACATAAAATGTCTGCACACAGGATACTTGGAGTTTGTAGGTACATAATAAACAACTTAACTCAGTAGTATCAGACTGTGAATCGTTCTGTAACTGGGTCTGTCTTCTCTGTTGAGGAACCCAGTATCTAGCACCAGGCCCAGATGTGGGGAATACTAGATGACTATCTACTTAACAAATGAAAGATAGGCTGATGATAGGACAGTTCCATAATTTGCTGAATAAGGAAGTTCTTCCAAACATTCTTCACTAGTAGTCGTCAAACTCAAATGCAAACAGAGAACTTACACAATTTCACCCACGTGTTTTACATGCGAGCTCAGTAAATACCGGACTGAGTAATGACATCACCTCAATGCATTTGCGTGTTCGCTAGCGTCTGGAGGACCGAGTATCAGCCCCACGTGAGTTAAGCACCGGCACTCAAAGAAAGGCATATTTTCCAGAATGTGGAGGGGTACGGCGGCTTCAGTCTCCATCATGCACAAGCTAGCCAACACACTCACTTTGCAATAGGAATGACCTGAGAAATTACTGGGGTTTTTTTTTTCCCTGATATAGTGCTAACCATTATTTTGTGATGTATGCCCCAAATTCCCAGGATGACTTCATTCTCTCCCACCCGGCACACTCTGTTAGAGCACTGAGGACACCATAAGTAATTTGTTGGGTTTGTACATCTGTCTTCTATACATCAAACCATGGGTTTTCTCAAAGGTAGTACTCACCTTTAACCATCTTTGCATCCATAGCCCTTGGCTCTATGCTCAGTCATAGATAGCTACAGTGGAGTGGATCTCCTAGATTTTTAAAATATCATAAAACTCAACAATGATTCTGTGCTTCCATAGCTCCTCATATGTTTTAAATTCTTAATCACGTTATTTCTTTATATTTTTATTTTTAAAACATTTTTGACATAGGGACTTCCCAATATTCAAAAGCAGACAGAATGGTATACTCATATACCTATCACCCAGCTTCAATAATTAACTCATTTTTATCCCTCTTTACAGAAACCAAAACCGGGTGTCACAGATGATATATTACAGGTATGATTTATTCAAGAAAAACTATGCAAAATCACATGCAAAGGAGAGTCCTTGGCCCTATATCAAAAAGGTGTTTTCAGTTAAAATATTTTGGATTTTTATAATATGACTCCCTGCTTCAGCTAGGTTTATCAATTAAACAGCTACCTTCCGGTCCTGCTGGTGAAGCCGTGTTCTGGATTGTCAACTCTGCAGACACAGGGTCATGGTCCCATAATATCTTGCATCGTCATTTAATGCTAGTAAAGTGTCTGCATGTCGTTAATAATGAAGGATCACTGTTCCTTTCCGGCCTAAGCTTTCATCTGCAATAGTGAACCTTATTACATTTGGAATCTCCCGGTTTCATCTGTATGAAAGACTTTTGCCTCCCAGAGTCTCGCATTTCTCTAAGAAGTTTTACCTCCCTCCTTCTAGAATCGGAATTCAGAGCCCCAGCAATCAGACAGACTGATAGGTCATGGTAATACAGCAATCCAAAGACAGAGGCTGACCTCTTTATGAAATGAAAATATCTGACTAGGAGAGTAATAATAATGAATTTCACTTCCATACGCACTGCTTTCCAAAGAAAACTGTTTTTAGAAAGATGTTTTCCAAAGACCACCTGAGAGAGAAAATCCTTCCAAATGTCGTCTGTCTCTCCATTCTAACCTCTACCAGCTCTGTAGTGTTTCAAAGGTCCTGTTTTGTTTTCTCAAGCTGCAACAGCAATTGGCCTGTATTTTACAAATAAAAGGCCTTTTTCCCCCTCTTTGGGGAGTGCCTACAAAGTCAATTTGCAAATGTAAATGATGCAATATGAAATTACCCTTTTTTTCTGAGAAAAGGAAGGATTTGGTGAAGGGGAGCTCAAGGACTAGCGGTTTTGCATATAGGTCACAAAAATGAAGGAGGGAAGCGTAGCTGTCTCCTAGATACAGAAGACTCGGAGGCCTCCCAGTGATTCTTCAGCAGGTGCACGGAGACCCAAATCTAGCAATCTCAACACTGGTCTGATGGGGTGAGTCACGAGTGCCCTACAATGATCTATTTTTCATTTTTTTATTTTGTTGTTTCTTTAAGCAAAAGCTTCGCACATATGCGTATCACAAATGTGTAGAAAGTGTTTCACGAATGTCTAAACTAAAAGGGAATTAGCTAGCTGATCAATCAATGGTAGATTTGATTGTGCCTCTGTTGACAGATCTGCTCTGGGTGTCAAAGTTTATTTAACTGTTGGCTGCTGATCTGTTAACATCAAAATTACATTGATTGAGCCAAAATCAAAGATTCCTCTGCTGTTTACACATTAGGCATGAAAGCTAATTACTTACTAATCCTTGAGGGTTTCAAACACTTTTGATGTACTAAATATCCCTGAGGACCATACATATTTTTTAATGGGTTGAGGACAGATCCTTCAACACATGTGTAGTCTAAAAACCAAAGAGCATGTGACAAATGCCAACAAGGGAATCATTATGTCTCTTGTCATAGAGAAGTCTCCAATTCTCTCTCTAGCCAAAGTTTACAATAAAATATTCACGATCTACTGATTGATATTTCATTTCTGTGTTCCTTCTGGTGGAACTGTTTAATGCATAATACATAAACTTAATAATATTAATATTAATTCTACCTGCCATTTGCCGACAACTTCCTCTGCACCAGGCACTGTGCTAAGTACTTACTGCATGCTCAGGACGCTTAGTAGGGACAGATCCCCAGCAAACCACTACAGAGGTGCTCAAGGATTGTTTTCTGAATGAATGAAAGGACTGAAGAGGAGGAAGAGAGCCAGAAGGATAGGTAAGAACAAATATTGTGAACACATACATATTTCACAAACGCTCCACCAGTCTACCGAATCCACAGTTCAGTACAGTCGTCTCACAGAGCGATTAATTCGGTTCATGGAAAGATACACCAAAGACAACCTAGTGGTTCTTTTGCTAACTCATCATCCTTACCTCGGGCTTGTAAAAGAGGCTAGATCAGAGCCTGTTTCCTAAACAAGTGGCTGGTTAGCCATATCAGACCAAAAACAAACAAACAAAGAAAACACACACAGCGAACTTTGTATCGCTTGTGTTCATCTCTGTGTTAGCCCGAACAACAACAACAAAAAAACCCACAAAAACGGTGTCTTTGGCAAGGTATTCATCAATCTAGATTTATTGAACAATTACTTTGCGCAGGAATTAGAAAACGAAATTTTACAATGGTAAATCAACTGGGTGGGAACTTAGGAAAAGAAATATGTTTAGAACAAGATACAATAGGGGCGCCTGGGTGGCTCAGTGGGTTAAGCCTCTGCCTTCGGCTCAGGTCATGATCCCAGGGTCCTGGGATCGCGCCCCGCATTGGGCTCCCTGCTTGGCAGGGAGCCTGCTTCCCCCTCTGTCTCTGCCTACTTGTGATCTCTGTCAAATAAATAAATAAAATCTTAAAAAAAAAAAAGAAAAAAGGAACAAGATATAATATATCAATTCTTTGGAGCCATCCCAAGTAGGAGGCTCTGTAAGAAAAAGCAAGGCAGGATTCTGTGTTGCGGATTCGGGAGTAAATGGCATATAACCAAATTAGAAAAGAGTACTTGACCTCTGTCAGCTATCACGCCAACAACCAGCTTGGGTTATCGGAGAGCCTCAGATGAGATTGTGCTACATTCCTGTTGATGACAATATCTCCGAGAGGTTGGCTCTGGCATGGCCGCTGTGATAGAAAGCGGTATTGTGCAAAAATCAGTGTGGCGCCTGAATGAGGGTGGCAGTGTCGGATGTCACTTCCAGGTTTGGGAGGTGGTGCAGTGCCCAACATGTGCATACGTCTCCTTAGTAACTGGAGTTACTAAAGAATAAAACATTGTCTTTCAAATTGCTACTAAGTTGTTAGGACGTCCTTGAAATATTCATTTTAGTCATCGGGACCTAAATTAGAGAGCAGAATGACAAGGTATTTCTTTGGCCTTAGGAATGCCGGGACAAAATGACCAGAGCTCGAAAGGCACCAGGAATCCACAGGATCAGGGAACCCGTGGCTCCCTTCCAGGGGTGCCCTGATTTCAGAATGGAAAAAAAAAATGTATCTTTAAATAAGAGAATACCACAGTTATGATCACGGTGGGTGTATGTGTCACACAGCTCAGAATTTTCAGGAATATTACATCTCCTCACCATGTGGCTTCACAGATGAGGAAGTTGAGATGCAGAGAAGTTAGGAAAGAGGTCCCCAGGGCATGGAGGTAGGAGGATGTGAGCCCGGGACCTCAGACCGGGGACTGTCTCCCCCACATGGGCACCCTTCCCTCGGGCACTGCTCCCAGCCCTCCAGCGACCCCATTACGGCTCACACTCCACAACACTCAAGAGACGCGAAGTCCCTGGAAAAAGTCTGTTACCATCTGTAGTGGACTGAGTGGCGGCCCCCCAAAAGGATGCATGGACATACTAACCCCAGAACCGGCGAAGGGGACGGGATATAGAAAAGGGTTTTTAAGGTAAGGATCTCGAGATGAGCAGATCATCCTGGATTAGCTGGCCGGCCCTAAGTCCAATGACAAGAGTCCTTCGAAGAGACACAAGGCTGTGTGAAGACGGAGGCAGAGACCTGACAGATGCAGTCACAGGCCAAGATGCAGGAGGAGGAAAGAAAAGATTCACCCCTTAGAGCCTTCGAAGGGAGCGAGGCCCTGCCAACACCTCGACTTCAGACTTCCAGCTTCCAGAACTGCGAGGGAATCGTTCTCTGTGATTGTAAGCCACCTCGCTGACGGTCCTTTGCTACAGCAGCGCGAGGATACCACGGCACTGTCCACGGAGCCAAATCGCCAATGACCAAGTTGGTTATAAAGCACTTGAAAATCCAAATGGCCTGGTCAACTACTAAGAGCTGTTACCAGTGCAGACTCTGATAGCGGTCGCCTACCCCGGAGACACCAAGGAGCTGACTCTTGGCCAGTTTCATGACGTGGTTCTCATTTTAAAAATAGTTTATTTTCAGAAAAAAATATTTATAAATAGCAGCCTATTAAAAGATCGGTATTTTATTTTTCTTAAAGGTTTTATTTATTTGCGCGTGCGTGTGAGAGAGAGAACGAGAGAGAGAGCAAGAGAGCTCAAGCCGGGAGAGAGGCAGAGGGAGAGAGAGAAGGAGGCTCCCCGCTGAGCAGGGAGCCTAACGTGGGGCTCGATCCCAGGACCCTGAAATCATGACCCGAGCCCAAGGCAGACACTTAACCAACTGAGCCACCCGTGAGCCCCAAGACTGTTATTTCAAATCAGAGCTGATAGACTGTAACAATGGATATCACAAGGCTAGAAAAGACATCTGAAATGCATTTCAAAACAATCGTCCTAAAATGAGACAGAATGTTGTCTCCAAGGTGAGTTACGAAAACCAAAGTCATCACACAGAAACCATGGCATCTGAAAGAACAAACTCGGGGAATAAAATAGATTCCTCCTAGAAACAAACTCGTGGAGAAAATAACTGGGAAGGAAACAATCTACCTTTATTTAAAAAGAATAAAAACAATGATGGGGACCCCACAGGTCATGGGCAAACCACAGGGTACAAGTAATCCACCACTAAAAGCTCTTAGAAAAAGGGGTGATCGTAAGACGTGTGTATAAAGCCAAAAAATTGTAGGTTTCCTCAACTTCAGAGGGATTCATTATACTCATGCTTCTCAAACTACCTGTGGCAAGGATGATTTTGTAAAAGATAATAAAAATGAATTATTGGGCAAATGAAATTTAAAACCAAAAAAAGGAAGCCCAAATGTTTTCATTTTTAATTTCTTCCAAATTTTTATTGTATGCAGATATCCAATCGCATTTCAATAAATATAACCAGAACAAATAAAGCATAGGCAGAAAAGACAAATCGTGCACATTGTTCATTGAAAGTGTATTCAGACAATTAATTTCAGGAAAAGCTATTATACTCGCAATTCTTTGTCTTTCTGTAATTGCAACAGAACACAATTTATGAGAGAAATAGTATTCCTCGTATTAAATACCAATAGGCACACCCTGAACAAACTAAGTGTATCAATAAGGTTTTTAATGTGACAAATGAGCTTGCTTCCTGCTCGTTAAGTTACTAATCTAAGCCGGATGGATGACAATGCTCTGCAAGAGATAATGCGTATCAAAAATGCTTCTGTGTTTTTGTTTTCATAACAGTCATAGTAGAGAACTCGGTCTCAAAAAGGTGTGTTAAATGGGAATGGAGGAGATTTCAAAGCAATTCCGCAAACTTAGGCTTTTTTTTTTTTTTAACTTTTACTCAAAGCCAGAGATGCTGTATTTTCAAAATTTACCTTTAATCCTTCATCAGTAGTCAATGCCCACTATTTATGCAGTGAAGTCAAAGCTAAGTTTAAATCATCAGTCCAGGACACCTGGGTGACTCAGTGGGTTAAGTGTCTGCCTTCGGCTCAGGCCATGATCCCAGGGTCCTGGGATTGAGCCCCACGTCGGGCTCCCTGCTCAGTGGGGAGTCTGCTTTTCTCTCTTCCTCTGCCGCTACCCCCAGCTTGGACTCTCTTGGTCAAATAAATAAATAAAATCTTAACAAAAAAAAAAAAAAAAGAAGGAAAGAAAGAAAGAAAGATAGATAGATAGATAGATAGATAGATAGATAGATGGGGAATACAGTAACATCCTACCAGGTCCGCTTCAACCACACCTGAATTCAGTGAGACAGTCCACGAACAATTGCTTGGACGTGGCTGAAATGTCAATCCCCTCCCAGGTTTAGACGCCTACTCTCAATGTTCTTAAATATTTTAACCACTTTCTGGAGGTAGGATTGACATACAAAAGGCTGCACATATTTAAGGTATACAGCTTGATGATGTCAGAGAGAAGCACACACCCACCCGAGGAACAGCATTTTGCCTGTAGTTAATAGCACTGTGTTCTATACTTAAAAATTTGCCAAGAGGATAGATCGTACACTAAGTGTTCTTATCACCCAGACACAAAATACTAATAAATAAAGAGGGCAGGAAGAAACGTTTGGGGGTGATGGGACACTATTGTATTTCAGTAATACAATAATGTATAAGCATGCAACTCACAAACTCACGTATACGGCAAGAGACGAGAGCGTGTTTTAGATGGCCATGGCTAATGCAGTTTCTAATTCTACCTTCAGAAGAAGACTATGTCTCCCCATACCCGTTTTTATTGATGTATAATGACATGTCTACTCTTAGTTTTTGCATGTAAGTCCTGGTGGACCTGTCCACCAACCCCAATCAGAGTAGCTTTCAAGCAAACTGCTGAAATCCTTAAGGAAGAACCATGACCTCATCTAACAAAGGAGGCGGCTTTTTATGGCTTCCTGGGTGTTTGAGGTAAGGGGAAAAGGCATTGTCTTCTCTCCCCTGGAAACTCCTTCAAGTCAGATGAAGAAATCACAACAGCCTTTCAAGAAAGCGAAGTCTACACAAGGAATCGAAATTAACTAGGGGAATTCTGGATTAATAATTTTTTTAAAAAATGACAGATTTTTTTTAAATGCTTTCTTTCTTTTTTTTTTTTTTTAAAGATTTATTTATTTATTTATTTGACAGACAGAGATTACAAGTAGGCAGAGAGGCAGGCAGAGAGAGAGGAGGAAGCAGGCTCCCTGCCGAGCAGACAGCCCGATGCGGGGCTCGATCCCAGGACCCTGGGATCATGACCTGAGCCGAAGGCAGAGGCTTTAACCCACTGAGCCACCCAGGCACCCCAAAAAATGACAGATTTTTATGTCAGCGGAAGCATCCCGTATGTGAAATACTAGCTTCAATAGGTTTGGGGTTTTCCTTGCATGCTACGAAGCATGCAGGAAATGGAAAGGAAAACCCCAAGGAATGTCCATCCGATTGGTGGAGGTGACCACAGTGCCCCACCAAAAGGAGGCTTTAACTGTACATCAGACACCCATGCGCTGATCCAATGCATAAAAATCCATGCACGTTAAAACTTAAGATACTGTCGTGATTACTTCCCTCCCTGCTTAGGATGCACTATCCTGGAGCCTGTTAAAATTAGTAAGATAATGCCTTTGTGAAAGAAACTCATAAAACACAAAAGCGTCATTCCTCTGGCCACAAAATGACATCTCAAATTGTTTTAAGGATTGTTCATTGTTACAAAACTTGTTTCAATCACAGCTATAATGGAAACAAGGTAACAGAGCATTTATAATACCTTTAAGTGGTGACAAAACTAATACTACAGGGGGTTAGGAAGTACGACAGCAACACACAACATACAAGTATGACAAGTATGACAGCACACAACTATGTCTAGGAATCCAAGCAGGCTGGTAATGCTGCATGTTAAAGGATTCCATGCACTTGTATTTATTTCTTCCTTAAGTAAGCTTATTTATGATTAATACTCAAAAAGTCTTTAGTTCTTCCTACTCTTGGTTTTTCATTCATGGTCTTCAGACACTGTTATTCCTACAGAATGTTCCTGTATCATCACAATTTCAATGCTTTTGTCCATAGCTTCTGCTCTGAGCAACTTAAAACCCTGTAAGGTCTTATAATACAGCAAAATAATATATGACAATAAAGTAAAATTGTCTTTTCAATAAATTCGTGACCCACCGTAAAAGAAAAAAAAGGCACAACCTTTATAGGAGAAACATAAAGTGACAGACATCGATCACAGCCCTCTGACAAAGAAAAGCCTTGTGGAAGCCATTAGAAATGAGTAGAATCAGGTTAGCAGGGTGGCCTCACCAGGACAGATGAAGAAGTGTCACATGGACAGGGCACGGAGCCTCCAGGAGGAAGAACAGCCTTGGCCAAGGCTAGGAGGCAGACTGTAGCAGCATTCAAGTCTAAATTCTATTCACGTTGGTTACTCTTAGGGAGCTGGGGTGGGTGGTAAGGATTTCAAGTTTAAGTTTATATACTGGTATATTGTTTGAAGTTCCTATGGCAACGCGTTTCTTTTGTAGCTTTGAAAAGTAAACTTTTTCTCCCCAAGGAATGTTTTAAAGTCGCAAATCCAAATCTGAAATGCAGAAGATCCATTTCAACAAAAACACAAGGGGCTTCAAGGTATGTAATGTACCCTATCTCAGGTTTTTGACCTTAGAAATGAAGAATCTAAGACATTAAGAACTTAAAACCTAAGCCCCTAGGAAAAAATGTCACCTAATCATTACTCTTATCTTCTGGAATGCAAATGCCATTGTTCTAAGTGGCTGTAGGAGCAGAAGGGAGCAGAGGAAACCAGCCCGTTTTAGGTCCACCCTGGGTCCCAGGCACCATGTGAACTACTCAGTGTATCGCCACCCCGTTCATTCCCATAACCACCTTACAAATGTGGCCTAAGTACTTGTGTCACAGGTGAAGAAAGAGAGTCAGAGTCTAAAAGGATTTTTCCAGATCATCAAGCCAAGTGCCAGGGCTGGGATTCACTTTGGTTTGACTTCCCCAAGCTACCAAACTGCTCTGCCCTTCTCGTGCCCAGCCTCCGATCGTTCATCCACCCTTCATCTCACCTGTTTCCCTTCTAGTCTTTCCGGAACAGGTAGATCGACATATTCATCCTTATAACCCTCTAAGGAGTTGAGCCCCCAAAGCTGCACTCCAAACGGAAGGGTAAGACAATCCTAAATATGGATTTGCAATAAAAAAAATCTTGGGGCACCTGGGTGGCTCAGTGGGTTAAAGTCTCTGCCTTCAGCTCAAGTCATGATCCCAGGGTTCTGGGATCGAGCCCTGCGTAGGGCTCTCTGCTCTGCGGGGAGCCTGCTTCCTCCTCTCTCTCTGCCTGCTTCTCTGCCTACTTGTGATCTCTGTCTATCAAATAAATAAAATAAAAATCCTTAAAAAAAAAATCTTCTTCACTTTTAGCATGGTGATGCCCGTTAGAGATGTTTTGCACATTTGTGAGGCAATTTTGTTTGCCATGACCCTAGAGAGGGTGTCATTGGGCTCAGTGGCCAGGGTTCCACTGCATCACGTGGGGCAGACCCCCCAGAGGGCATGTTCCTGTGTGGGCTCCCCACGTCCTGCCAGACACCCATTTGGTGAAACACTTACTTGCAATTAGAACAGAATCGCGTTTTTACATATAAACATAAATCCGTTTGTCCCACCTTTAATACACGTTGACTTTTCCAGGAGATTACAGGTGGACACGGAAGAAACATTGCTTCATTTACAATGTGGCCTTGAGTTATTCCTCACCGCAGAAAATTGTGTCGATAATGGCATTTAGCGCCGGAGCCAGGAGTGGCCCGTGTTTGCATTCGGGATGACAGCCCACAGGTGCAGGCATCCCACCACTTCCTGGGGTCTTCCAGGGAAACCCTATCCAAGCATTTGCATATTAAAACTCCCATCATTCTTTTTATTTCTCACTTCTTTTGCAACTAGGTAACATACTGGGTTTTTGAAATGAAGTGTGTAGGTAAGATTATATTTCTGGATAGGAAAAAAAGCATTACCAAGGCATTTGTTGTAACGAAAGGACATCTGGGGGAGGGGGGGCTAAGAGGGTTGCAAATCACTGCTCTACATCAAAGAATCACTGAGTAAGAGAACGGGGATATTTATTTTAGAGAACTTGGTCACTAACTGCTGTGTAACTGGACAAGTCAGTAAAAGGAGACAGAGACAAAGGATAAGCTATATAAAAATAAGAGAGGACTATACACATAACTCGAGATGCTTCAGTAAGTCCCCGATTCAAGAGAATGGGGGTGGGGAAGGACATCAGGAGAGACGGGCAGAGACTGTTCAATTACATATCATATTTACATTTTACCTTTAAAGAGGTGGGGATCATTTGAATTTCGTGTCGCTTCCAGCCCTATACCCTCTTTTTGTGAATCCTTAAATACTCTACCTTCTGTTTACTTTCCTTTTATTCTCCCTTTGTCCATTTTCCCATTTGTTTTTTAAAATCGTATTTTATTTAGTTAGTTTTGTTTTTGTATTTTTTAATTTAATTTAAACTCAATTAATTAACATGCAATGTATTATTAGATTTTTTAAAAAAAGATTTTTATTTATTTATTTGACACAGAGAGAAAGAGAGAGAGATCACAAGTAGGCAGAGAGGCAGGTAGAAGGAGAGGGGGAAGCAGGCTCCCTGCTGAGCAGAGAGCCTGATGCGGGACTCGATCCCAGCACCCTGGGATCACGACCTGAGCTGAAGGCAGAGGCTTAACATTCTGAGCCATCCAGGTGCCCCTGTATTATTAGATTTAAATATCTCCTTAAGATATCACAAATCCTGTTAGGAGAGAGAGGATGAGGTGAGATACACATAAATAATAAATGCTTTTCCAAACACGGGATACTATAATTGTAACTACTGTACCCCGGGCCAAAATGGTTAGGGACACCCAGGTCAGGCACGGTCGGTGTATTATAACCAAAAACTCCTCCCATTTTTTTGTATAGATTTTTATATAATCACTTTAATTTCAGCAAGATTAAACACGCTTAAGAAAAGCCAATCCCAGTGATGCCTTCTGCTAATTCTACAGTATTAAATCTAAAATGAATCACTACCATTTCAAATACATTGGGGAAAGGTATGATATTCATATCTGTCCATAAACTGAAATAAACGTTGGAGGTGAACTAGATAATCTGCTTCTGAAATTATCCAGGAGATTAAAGCGAAGCCTTTAGATAGCTGCGTATTAAAAATGTAAATATTAGGGTAATACAAACATTAACCGATAAAGCCTTCAGAAAGTGTTGTGATATTTGTGTTTTCCTCACCACCATTTAGAATGTGAATCTGCCTCTTGCCGATTTCGTATGTACGTTCTAAGGATATATGGAAAGATACAGGCAAGCTCTTTAAAGTCCTTTATAGGGGCACCTGGGTTGCTCAGTTGGTTGAGTGTCCGACTCTTGACCTTGGCTCAGGTCACGATCTCAGGGTCATGAGTTGCACCCTGGTGTCCGGTTCACACTGAGCCTGAAGCCCACTTAGGATTCTCCCTCTCCTTCTGCTCCTCACCTCCCCCCGCTCCCCCAGTGAAAAAATAAATAAAATCTTTAAAAAGAAAAAAAAGAAGACATGATTTATAAATACTAGGTATTTCTGAAGTAGTATTCTGCAAAAGGCTATAAATATGTTTCCAATGAGGAGCTCTCATTTGGGACCTTTCTTTAGTTCTAGAGCTGCAGAAACACCCACATCTCCTCCCGCCTGATGCAGCGGGGAAACACCATGCTGCGGGGAGCCGGGTTCCCCCTTCCGTAGCCAAATTGAGCTTGCGTCAGGAGGAGCAGCCATACTCCCTACCTAGCACGAGGCTCAAAGTAGTAACTGGATGATTCCGGAGCGACAGGATCCCTTGTGGGACACAAAGCAAATCAAAACAAAGCCATGAGTAATATTACTAGTATATTCTACAGGCGGATTTCTCAGATGAACATGAGGGGGAAAAGGTCTACCAAACATCTCCACCTGGTGCATCTTCAGAAATACCTCACACACAACGTATCCAAAATGGAACTCACCAACGTCCTCTACCCCAAAGCTGTTCCTCTCCTCCGGCGTTTTCCATCTCAGTGAATGACATCCCTCCCTCACCCAGAGAGCTAGGTGCTATCCTCTACTTCTGCCTTCTGCTCACCCGCCATGTCTGATGGATCACCAAGTCTGCCAGTTGGGTCTCCAAGGGACACCTCAGGTTGGTCCCCCACTCTGCCTCTCCACTGTCTTCAGAAGCTCCTGGCTGCCATCTTCTCAGGCCTGGGTCCCTGGAATAGCCCTTACCTGGTCTCCGTGCCTCCCCTTCTGCCGTCCAAGTGCAAAGTACTCTGACGTCACTTTCTAGAGTAAAAACCTGCCATGGGCCCTTGTTGACCCTTTCTTAGATAATATGCACGTTCCTTAACCCTAGAAGGAATAGGGTAGCCATGTGTCTCAGTCTGTCTGGGATTTTGCACCTTATGCCTGTTATTCTGGTGTATTTATTAATAATGCCCCCTTTCACTGGGCCACGTGTCCAGTTGGGATGATAAATTATATGGTCATCCTACGTACAAAGCCCCTTCTGAGCTTCTCCCTACCTCGCTCACTATCTTTCAGGCAAGGTGAATGTCTTTCAGTCCCTTTCTTTCCCAGCATCTGTAGACTTTAAGAACAGGAGCCCGTGTCTCATACTCTCCCTAGGCACCTGCCACCCAATATACAACTGGCATAGAGACACCTGATATCACGGAATAAACCAGCCGAGGAGAGTCCCAGGAATATGGTAGCTCCATAATGAGTATATTGGAGCAGATGACTGATGAAGATCTTTCGAGAAATTAAAAGGGAAAAAGAACTCAGCAAGCTAGGGTTTGGATTTGAGGCAATCATTTCAGCAAGCAATTCTCGTTCCTAGTTGACTTTTGAAAGGGCTATTTTGATACTAATACATTTTCACAATCCCCCAGCAGAAATTTCTATTATGGCTGCTGCTCTGTCTCTTTGATTTGAAGACATCTATAGAAGCCACACACGGCTCTCAGAGTCTCACGCAAGAAACACAAAACAAAACGCCACAGAAATGGATTAGTATCTTGAACAGGTTTTCAGAAATACTGATGGGTGGCGTAAAAAAAAAAATATATATATATATATATATACACATACATACATATATAGATATATGTATATATAGATATATATATATCTATATAGATATATATAGATATATGTATGTATGTGTGTGTATATGTATGTATGTGTGTATATATATGTATGTGTGTGTGTATATATATATATGGTTTCTTCCTCCAAAAAAGAAAAAGGCGAGAAACACAACTTCATATTATTCGATTATGCTTTTAAAATGAATACTGAAAGTCAATTTCCTTCTTAAAAACAAAAGTTAGGGAGCTAGGATAATGAGTTGTCAGAGATGGACAGAAATAATCAGAAAACAGTGCACATCATGCCAACAAGACAGCTGTGTGTCTCAGAAAAGCATTTAGCCACGAGCTCATCAGTGCTCCGGCCCTCCACCCCAGGATACTGCTAAATGGTCTTTTTTTGGGTACGTGTGGGGGTGGAGTGAGAAGCGAAAGTTATGAATCCCTTGCAAGAGTCTCTTTGTTCCCTTGGTGTTCCTATTTACAAAAGACTCAGAACTTGGTGTGATCCATGGCTGAAGAGTCTAGTACTTTCAAAAGAACCTATTAGTAATGAGTAGGTCCCAGGACTTCAGCAAATCTCGACATTTATAAAGATGGCTACAATTCCATGTAATTCTCCCAAATAACTACAAATTTCAAGTTACCTCTTTGTATCTTTAAGAACTATGTGCATGAAACTTAAGACAGCAATTAAAATACGGTATTCAGGGGCACCTGGGTGGCTCAGTGGATTAAGCCTCTGCCTTCGGCTCAGGTCATGGTCGCAGGGTCCTGGGATCGAGCCCCGCATCGGGCTCTCTGCTTAGCAGGGAGCCTGCTTCCTCTCTTCTCTCTCTGCCTGCCTCTCTGCCTACTTGTGATCTGTCTGTCAAATAAATAAATAAAATCTTTAAAAAAAAAAATACGGTTTTCATCTGAGCGCATTCTTGGACAGTTATCGAAGTTGACCTTCCTGGACTTGAGTTACACCACAGACCCAACCCATCGCCCAATTTTGTATTTCACACTTTATCCAAAGCTTCTGTTTCTCTGCAAAAAACCTACAGCTTTCTCAGACATTTTCATTTCCTTTCCATTCTTACTTCTTTAAGGAGTGGTCAGGGTTCCTTTGAGGACCTTTCCCAAAAGGAAACCAAGGAAATTCTCTTCTGTCTCAGAAACCTAGAGGACTCGGGCCACACTGGGTTGGACGCTGGACAGGAGGCTCAGCCCACTCACTGGGTAAGCGGCCCGCACCCACGTGGACGGGACCCACAAAACGACAAGTTTATTCTAGACCTCCTTCGTGATCACCCACAATAACTGAAATCTCTAACAAATAAATGCTTGAACCCCAAGGCTCTCTTCCATTATCTCCACAGTATTCTCCGCCTGACAGAGACGGTTCTCAAGAACCTCGAGAAGGCAAACTCCAAAATCCTTCAGGCATGGAAGTAGCCCTACATAGGGGGGTTTTCTTACTGTTGTTGTTTTTAATCCCCAGAGCTTATCTTCTGCAAAACGAAGGCAGGAACCAGGGCTACGAACATTCCGGGGACCACTCTGGGAAGATGCCCCCACGGAACAGGAGAGGCAACGCCAGGTGCCAAAATGCCCCATCGTTAGAGCTGAGCCCTTTCCTCACGGAGGTAAGAGGGACAAGCGCACTCAAGACAGATGGCCCGGAGCGAAAACGAATTGTGTTCCAAAGAAGCTGCCACAAAGCAAACAACGCAAAACAGAACCGATGCAATCCCACGCTGTGGACCCTCGGGACCTCCATTCAACTGCGAACCCATCTGTAATTCTGTCCTCTCCCTAGGGGACCCTGACCACCATTGCTGGTCCTATCACAGCCTCCCCAAGACCATCCTTCAACAGCAAGGACAGGCACGGAGCCAAGTCAGTTTCTGGGCAATGTGGGGGAAGACCAAGTGCCCCGAGGAGGGGGCTGTTCACTGACCTGCAGACAGAAAGTGGGGTATCTGCTAAGGGACAGGATGGGACAGACTGAGGGGCACTTCTCCCAGCTGGCGAGCCCCGGGGAAGTCCCCCGAAAGGACAAATCAAGACAGTAACGAGGCTGTCCCAACAGCACACACGCACACTCCTCCCTCTTATCAAAAGCATCAGTTGGCAACCTTGTGACTACTGAGTCCTGATTGCTACTTCCAGATCACTAACACGAGCGCTGAAAAAGTACCATGTCTATCCTGCAAAGCCGATCTATTTTAACCACACCATTTAAAACTGCTCCCAACAGGTTAGGGAAATTGTAATTATGGGCAGTTAAGCCTTTCCTACCCCTAAAAAAAAAAAAAAAGGCAGAGTTCTAAGAAATAAATGGCCCTTTTTAGAGACCCAAAGCTGCTTGTTGCTATCCTTAGACCAAAAGGTTATTACTGATAAGAAGAACTACTGTTACTGAGCGCAAATTACGTGCCAAGCACAACTCTCGAGGTTTTACATTTATTAATGCCTTTAATCCTCAAAACGAGCCCGTAAGTAGATGCTGTTATTTTCCCATTGTACAGGCTAGACCGCTGGTTACGTGCACGACCTGTATCCAGACTCCAGCAGCCTTCTCCCCAACCCCGGGCCTGGGGCCCCTGGCTGGCGTTGACTCTACTTCCAGAAAACCACCTGGAAAGTCTGTGCGTACAAAGAATAGACAACTGGCTGGAAAACAGATGAGGGTCGATGACTAATATTCACCATGATGTACCATCATGGGATCTTCACGGTATGCTGCTCTTTTCGCAATAACATTTTTATTTTTTCTTTCTGTTAGCTGTACATTGATACCTGACTCACAACCCAGGTTCCGTTTCCTAATTCTGTTAGATTTAGTTAATAGCACTTGGGGCACCTGGGTGGTGCAGTCGGTTAAGTGTCCGACTCTTGGTTTTGGCTCAGGTCATGATCTCAGGGTCGTGAGTTCGAGCCCCGTGTCAGGCCCTGTACTGAATATGGAGCCTGCTTGACATTCTCTCTCCCTCTCCCTCTGCCCCTACTCCCACCTCTTTCTTTCTCTCTCAACAAACAAACAAACAAACAACCCCACCACTTCCTTTATCCTAATTCTAAACTGAAGGATGAAGAACTAAAGGCTTTTACTAAGGGAACTTGGATCTGGCTTCCAAACCTGGCTCTGACGTTTACTGACTATGTAATAATATTCAACCCCAAACCCCTCATCAGTAACTGATATAATCATAGTACCAACCTCAAAGGTCGGTATTCACTATATACATATTATTAACTATTTATGTAACTGGCATCTCATAGGCCCTCAATAATGAAGGATACAATTAGCACAAAATTCTAAAATCCTTTGGGAAAAACAACATGGTTTTTACTCATTTCTTCTGGGATATGTATTTATCATTCTGAATGTTTATCTTGTATGCTTTACTTATTTTTAATTTTAGTATTTATTTTATCTCAAGTATCACCTTTTTTCCATTTTACTCTTTAAGTTTATCTTGAATACCTATTAATTTACCTTGAACATGTATTTATGCATGATGTATTTACATAGTGTGCATTTTTAGTGTCTTACTTAAGAATTTTAGAAACGTATCTGTGCTCATATAGATGGCAGAAATAGGTATTTCTCTTTAACAGGAAAGCAGGAGACGCAGGATGTCTTTAAGAATCCAGAATTAGCTCATCCTCCCATGTAAGACAATTTCATTTTAATTTGGAAGCTACCAATTTGGACTTAGGGAATTATAGAATTGAACTAGGCTGAAGGTCATCTTTACTTTAGTCAGGATGGATAAGTGGCATAAATATGGTTTCAAGGGATCATATCAATTACCGAAGAAGGAAAAATAACCTGTTTTCAAATAGTAAAGGAGCAAATATTTCTATAGCAACAACTGATATGCTAATTATAAATAATTTATCCATTCGTTAGATAGCCTGAGGACATGAAAGTAATGACTCCATTTCATTAGACATTCTATAAAATTTAAATCTTTCACTTATTTAGACAAGTATTCCTCCAATTATCCCAAATTAGTGCAATTCTAGTCCTAGTTATATTTATTACAATGTCTAGTGGGACATTATATACATAGCAAGTCCCATCTGACAAAGGCCTAATGAGATGATCAATTTTTCTTGTCTAGAGCTACAGATGAACTCCAACGGTCCTGAAGAAAAACTTCTTCATGATGCTGTACTCAGACCTGAATCACTCTTGGAACAACGTTAAGAGGAGTTTGGGATGACTCAGTTTAAGAAAAAGACTCAAAAATTTTTGCCCTTTGTATTTCTGTGGAATTTGGATTCACCTCTTGAGTATTCAGAATACCATCATCAGAGAACCATCCAGAAGATTAAGCAAAATGCCCCAGATCTGTCGTCCTACATTGTACCTGCACTTCCAAGACCACACCTCCCATGAGACACCAGCCCCAGCTTTACTGGAAGGTGACAACACAGAGGGAGAAGGAACCTTGGCTTCTTAGGACTCTTAAGCCTTCTGCCTGGCAAAGGGCCAATCCTAGAAAAATCCGAGTGTCTGGTTTTTCCACTTCTGCATTCAGATTAAAGAGCACTGGTTACGAAAACCATTCAATCAAGCGAAATTAAATTTAAAATTAAATGCCACCACAAATTCACCATATCTGGCCTCAGCCAGGCTCCTCAAGAAGTTGCTCACCAATTTGTCTACACATCCCTCTTCTTTGACTTGACCACCTCGCCCATCTCCTCCTTCCACCTCTCACAGCTGGTGGCCAACTTCCTGCTTCAAGGAGGAGACAGACACCAGGCATCGAAATCCCTCCACATTCTGGTCATTCTCCCCATGACCCTTCCAAGCTTTTGGTAACCCCTCTTCTCCTCTCCAGTTCTTTCTCTAGATCCGTCAACCGCTGTCCCGAGTCAGGATGATCTCATGCAAATCTCAACATGTCACAACCCTGCTCAGAATTCTTTTGTGACTCATTATCCTGCAAATAAAATCCCAGCTCTTCGGTTTGAACTCAAAGACCCCTATAGATCTTAACCTGTATCTCCCACCACCCCCAGCTTACCTCCAAAGGGAGGCCTGTGTGAAGCCCTTTCCAGCTTTCCCTCCCTGACCAGCTGACACCCCCGGAAACTTTAAGGGCCAGCTTAAGGCTACTGTCCCTCTTCCGAAGTCCCCTGCAGTCCCCCAGATTTCGGCTAGGCACTCCTGCTGTGTGGTACTCCTCCCTCAGCTCCCTCCAAGCTTGTGTGATAGTATCTTACCATTGCTTCTTCTAGGTCTCCGAAAAATTGTAGGATTCCTCAAGGCCAGGACTGGTCTGCTCGCTCCTTAACTACAGGCACTCAGGCTCTCCCACAAGTGCTCCGTGGACATGAGAGGACGGGGCGAGTGAAAAATGGGACAACAAAACTGAAAGACTCACTGCCCTGGGCGAGGAGCACAAAACCAGTGGCTACCACACATCACGGTTCCTCAGAATCACCTGAGGAGCCTACAGAATCCTGGGCCTCACCCCAAACTTACAAACCTAAATCCTTGAAGAAGGAGGCCAAGGACACGTGTCTGCTTAACAGCTCCCTGGATGATTCCGCAGAAGGAGCTAACCCCTGGCAGGTTCACAGACGGTATCCAGGAGGCACGGTCCACACAGCCCATTCCTAGCCTGGCTCCATCCAGATGAGCGTATCTGGGATCCGTAGACAGGAGCACCTCCGGGCTGACCTGCCAAATGTACCACACGACTTCTGGCCGCCCTCTCTCTACCCTCGGTGAGGACCTGTGACTTCTCACCATCCAACATTTCACCTCCACGTATGTTCAGGCTCTCCTCAGCTCCGGAGGGAAAGGGTTCTTGTCTCTACATCCCAGAGCACTGCCTCGGAGCACACGCCACAAGCAGGAAGGGTGTTCGGATGACCAGAAGTTGATTGACTTTATCCACATTTAAGTACATCTCTCATTTGAGAAAAAAGAAGACAGCATTCAAAGAAACTAGAAGCTCCTTGTTGTATCCGCTGTAACTTGACCTTCCAGTGTGCTTATTAACCAGGGGATTGTGGCCGTCTTGGGGGGAAGGAAAAAAGTCTCCAACACTCATCATGTTTCTCTGTGTGGGAGATGACCACACGGAGATCACTCCGCCTTCCTTCCAGCTTCCCAGGGAAGAAAGATCATCTGGAACACAGGGAAGCTGTGAACATCTGCTCTTCCTAAGATACATGACTGAGAGCACCCCACGCCCATTAGGATGGCTACTGTCAAAAGAAAAGGGCACCTGGGTGGCTCAGTGGGTTACGTGTCTGCCTTCGGCTCAGGTCATGATCTCAGGGTCCTGGGATCGAGTCCGGGTCCAGCTCCCTGCTCAGGGGGAAGCCTGCTTCTCCCCCTCTCTGTACGCCTTCCCCCCTGCTCGTGCTCTCTCTCTCTCTCAAATAAATAAATAAATAAATAAAATCTTTATTAAAAAAAGAAAAGAAAAAAGGAGAAGTAGGAAGGTAGGAGGGTGGGACAGGTGGACAGAGAGAGGGTGGGAAGGAGGGTGGGAGGGAAGGGAGAAAGGGAAAGAAAAGAACAAATGTTGGCGAGGATGTAGAGAACCTGGAACCCTTCACAGTCAGTGGGCATGTGAAATGCAGCTGCTGTAGAAACAGCATGGAGTTTCCTCAAAAAATTAACCACAGAATTATCCTAAGTTCCAGCAATTCCCTGATAGGTGCCCAGAAGAACTGAAAGCAGGGGCCTGACGAGATGTTTGTACCCCCATGTTCACAGCAGCCCAAGGGCGGGAGCGACCCAAGGGCCCATCGACAGATGAACGGACACACAAAATACAGCCTCTTCCTACTCGAGAATATTACTTATCCTTAAAAAGGAAGAAATGCTGATGTCTGCTACCACCTGAACGCTGAGGACATTGCGCTGAGTGAAATAAAAGGACATGAGGACACAGTGGTCACGAAAGGACCAATATGGCGTGATTGGATTCGTATCAGGTTCCTGGAGTAGACAACGTCACAGAGATAGAAAGTAGATGATTCACAAATTCCCAAAGATGGAAACGAGTGATTCACAAATTCACAGAGATAGAAAGGTGGCTGCCAGGGGCTGGGAGGAGGGGGAGAGGGAATTACTACGTAATGGGAACAGAGTTTTCATTTTGCAAGATGGCAGCAGGTCTGTGGATGGATGGTGGGGACCGCATGACACGAACGTACTCCATGCCACTGAACTACACTTAGAAAGAATTCAGATGACAAATTCTATGGTACGCGGATCTTACCACAATGAAAATAAAAGGAAAAAGAAATACATGACTAAAGAATGAGTCTATAGAGTTAAATATGCCTGTACCTGAGAAGCAAACTATTCATCTCAAAGCAGCAGGACACAGGGAATGGGTGAGAAGTCTTGTCATTTCCATACGTTTTATTTCCAGCATAACATTAAAGGCTTTTCTCTAAAGAAGTACTTGACTAATCAAATCTCTCCCAGATTGCTTTCCTGGCAATAAGAAGCTAAAACAAAGATATGCAAATATTCAGAAGCTCTAATCTTGGCTGAATACAAGGGAATGTGACCTTTTTCATTCTGAGTTTAGCTACTTTGGTGCCTTGTTTCTAGTATTTTTAAGTCTGGTACAGACAGAATGTAAGTATTTGCTGATTAGCCATTAAACAGGGAAAGAGTTAATAAGAGATACAGCTTTGACTATGACATAGTGTCTAAAAGCAATTTCTGGATTTTGCCCCCCTCCCCCCTTTTTTGGAAAACCCAGTGTATCTTAAAGCTTTGTGACTCTTCTTAAATATTCTAAAGAATATGGGAATTTGCTTTATTTATTTTACTTTAAATGTTATATACTCCAGGGGTGCCTGGCTGGCTCAGTTGGGAGAGTATGCCTCTCTTCATCTCAGGGTTGTAAGTTTGAGCCCCACCCTGGGTATAAGAATTACTTAAAAATAAAATCTTTTGGGGGCTTCTGGGTGGCTCAGTGGGTTAAGCCTCTGCCTTCGGCTCAGTTCATGATCCCAGGGTCCTGGGATCGAGTCCCGCATCGGGCTCTCTGCTCAGCGAGAAGCCTGCTTCCCCCTCTCTCTCTGCCTGTCTCTCTGCCTACTTGTGATCTCTGTCGAATAAATAAATAAATAATCTTTAAAAAAGATAAATTAAATAAAATCTTTTTTTTAAAAAAAAGGTATACTCTAAGGGTTACACAGGTGCTAGATTTTGCAAGTCTTCTGACCACCAGAAGTACCAAATGAAGATGATGTTTTCATATTATTCACACTCACTACATTGCCGTGGGTCACGGAACTCCCTCCCTTGGCCACTGAAACAGTAGGAATGACCACACAGGATGTTCTCAGAGTTTCCTAGGGGGAATCACAAAGACATTTTTTCCCTCTTCCTCTAAACTGAAGGTATTATAATATACATCTGATGTACTCTACACCAGATTATTTTCAAAGATAAGGTCCATTTACCCTTTCAGCCATCTAAGCTTTTTTAAACAGATTCACCAAAATTCCAAGTTTATTCATTTCTTTACCTTTACTTAATCCTATCTTGCGTCATGCAGACCCATATAGCTCCTCCTTCTTTGCCCCCTCCCCACACCGTCATTTGAATCTATGGCGTAGAACACTGTCCGATTATTCAGTTATTTGGATCTGGGCCTATAGTACTGCTCAGGACAAAGCTTGGTCTGAGCTCCCGCAACAACAGACGGCAAAAGTTCAACTGCGTTGTTTCTTTAGTGATTGCACAGCTAAAGAAGGAAAGAAAAGTACACAAGAGAAAATGAGCCTGCCCAAGAAAAGGGTTTACGAATCAATGAGATGATGTTATGTGGGGGGGCGTCTTTCCATTTAAAGTTTCAGATTTTGTTGTCAAGTCCTTTGGTGCCCAAACAAGTTAAGGCCTAGGAAGTTTATGATCCCAACTGTTGATCTCCTCCAAGAATCAGGGAAGTTCCCCCCTGACGGAGGGCTCGTGGAAACATGAGACCAATTAAGACAAGGAGGAGCTCGCGATTGACAGATGAAGAAACTGTCTAAGGCGGTAAGAGAAAGGGTATGAAACCCCAGCAGGAAAAGATTCCAGCAAGCTTCTCCCCACTGCCCCCCTAAGACTCTGCACTATCCCCCCAACTGTCCCGCTGCACCCACCTTTCCATCCCTTCACCTGCCCGATTTTAGGAAACTACAATCCTTTAGGCAAGTCAGGGTAACGCTGAGAACTTCAGCTGGGAGAGTAGAGATAACTCCCAGATAACATACACGAATATTTGAGGTTAATCAGAACATGCAGGAAAGGAGAAAATCTGTCCTCTTGGTACAATGAAGGTCCCTCAAGTCGGGGAGACCTAGAGTTGGAGCAAGACGAACCACCAAAGTGGTCAAAGAAATTACTTAATATTTACTTAAAAGTAAGAAGTTAATTTCACTGGGGCGCCTGGGTGGCTCAGTGGGTTAAAGCCTCTGCCTTCGGCTCAGGTCATGATCCCAGGGTCCTGGGATCCAGCCCCACACTGGGCTCTCTGCTCGGAAGGGAGCCTGCTTCCCCCCCTCTCTCTGCCTGCCTCTCTGCCTACTTGTGATCTCTGTGTGTCAAATAAATAAATAAAATCTTTAAAAAAAAAAAGTTAATTTTACTAACATCCAACATACAGACTAACAGTTGAATACACGCATGACTTAAAGTGTATATGTGTGTATGTGTGTGAGTGTGTGTACGTGTGTGTGTGTGTGGTATATAAAATCTCAGTTTTGTTGGGGTGCCTGGTGGCTCAGTGGGCTAAGCCTCTGCCTTCGGCTCAGGTCATGATCTCAGGGTCCTGGGATCGAGCCCCACATCGGGATCTCTGCTTAGCGGGGAGCCTGCTTCCCCCTCTCTCTGCCTGCCTCTCTGCCTACATGTGATCTCTGTCTGTCAAATAAATAAACAAATAAATAATCTAAAAAAAAAATCTCAGTTTTGTGATTTGTGCTGCTTATAATATTCATTAGTGGCTGCCTCCCAGGACAGTTGTGTGAGATGATGCGATCACCCTTACCCACTGGCTGGTACCAAGTACATGGCCAATAAACTGGCTCCCTTCCTGGGGTGGGGGGGTGGTTTGAGAGTAAAAAGATTCCCCCCTCATGTCTACATTTCAGGGCCACACGGGAACTGTGCTTGGGTCCTAGGGCCTTCGACTTCTGGCCTCCCACCATCAAGTGGGACAGAAATCTCCCAGGCCCTCACAATCTGCACAAATGGTGAGTGACCAGCAGACACACCTACCACACACCCACAGCATCAACCCCAGCCTGAGGACACCCACAGGGCACCCACAGGTGTGAGGAACCCTCACACCTCTGCTGCATTTGAAAATGTAAACCTCCTGAAAATCAGATGGGAGACCCGCTCCTTTTGCCTATGGCATCCTGAACCTATGAGGAAAACATCTACATTCTTTTTTTTTTTTTTAAGATTTTTATTTATTTATTTGACACAGAGAGAGAGAGAGAGAGAGATCACAAGTAGGCAGAGAGGAGGAAGCAGGCTCCCCGCCGAGCAGAGAGCCCGATGTGGGGCTCGATCCCAGGACCCTGAGATCATGACCTGAGCCAAAGGCAGAGGCTTCAACCCACTGAGCCACCCAGGTGCCCCCAAAACATCTACATTCTCTAGAAATGATGCTTTAACCAACAAAAGCCAATGCAGAGGTGCCTGGGTGGCTCAGTCGGTTAAGCGTCTGCCTTCAGCTCAGGTCATGATCCCAGGGTCCTTCGATCAAGCCCGACGTCAGGCTCTCTGCATTGTGGGAAGCCTGCTTCTCCCTTTCCCTTCAATGCTCCCCCTGCCCGTGCTCTCTCTTTCTCCCTGTCAAATAAATAAATAAATAAAATCTTAACAACAAAAATTTTTAAAAAGCCAATGCTTTTGTCTCATTCTGGAGTTCTAATTAGAGGGAGGCTTTGGGAGTTCAATGAGTTGGCCGCACTGTGTAAAAGCAAGGTCTTCATACCCTTTAGGTTCATGAGTTCTCCTTCCCTGGCCTTTAAGGAAGGAGGATGGGGGAAGGGGCAAAAGTGTTGAAAATGGACAGGTAAAATGCAAACTCAGGAGTAAACAAGGCAAAAGCGGGAAGCTCTGAGTTCCCAAATCCCAGTGGCCCCGGCTCAAGTGTCTGCCTGGGAAGTGAAGCAAAGTGGCGGGGGGGGGGGGGGGCGCGCAGCTTTAGAAGCTGTAGGAGGAGGGGGGCTTTCTCTCCCAGCTCAGGCTGCCATCCCAAAGCCCCGAGACCTGTGGCCGAACCAGCTGCTCTTAGGAAAGCTGCTGAAATAGTAACACGTTTGACAAGTGGACCCCAGACCGGAACCCCTCTTTATCTCCTACACCATTCAGGGGGACTTCTGACCTAAGATTCCATGGGACCATCGTTAAACTCACTCACGGAGGGAATGGGCTTGGTTTAGAGGAGAGAAGCCACTGGGGCTCACTTTCAAAACTGCCCCGGACAGGTAACACGGACAGATAACACGGTAGACACGGCATGGCTTTCCGACGCCGCGTTCCTGCAATAGTCAATTCCACTGCACACGCAAATACGCGCAAGCACACAGCCCCACCCTCAACCCAGAAGAGGCACCCCCCTCCTTTACCTTCAACTGAAAAGTCAATGTAGGTATCTCAGATTAAGCTGAGTCTGGTTATACAGGGCACTGTTCCTCTGATGCTAGCGAAGCCAAGTTCTCTTCGATGTGCCTCCCACAGGAGTACTGAATACACAACAATTCTCTACCATTCTTCCTAAGATGGAAATTCAAGGACAAGTGAGCCCACTTAGGTAAATGAGTAATTCTGTAGATTTCTTAAGAAGATCCCATACCAAAATCAATAAGGAATGGAATATTTGATTTCTGATCAAATGAGTAATAGGTATGAGAGTCAGATTGAACGTGTTTTTAACTCTCCCTGATCGTGGCCACATTACCTGATGTCTCCCTTCTTCTGCACCCTCAGTGTTAAACATTTAGGAACAAGTCAGTCCTGTAGTTATGCCCCCAAAGAAATAATAATATAGTAGCAAAAATGTGCCAAAGTTCTTACCCTGTGTCAGGCACTGTGTTAATTACATTGTACGCCTTTGCTCCTTTAATGCACATAACAACTATCGTTTAGATACTGTTTTATCCTCAGTTGACAGAGGAGAAACAGGACAGACTGATCCCATAAATTGCCAAGATTATGAAACCAGCGAATGGGTGCGAGGACACCGATGTACAACCCTCCGATTTCAAAGCCCTAAGTCACAATGTTCCACTGCTATATATATATAAAGTGACGGAATGAAGCCAGCCTTGCAAAGGTTGAAAAACCACCTGACACGATGGCCATGCTTCCTGTTCAGCTCTCGGGGGCATGTTTACTCCCTTTAAAGCATTATTTAAAAGTTTGTCAACAGCCGACCACTGTCTTCATTATAAGTAACTAGTCAGCAAGTGGAGGGGGGGATGGCCAAATACTCCTCTTAATTATTTTAAAACCAATCAAAATGAAAAACTCAAATGAGCTCACTAGGTTAACAGAAACAAATGCTGGCTCTTTTCAGAATGTTAAGGACGAGCAGTCCTAAGACCATGCTTCCTATATGCCAAGCCTGGTTGTAAGTGCTTCACCTATATTCACATAATTCACCCCAAACCTCATGGGGACACACCATTATTATTATTCCCATTTTGCAAGTAAAGAAACTGAGGCCCCGAAGAAGTCGGTCCTTTAGCCGCATTTCCCCAGCTGGTCTTGGAAAGGCTGGATGATGAAGCCAGCCTCTCTGCTCTAAATCGCGATGGGACACAGCCTCCCTGAAAAAGAGAGGCTGAACTATTTACTGAAATATTATAAGCAACTTGGGGATTTCAGGGGGGTTGGAGATCCAGGCTTGGAACTCCAGAGCCGAGCTGTTTTGATGAGGACAGCCACTACCGAGCGCACACACGTGCCACCAGCCCTGCCCCATGGCTTGCCACCTGCCAGCTGCCCCCTCCGCCTCCAGAACGCCGCCCGGCACAACAGCGCCACCCTGCGAGGGGACGATGCCTCACAGCCCCCGCCACTCTGAGGAGGAGCACCGGCTCCCAAGTCTGCAAGGGCAAGGGCAGGGGCGACTGGCTCAAACCCACATCGTGCACCCACGCCCTCCGTGCCAGGCGGGCCAGGAAAGCGACCCCATGGCAAGTTCAGCACCCACACAGAGAAATGAGGTTTCTGCCTCCCGCCGACATTCATAAGGCGGGTGTGTGAATTCCCTGGAGGCTGGCCAAACGTGCCCTAAACCGGAGGGCTTCAAACAAGAGGTATTCGTTCTCTCAAGGTGCTGGAGGCCAGAAAGCAGAGGTGGGGCTGTTTCCCCTGGGGGGGGGGGGGTCTGAGGGAGAACCCACCCCATGTCCTTCTCCTGCCTCATGGTGGTTGCCAGCCTTCCTTGGCTTGTAGACACATCACTCACGTGTCTGCCTTTGCTTTCACATGACCTTGTACCCACACCTGTGTTTCTTTTCTTCTTACAAGGACACCTGCCTTATGGGATTATCTTCCTTATGTCTGATGCATTTCCAAGGAAGGTCATATTCACAGGTACCGGAGGTTAGGACCTGAATGGCTCTTGGCTGGGGGGTGGGGGTGTTCATTTAACCCTTGACAGTGGGAATGACACAGACACAGGAAGTGGGGGGGTTCAGATGCTGAGTAGCCCCCCCAAATGAGAAATACCACAGTACTTTAGTTGCTATGCGGACCCTTCATTTCACATAATAATGAATAAATGATTTCAAAGGGAAAGCTGGATATGCCCAAAGCAGTATGTGGCCTGTTGACTCTCTTAGAGAATCAGCTAGACAGGAATGTGCAGTAGGGGCAATGGGGGGGGGGGTGTTAATTGCAAAACTAGACAGTTCCTCCCTCTGAAACTCCGGCCATCAGAAGGATGGGGCCAGGCCTAAGTCCTGCTACCACTAACGCCTACAGGCATCTGCCAAGTATCTCTCTTTTATCTTCAAAAAGAGAAAACTTGGCCTGGAGGGGCCATCATGGATTCGAGCAGAAAGATAAATGGAGATTTTTAACTGTGTGTATGAGTTACCCAAGCCATAATTTTTCAGCTCTAGAGGTATATGACAGATGTTTGAAATGTACATTATTTACATAGCTAGTCTAGTCTTCTGGGCTGCTCCGTGCACAGCTCTAACCCTTTTCACACCTGACTATACACATCAAACATATATCCCTTTTATCAACACAGTGGCTTCTGGGTAAATGCAAGCACTGATAAAACAGATCCTAACACTGAAAAGCACTTCCCAGTTAAGAATGGGAGAGCAGAGGATCTCCCAGCAACCTTAACCTTGATTCCCCACATTTGCAGAAACCCAACGAGGAGTCAAAGTGAACAGAATCCAACTCACCCTCCATCTGCTGGAAATAAAAATAAGTCAGTCCTCTGCTCCCCTCTAAGAAATGGAACGTGCTGCACAACAAAGCCAAGCTATCCTCATGTTCTCAACGAACATGGCTAAGAGAGGATGACCCCCCCCCCCGACGATATCTGTAACCTTTCCTGTTACTTGTGTGTCTAACTAGCCCCTTACATCCAAAATGGAACTCGTCACTGGTTCCATGGCCCCTGTTTCCTGGCTATACACCACATTCTTCCAACACAAATCTTTTTTTTAACCTTTCTTTTCTTTTTTTTTGTATTTTATTTATTTATTTGTCAGAGAGAGAGTGGCGCACAAGCAGGGGAGTGGCAGGTAGAGGAAGCAGTAGGCTCCCTGGTGAGCTAGAAGCCTGATGCGGGACTCGTTCTTAGGACACAGGGATCAGGACCTGAGCTGAAGACAGACGCTTAACCGACTGAGCCACCCAGGTGTCCCTTTTCTTTTTCTTTTTTTTTTTTTTTAACCTCTTAAATCCAGTTACAAAGAATGTCCTGTTCCTTGTTCTCGAAGAGTCTCCCTTTCCCCTTCAGTCCCATCCCTTCTTCCTCGGCTGATACAGGTGTTCTACTGCCTTGGCATGAGTACGACTCAGGTAGGTGAAGCGGTACTTAGTTGACTATTTTAACTGAAACAGTAATATGTTAATGAGTTTTGTGGGGATTAGGAAAAAATAGAATTATCAAATGAAACTTGCAATTTCACACAGAATACAAAATCTTTTTAATTCATGTCAATAAAAGTGAAGGAAAAATATTAAACATATAATATGGGTGGTGTGTGGACATGGTTAAAGTCTTGGGGGCAGTAGGCTAACGCCCAGCAATGTTGGGAGCACTGGTCCGCGGCGGTCGCTCATCTTCTCATGGCTTGATCACATACGACCCCTCGGCCACATCCTCGCTGGTTTCCCGGCCTGGAGATCTTCTTCTCTCCCATCTGTCCTACAAGCCACCACAGACACCTCTCCTGAAATGCTCCTTTCTTCATCCTTGGTTCCTCTCGCATCAACAACCTCCCCTCATCTGCCTCCTTCCCCGTCTCCTGAAATCCTACCCAGGCAGTCCTTCGGGACACAGGGAAATCCTCCCTCTGGGCAGCCTCTGCTAACGGACACCACTCTCGGAACTCCCATTCCATCCACACCCACCATATCAACCACCCCACCTGACTCTCGATTATATCCTATTATTTACTGCTTTCTAATGCTCTGTTCATGGAGAGCTGCCCCATCTTCTTCCAGTTTTTTAAGAGAAGTCATATTTTATTCATTCCTCCGATAAACGTTTACGGAGTACCCGATCTGTGCCAAGCTCTGCGGCTGCTGGCAGAAGAGAGCCGGGAGTAGAATACAGACTGCCTCCCAGGAACTCAGTAGCTCAGACAGGAGACCCACCCGTGAACTCGTGGCGTGACCCGATGTGGCCACGTGGCTATGACAGATGTACGGAACGGATGTCATGGGAGTGACTTACTCCAAAAAGGACACGGAGGAAGATGGAAAGAGAAGGGGGCATATGAGCTGCTTCTGGAGGGTTTCATAGGATTCCATCAGACCTCCGAGGAAGGGGAGCATGTTCTCGGCAGGGCAGGAGGCATTACGAAAAGTCATGACACGGCGGCAAGATACTGCTGGAGGGGAAGCATCCTGACCCTACAGCACGGGGTGCTGAGGGACGCACTGGAAGGGGAGGTGGGAAAGGCGGGAGAGGTCATGCCACGAAGAGCCTCGTTCAAGGACTTTATCCGCAGGGATGAGAAACACCGAAAAGAGAAATGATGTAACAATAACACAAAAGCCCTCCGGGGACACAGGGAGGATGAACCGGACTGGAAGCGAGGTCAGTCTGGAAGATACCATAACAGAACCGAGGAAGATTTAAACGACACAGAGGAAGAAGGAAGGGAGGATTTTAGAAATATTTAGGCGGTAGAAAATGGATTTTTCTGACCAACTGGTTGCACATTCCAATGTCACATAAAAATAGTCTGGAGATTAACTGCTTAAGGAAAAGTTTACTATCTACTTAAAAATTACCCATGTCATTTCTTTCTGGAGTTACTGCGGCTAAGGTTAATTTAGAGCTGACTACTGCCTACATTCTCACAAACTCTAAGAAAACCTCTACTCTACCCCGTATAGGGGAAGCTCCACACAGCTTCTAGGACTGATCTCCAAAAGCCTGTCCTAAATTCGAAAGTCAGCATGTTATGCCACCAGCAAGGATCTAACCAGATTCTGTTTCTTGGTTATAACTGTAACTGAGCATAAGCAATCATGTACAAAAGAATATGCTATTGTCTGAACTGTCCTAACTCTCTGGGGGCACAGGGAATTTAAGCCAGAATTGCTCTCCAGGTATAAAATTGTGAAGGCTTTTATACAATATACTCATATTCCTTTTTTTTTTTTTTCAAATAAAAACGTTCACAAGAGTGTAAAAGATATTGAAATACCAAGAGAGGTGACCTTTTGTGAGCGCATTCATGTTCTCCTGGGAAATAAAGAATAAAGTCATTCACCACCAAGTGTAATATTCCTCACTTCCACTGGCCTGATGAAAGGCGTCAACACAGGTAGTTTCAAATTAAAACACAGTTGGAGTAGCTGGCTGGAAATGGATCTCTGCAAAGAGGGGAAAGGAGGCGACAGGATGCTGTTTATTAAGACGTGCATACAATTAGAGCTCCGTCCATCACCTCCCACCCCCTACTCTGATTGCTGGGACAAGCCCCGGGCATATTTAATGCAATGCTGGGGGATGGCAGGGGAAAAAGGATTCTCTTGCAAAACGAGCGCTGTGCCTGCATATCCCGCATACGGGGAAGCACATGACTCCAATAAGCAGAAAGGGCAAAGGTTGTATCTAACGATTTCTGTGTGAGTGCTCGGAAGTCCTGTGATGGCTCATTACAGAGGCACCACGGGGCCCAATTCTGTCATGGAAGTAGGGGCCAGAAAGACCCGTTACAGACGGGAAGGGAGGTCATGTTACTCGCCGGGGACACAGCTGGTTGGTGGCAGGCCCAGATTAGAACCTCGAGTGTCCATCCTCCCCTCCCAGAAAACTCTCACGTCTCTTAAAATAACAGAACATAAGGAACTGGGACACGCCATCAGCTGTGCCCCAGAATTCGTTTCTATAAAATGAAAACAAATACGCTCATCAGAAGTGGTGGGCTGGTCATTCCTCCCCACCAATGGTATTAGTGAGATGGGCAGACAAACCTGATCTAAATTTTCTTAAAACATGTCAATTTGGGCCTTTTTGATGACTCTGTCTTTCCAAATCCTTTAAAGCCCTAATATTTAAACTGTCTGCTTTCCTATTCTTTAAAATGCCAAGTATTCATCTGCAAGAGCCATGACTTTGGAAGTATCTCCCGTTAAGCAGCCCCCTTTTATGAACATGCCCTGGAGAACCAGTCTCATGGAAAAACTACTTTCCAAACCGGATCTACAGAACGCCCCCAAACTTGGTGGCATTACACATGGAACACCCAGGGCTAGGGGAGAAGGCAGTGAAGAAAACGGAGTCAGTAGCCTGATTTGTGTGAAGAGGTCACTGGTCACACCATTAACAGACACGGCTCTGAACAGTTTCACCAACAAAAGCTTTGGCCCCTTGAAAATTATCCCATGGAGGTCTGGGATCATGTTTTCATATGTAAAGCACTAGGAATTATACAGCTATTTCCCTCTTTGGGGAGGGAGGTTTACTTTTATCTCTAGTTAATTGCTATAGTCATTTCTAGTTTAGAAAACGCAGAAGAATGATCCCACCTCCATTTGATCTAACCTCTTTTCTTCTTCAGAGAATGCAATGCACATTGAGTTATTCATTTTGATTTGAACAAAAGGCAAGATTTTCCCCCTTTCTGCCCAGAAACTACCAATGGGAAATTAATATTCAAGATGAACAATGAGCTCATCCCATGGCCCCGGGACTTGCTGGTTGCCAGGAGGAGGCCTGTGAATTCTTAGGATTATTTTAGATTTGGTAGCATGAATTGGGAGCTTACATAGTCATAAAAGCCGCGGTTTTCAAGAATTAAAGTTTCAGAATTCTCTATTGAACTGTGCTTCTACAGGATCTTTTTTTAAGTTTTATATGTGCCTATCTGAACCTCTTGAGTTTCAGTGTAGTTTATCCTGAAGCTATATGAAAAAGCCCAGGCTAAATGTCAAGCCTATTGCTATAAATCACATTTCAAACTGGTAATTACTTATGAGTGGAGAGAGGGCTGTTTGAAACGGTGCTGTCTCATTAGAAAGCTATTATGGAACGCCTGCAATGCTGCCTTAATAAACAGAGTGAAACTTCCAGTATCTACTGCGTGACAGGTACGCCAGACCAAAACAACAACTATTAACACTTCCAAGGATCTCTCTCTCTCTTTCTCCTTTCCTAAAGCTAAAAATTAATTAATTAATTAATTAATTTCCCCCCATATTTTCTAGGAGTCTTTGTTGGGGGGGGGTGGGATTTCTAAAAAGAGTCTCAGCTGAAGTTATTTTAAGTTCCTTAAGTAACTGGGTAACTTATCTTGTCCTTTGAACTCAGTAACAAAAAAACCCTTCTTAGCGAAAATGAACTGTGATAATACCAGTCATCATCATCCCAAATGACTGGACAAACAGAAAGAAGAAATATGAAAAGACTCATGGGTTTCTCAGCCGCTTCATTTTCTATTCCATTTTATGTGACAAAGGCTCTGTTTGTATCCAGAGTCACTAACTTGATACAAGTGGATTTCCTTTACATTTCTTAAGAGGAAGAACTTCCTGTAAATGATCTCTGCATGTTTCAATATACCCTCTATTCCTATCAAGGCTTGGATTTGGAAAAGAGCCATATTTGAAAAGGAAATTGATAAGATACCCCCCCACACACACACACAAAAGATGCACAAGACTGATTCCATCCATTCTCCCAGTGTTCATCGTAAGTGTCTGTCTTAATATTACTATCTTACGATTGCCCTCCATTAGCACCAATACCTTGTATTCCATGTTCTAGCTAACATTTATAATGATGCATAAATAATAGCTTTCTGTGCCTGGGAAAAACCATATTATATCCAACCCTATAGCCCCATGAGAATCTAGCAAGGCACTCTGCTCTTAGGGGACATTCCAGAAAAAGCTGAATGAATGACACAGCTCTCCTTGCCCCATCTCTCGGGTTTCTTTTCTCCGTGGGTACCTAACGTTAAATATGCATAGAAAACCACCAACCTGAAACAGCTTATCTTTCAATATCACTCTAAGACCAGCTTACCATTTGCAGGTCAAGAAATGAAAGAAGAAAAGAGAATCAAATAAAATTAAGAGTTTCTTCCCCTAGCCCTCAAAAAGACCTTGCAGAGAAGTACTTTAGCAAATAATGAAAATGTGCGGGTAATGAACTAAGCCAAAGACAGATAAAAACAGGCTCCATGGGAATATGCCTGAAATCATTAAAGAACTCACAGGTTTGTTGAAGAAATTATGGCTACCTGCCCTCCTATAGCCTAACACCTGGGGTCAGTACTGGTTGTTGAAGAGGGATTCAAAAAGAGGGGAGCCATTGAGTGTGGAATGAAGACATTCAAACCCAAGCATTTGAAACCTGGGATTATCTAAACACTCCGCGCAGACATGCGTTTATGTACATATGTGTTTTGCGGTTAGATTTCAACTTAGGTGTGTTTCAAAATTTACTATCCCAAGTCTGAAGAATGTAGCAACCACAGCAGTGTATAACTGAAATTACTAAAGTATCAACTGTCCTTGTCACTTCGCAAATCTGGCTTTTCATGAAAGAGAAAAATCAAGGGAGTCTTATTGCCAAAATAGTACAACATCCTTCTATTGCCAGATTTTGCAATAAAAAAGATGGTTATTTTATTTAGGTTTATATTTATGGAAATGTGGTCACAAGACATTTTTAAAGCATGAGATCCTGGCCCCAGTTTAAAAAAAAAAAAAAAAACTTGCTGTTTTAGGGGAAAGATAGCAGAGCTACACTGTGAATACCAACCACAAGCTTAAAGCAATCTTGCCAGTTAGGACAGGGCTCAGAATGATTCCGAATAGTGTGTGGTTTCAAATACAGCCTCAGCTCTCCCATCACATTACCTTCGGCAGAAAATTAATTCTTTCGAAATGAAGGACGGACAGAAATTGATGTCTTCTACATCACTGCGTACAAGGGGTCAGCAATCAGTAAGGAGAAAACAAGGAAGGAGTTCCAGGATTTTCCTCCCTCAGCATTTCCTCCGGTACGCTATCCCTTGGGTTCCCAAGTCACAACCAAAGCCATTCCGTCGTGCTGCCAAAGGGAACCGACTCCTTCCGAAACGCTTTTAACAGCACTGCGTTTTAGGATGATGAACCCTTTCCTGAAGCCCTCGTTCCCGTGTACCGTTGTGTTCGTCCTTCCTGCCTGACATGCAAACACAGCCTCCATGCTTTCCATACAGCTTAATTCAAAGCCACACATGTTGGATCCACACCGAATCATGGGAGCGTTCCATCCGCATCCACACCATGACCCCACGGAATGCGTTCAATGAGCGCCAACGGAGTTCTCCGCGTGCACCTCGGACGAGCCTGCGGCGTCCGTGGGGGCTCTTCCCCGACTCAGGCCATCCAGAACCGTGCACGGAACCTGTTCCCTTTTAAGAACCGGGGGCTGCTGAAATACCCACGAGGATAACTGGCCACAAGGCAGGAGCCGGCAGCTCGGTCCTGCAGGCGGCCACAAAAGCTCCCGGAGGCTGCCGCGCGAGAAGCTTGCAGTCATTTATCTCCTGCAGCCAAAACGCCCGGCACGGCCCCCTCCCTCATTTTACCTAACTAATAGCTCTCCAACCCCATATTGAGAGGGCCTGCTGTGGATCTTGCCGAGGTACAAAATGGTGGATGGGAGCTAATTTTTTCCTGCTTTCCCCATAACTTAGTGCATCCATCACCGGCCGTCCTCCCACCTAAGCACCCCAGCAGCGGTGGCGCACCGAGCGCGCCCCGCGGACCCGGTCCGGGGAGGGGGGGGGGACAGAAACGCGGGTACCCACCTGATGTCATGTAGCCCCGCGAAGCCTGGGGCGCGAAGGCCGCGGGGAAGCGCTTGTGCAGGCGGTAGTCCTTCTCGCTGCGGGACCTCATGCGGTCCGAGGCCCGGTCCGAGAAATCCGAGCTAGGCCAGGCTCGCCGCAAGGTTGTGCTCCGGGTCTTCTTCATGGTGGGGAGCGCGCGACCTGCCGCCCCGATCCCGGGGGCCTCAGCGCCGGGGCGCAGCGCGCTGCTTCATCCGTCTACGGCGGGCACGACCCGGGCGGACTCTGCGCACATTTTCCCAGCCCCTCCTCGTCGGCGTCTACACCGCCAGCGGCGGGTCCGGCCCTCCCCACGCCCCCACACACCCCCACGGCGAAGGCTCCGATTTTACACACGTCCCACAATGCATTACACTTCATTTGCAATCCGCCCGGCTTATAGCTTCCAGATTCCTGGGGGGAAAGGCACGTTAGGAGGCTCCCCGGCCAGGAGGAGGCGGGGAGGGGGCGGGCGGGGTGGGGGCGCCGAGACTTGCAGCGTGAAAGCAATGGGAGCGCAGACAATGGCCCGATTCAGCGCAGGAGTGCTTAGCCAACTGTGAGCCACGGCACAAAAGACCCAAACAAATGAGGAAGCCGAGGCCTCCGGGGCTGGGGCTGACCCGGGATCGGGCGCCCGGGAAGCCGGAGGGGCGGCGGCAGGCCCTCCGCACCCGGCGGCTCAGAGCGAGGCGTGGGGCTGACAGGGTCCAGGTCGTGTCCCCCAGGGCCTTTCGGCCGCGCGGCCCGCAGTCCCGGGCGCAGGCTGGCTCTGCCTCCCCTGCAGTCCTCGGGAGGCAGTCTTCATTACCGAGGCTCGGATGGGGGGCGCGTGTGCACGGGGAGCCGAGCCGGCTCTACAGACAGCAGCTGCGGCAGGCGGGCTCCAGCGGAATCCAGGAAGAGCCCGAGTCGTCCTCGCAACTGCAGCGCCTCGTCAATCTTCCTCCTTGCGAGGCTCAGGGTGGTGTGCGTGCGTGTGTGTGTGCGCGCGCGCGCGCTCGCGCGCCGACACGCATGTGCCCCCCTACACATGCATGCTCCTACTTACTGGCCGAGGGGGCGTCGGGAGCCATGGCTGCCAACGAGGCCGTGCCTGCCGATCCACACCCGCACGGTGGCACCGCCGCTCGGTCGCGAGCGCGCAGAACGGCTCTTGAAGGGCAGGAAGCAGGGCAGCCGCCCAGTCTCATGCTAATCACCGAGCTGCCTTAAGTTAGAGCACCGATCCCGGCAGGCTTCTCTTTTTCATGTAAAACAGTCTGCGGCGGCGCGGGGGCCGGTGGCCGGTACCCCGGCCTGGAGTCAGCGCTTGGATATTTACATATTTTTAGGATGCTCCCTCCCCCTCGCGGAGAGAGCGAGAACCCCCTCGGTGGGAACCGGAAGGTCTGCGGTGCCCTGCCTGGCCCACCTGCGCCAACCCCGAGGCCGGCAAGAGCCGGAGGAGGGGGCGCCACCGGGGGCCCCTGCGACAGCCGCAAACGCCGGGGCACCTGGTCCACGCCGCCTGGGAGACGCAGAGGTGGCGGCCTCCGGCTCTTCCTCTCTCGCCCTCGATCTCCCGTGTGAGTCACCAGCCGCCCGCTAACCTGCATTCAGGTTCTTTACACCGCCCGGCTCTGCACAGCTGCTTCGGGTCCAGCAACCAATCGCTAAAGGACAACAATGCGCGCGACGCGGGAGGGGAGGGGGGGATGCGCCGCCCCGGCCGAGGCGCGGGGCCGGGACGCCGAGGTCACGCCGAGTTAAAGGCGCGCGGTCACAATGCTGCGAACCCCGACGACGCTGGGCCGCTGCCGTTTTTTGTTTTTGTTTTTTTTTTCCAAACGCTCATAACCCCATTTGGGTTTCCAAAAATGTCCGAGCGTGCTAAACAGCACAAATAAACCTGATTTTTCTTTTCCAGCATTGTTTTATCTTTTTTGCGCTTTTTAAAAAAATTACTAACGATGCAACGTTCAAAATCATTTTTTTTTAAATGCTGTAGTTTCGTAGCAACAGCTGCCAAGGTGCAGAGACAAGGATATGAAATCTTTATGGGGCTATGATCTTATCAGGCTGATACAGCAAAACAAACAACAACAACAACAACAACAACAAAAAACCACCAGAAAAACAGCAGGCTCTAAGGATCTAAATGGTTAAAACTCAAGAGTTCTAACGCAATTCGATGCTATTCCGAGGTTTGCAGGGGGGGGGCGCTGCAAGGTTCTTGAAGAACTATGCGGAGGGGGCGGGGCTTAAGCCACAAGCATTAGATAATCTAGAACTAGAGCTTCCATTCAGTGTCTTAAGGCTGCGCTCTGTTACTTGGAGACAGCGGAACTCTTGGGATGCTGGGGGTAAACAAACAAGCTAACAAATAAAATCACTAAGTATCATACGGAACTTATATTTACACTTATCAAAATTGAGTACTATCTGTAAGACAATTAGCTAATGGTCAGTGGCACTTTTAAAAAGTTAGGAAAGGCTAGTCCCCCCAAAAGGCACATTTTGCTAAAATGTCTTCTTTGCTATAAGAACAGAAAGGCTACAGCGTTAGGAGCTATAGAAGACTAAGTGAGTCCAGAAACATAGAGGTAATATAAAATAATTGTATTAAGGACTGCTCAAGATACTGACATTTAGATAGCTCAATCCAATTCAACATACAATCACTCAGTACCTCCCATGAGCCAAAAGTGGTGATATAAATGATTATTACAGTTATGACTGAAGGCTAATGATGATGCTGTGACACTGTGGTATTTACTCATTCAGCAAAGAATTACTGACTATCTAGAATGTGCCAGCACTGTGATGTGTGCTGGACAAACAGAACACCCCACACAACTTACGGTCTCGGTAGTAAGCACAGAAATGCACAAAGTGTGACACTTTCGACGAAGAAGAAAAACCTCCATAAAAAAAAAAAAAATGACAGTCCATCTGAGACCTATGGGATGAGGTCCAAGCAAAGAGTAGGGAAAACGATATTTCAGAAAGTGGTAACAGTAGCACATGCAAAGGACCTGAGGTAGGAATGAAGTGTAGCTTCTGCTGGAAGAAGTTAAAGAAGGCCAGTGTGGCTGGAACTAGAGCATAAGAGAAAGGCGTGTGATGAGGTCATGGAGGAAGGCGAGAGCCAGATCATGTAAGGACTTGCATTAAGGGCTTTGTATCCTATCCCAAGTGCAGTGTGAACTGCTGAAGGGTTTTAAGCAAAGAAGCAAGGGATAGTTTTAGAATTTCTATATAGAAGGGGCTCGGCAGAGGGAATCTGTTTGAAGGAAGGGGTCAGCCAGGAATTTGCTGGAGGGCAAGCTTGAATTGTCCTTGATTTAAAACTGAGAATATATTCACTGTGTGTATGAAAAAACTGGGGTGAGTTGATGGAGATTTGGGGAGGAGAGCTACACTCAGCCACCTCTGAATGCTGGCCTTGCAGGGGAGTGGCATTGTCTAGCGCCCATAAACAGAGTACCCTTGAAGGCAAGGTCAAAGACCCAGACAGAAGAATCAGAATAGGCTGGATCAGCTGAATGGGGTCAGATGGTCAAGTAGGCGAGGTAGGGACAGTTACGTAATTTATCCATCCAAATCAGACGACAACATCAAAAAAGGTTATGAAGTTAAGGCTTGAATCTAGCAAACAGCATATTATGAAACTGATCTTGTCCAAAAAAAAAGTGGACGTGGAATCCCCTGTTATCATAGTCACTGCTAAAATCAGGCTCAGTGTGTCCACTGTCCTATGGAAACGTTCACTCTGGTCATATGCGATCTGTAGGTCCCACATCCCACCAGTTTCAAGTCTCTTAACCTACATGAGACAATCATGTATCTGGGTTATGAACTGGGTTAGGAACCTCACAGAAGCTCAGTTACATAATCCAGTATTCAGTACTCGAAAGTTTAGAAATAAATGGAGAAATGATAAAGCAAACCAGGTTTACAGTATTAGTATTTTTTTTAATCAGGCTTAAGAATCATTTGTATACTTGGTATTTATGTATCAGATTAGAGACTATCAGATTATAGACATTTATTAGATACACATTTGCTTTGCGATTCTAATTCAAACGTACACTTGATTTTAGACTTGTAACTTTAAGTTGAAAGGTATTAAGAATTCTGACTTTGGGGGTGCCTGGGTGGCTCAGTTGGTTGAGCAACTGCCTTCAGCTCAGGTCATGATCCCAGACTTCCAGGATCGAGTCCCACATCGGGCTCCCAGCTCCTTGGGGAGTCTGCTTCTCCCTCTGACCTTCTCCTCTCTCATGCTCTCTCTCACTCATTCTCCCTCAAATAAATAAATAAAATCTTAAAAAAAAAAAATTCTGACTTTGAAATTCTCATTTAAAACTTCAGCTTATTAGGTTTTTAAGAGTTTAGTGAACTTAAGAGTTATAAGAATATAAACTCCATGAAGGCAAAGAATTTTTCTGTTTTATTCATTGTTGTTCATTGTACTGTTTTGTTCATGGCTGCATCTCCAGTGGCTAGCACCGCCTGGCATGTATCAGATGACGAATGAAGCCAGAGTTAGTAGTCTGGAAGATCTGGTTTGAAATCTTCCCAGTCAGACATACTAAGAGCTTTTTAAAAATTCAATATACCAAATTTACAAATGCAACTTAAGTTTTTAAGGGAATGTACTTAACTATGTTTCTAAATGGAACTAATCCTTGAATAGAGGGACTTTAGTCTAAATTTGAATTAATCAAATGTTTTTTCAAAGTTCCCCCAAGAGTTACAGTTTTTATTCTATTTTATTCTTTTAAATTTACAAACACAGCTAACTGAATCTAAAAACTTCAGCACATGTTTATTTTTTCAGTGTGTATCTCTAGTAAAAGAAAATCTGCTTTTTGAATTTGCACCTCTAGCATACTGAACATTAATTAAAGACCTAAATATCTGTAAACAATCTTTGCTGTGCCCAGAAAGCCTTCCTCAGACAGTAGAAAGCCCGTACTGACTACAGACCGAACATGGGATAGATCGGGGAGAAACCGAATCACTGGAGGAAAGGCTGATATGAGTGAGAAATAAACACAAATATAAAAATAGTGGTAACAGGTCTAAGCCTTGACCCTGCAGACTATAAGAGATGAATTTCAATCCAGAACTTCCCAAGCACACAGTATCCTGGGATGCAGGGATGCCAACTCATAGGACACTGGCAACTCCCACTGGCATATTAGACTCCTCAACCTGGACATCCAAGGAGCATTCCATTGAAGCTGCAGCCAAAGTTGCCTGTGGCCTCATTTTTCCGCCCAAGTATGAGTGGAATGGTAAGAGATCTAAGTGTGCAGAAAGGAAACAGTCATTCATGTCTATTATGTGATACGTGCCTGGAACTTTGTGATTAAAGTATCTGTCAAACAAAAACCAGAATCCTTTAAATTTTTTAATTTTTTATTTTGATCTTTTTATTTTATTTTTATAGAGAGAGAGATAGGAGAAGGAGAGATAGAATCTTAAGCAGGCTCCATGGCCAGCACAGAACCCAACACGGGGCTCGATCTCACGACCCTCAGATCATGACCAGAGCTGAAATCAAGAGTCAGATGCTTAACCGACTCAGCCACCCAGGCACCCCTAAAAATCAGAATTCTGAGTCTGACAGTAATTTCTTTTTCTGCTTCTTCCAAAAATATGATTTGCAGATGATATTAATGGGTTACTTTGACTAATGAGCTGATTAGTAAAAAAAAAAAAAAAAAAAAAAAAAAAAGAGGACGACCCTTGAAGTCGGGCAGTTGTGTGGTTGAAGTTGTAAATCTGGAAAAGAGCATGCCCCTGAAGGTCTAGGGCTATTTCAGAGGCTTGTGAGATGCGAAATTGGGGGAATTTCTTATGGGACACATATCTACACTCCTACATCCCTATATATACATGTTTGCGCATCCGTAGGGCCTCAGACATGCTGGCCTCCAAAGGGGAGCTGACCAAGGCTCTAACCCCAGAGCACTTGTGCCCACATGTTGTCTTCCTTAATCCAGGCTCCAAACTGCTAGTTACAATTTTAACAGAAAGCTCCAGCACGTATGGTCTTTCTTAGAAGATATTAGACAGGTGGTGGCTGAAACAGCCCAAGAAGAAAACACATTTCCTTGTCACTTGCCATTCACTCCCGCCAGGGCTGTAATGAGTAGTGGTTGTCAGCGAGTGCCACCCTCAAAGACAGTGACGTACAGAGATGGAGGGATTGAGAAGTAAGGAGAAGTAACCAAGAGGGGCCTGAGTTTGGGAGGCCTGCTGACGGAGGGCACTGGCACCGCTGTGATGTGGCACGTGTCTCGATGCCAGACTGATGGCAGGCGGAGTCATGCAGGGCAGCATGGCGTAGGGATGCCCAGGATACACGCATTCCCTGGGACAAGTTCTTTGAGTTCCATTTGTTTTGTCAGTTGTGATGGTAACAATATCTCTCTCAAATCTTGTAGAGAGGATTTGAGGTTCACTACTAACAAGTAGAAAGCATCGGTAAAATCTAGCCAATGTTATTACCATTGAACACCGAGGGAGGGAAGCATTTTAAAAACCTGAATCCTTTCTAGATCCTTTTGTTCACCTGTGAACCCTGCTTTGTATCAAATTAACACAACAGACTGGATTCCAGTGGGGGCCAAGGTTGCTAGCAGGGAGGACGCTGATGCGGTGGGTGTTGCTGAGTTGCAGAGCTGAAATACACAGTATCCGCTCAGGGGGTCCGAAAACAAAAAAGACGAAAACGACACCCAGTCCGGCTAGAGCCTACTCAGGAGCTGAGGCGTTCACCACCTCCCACACTGGATTCAAGTGTCAAAGTCACTGGGATCAAGAAGAGAGTCCAGAGAAGGTGGAAACAGCCTGAGTGTCCATCAATGAATGGACGAACAGCAGGTGGCCTGCCCAGACCATGGAATGGTGCTCAGGCTTAAAGAGGAAGGCATTCTGACACGGGCCACACCATGGTAAACCGTGAAGACATGAAGCGAAGTGAAAGATGCCAGACGCCAAAGGACCATATGGTTCCCCTTAAATGAGGTAGTACCTAGTGTAGACAAACCCACAGCCACAGAACAGTCGTGGTCACCAGGGCCGAGGGAGAGTGGGGAAGGGGGCTTAGAGATGAGCGAGGAGAGTTTCCATTTGGGAAGACGAACAAGTTCCGGAGGTTGATGGTTGCCCAACAATGGGAATGTGCTTCATGCCACTAACTCAGACATCATTGAAATGGTAACTGTTTTTTTTTATGTGTGTTTCATCAAAATGGTAAGAAGAAAAAGAATGGAGGACATGAAACAAAGCCACCCTCAAGAAGCAGTTTTGTGCGTGCACTGTTGCCAGGAGGGTGAGCTAGTGTCGACTGGCCATTTGACCTGCCCACAGTGGCTGCACATCTCTCCTCCCTCATCACCTGTGAAAACACAGGCTAACGTCAGGGAGGCCAGGAGCATGGAACACGCTCAGAAGCAAATCAGCCGGGCCAGGCGCCACCCAGCTATTAGTGGGAAAGGGGTCCTTCAAGGACGCATCTGAATTTGGAAAGATCAATAGAACACATTTTTTAAGATTCCTTTTAAGTTTACAGACACTGGAGTTTTTGCTCTTTAAGTGTATATTAGGAAGGGAGGGGGGAGGGAGGAAGGAATATTAACGAACACTCCATTCTAACACTCCATTCCTACCAACCGGAAAAGTAGCCTGAGCAACAACACGGGGTCGGAAATCAACAAAGGAAGCTAATGGTCTCATCCACCTGAAAGTGGGGAGATGTAGTGAAGAGTGAGCCACAGGGATAGAAAGGTTTTTCAGGGCAGTTGGTGGAGGGAGGGCTTAAGACTCAGGCCGAAGAGTCTGCACATAATTCACAAGGAAACGGGGCATAATGAATATGGAGCAAAGGAGAGACATGACTGGGTAGTACTTACAAATTTAATCCACAGGGAACTGGCTGAAATAGGCAGGAGGAAGCTTTGTGCGGTGCTGAAAATACTGTTACAACCGAACTGTGGCCACGGCTGAAAATTTCACAAATGTATCAACACACACCAAACACTGAAAGATGGGTGAATTTTATGGCATTTGAATTATACCTCTCTAATGCTGTTTAAAAAAAAAAAAATTACCCAGCCACAGAGTGTTGGATTACCTGGTAAAGAAAGAGACCTGCGCCCAAAGACCAGCGGGGAGACTAGAGCAATAGTGTGGCTGACACGATGCGAGTCTGAATTTGAGTTCTCACTGGAAGGATGGAGAAGTGTGGACGGGATGCTGCGAGGTTAGAACCTATAGACCTACACAGCTGATCTTACAAGGGGATGGGCGAGGAGGACAGACCAAGGAGAGAGGATCAGATATACCTTCAAGGTTTATGGACTGGTGATTCCACACACAGAAACCGGGAGGTCGTTTTACTTCTGGGCCCTCCCCCTTCCTGAACTCTGTAGCACTTATTATTTATGCTACATATTTTGGCCCTTACTCTCATACTTCTCAATATTATCTAATTCCTAAATACTATACACACAATTTTTTTCTTGCTAATGTAACTGACGATCTCTACACTGTAAAATCCATCAGCGATGTTGGTAATTTCTGGGTTCTTGCTTGGCACTGGTGTCCACTCTCTCCTCCTCTTTTTTTTTTTTTTAAGATTTTATTTACTTATTTGAGAGAGAGAGAGCACAAGCAGGGGTGTGGGCAGCAGAAGGAGAGGGAGAAGTAGACGCCCTGCTGAACAGGGAGCCGGATGTGGGACTCGATCCCAGGATCCCGGGATCATGACCTGAGCCAAAGGCAGATGTTTACCTGACTGAGCCATCCAGGCAACCCCCATTCTCCTTTTAAAGTGCGTCTCTCATTTGTCTGTTTTGCTGTCCCTCTCTGCTGGCTCTCATCTCACCTCTCAATTCTCCTCTGCCCATGAAACCCTGGCTTTCTCTGGGCTCCTTCCGTCTCCCTAGCTGAGCTCAACTGTACCCTCTGCTTAGTGTTAACCCTGTGAGTGAAAGCTTTCCCCAAACTCTCACCACCTGACCTCTCCCCTAGTCTGCTCTCCTACTGCCAACTGACTATTTTCCCCAGGGTCTCCACGGACAATCAAACTCAAGCTGCCCATTACACAAAATTAATCATCTTTATCCCCTCTCTCCCAACCTCTGGCTTTCTGACATACCTTTCCACACATGGTGAATGGCGCTCCCAGACATCCAGTCTCATAGAGCAAGAACATGGGAATCAACCAGCCTATGCTTTTCTCTCTCTCTTGGCTCCCTCCCATCCATCCCATGACCATCACCACTCCCAGTCATCACCACATTCCTCCCAGTTTCTACTGCCTTCCTTTGTCCCAAAGGTCTGAGTCAAGGCACTGGGGAAGCAGCGGCTGGCCATAAAGAGAAAACCAGTGTCACTTACCAAAGACACATAAAGGGTCACCTAAAATCTTCAAGGAAATAAGACTGTTTTATAAACTTAAATACCAAAAATTAAAATAAGATATATACAATCATATGCCTAATTTAATTATTTAAATACATACTTCAAAATAAGTTTTTCAATTAAAAATGGAAATTGATCATCAGTAATTTGGCTCAATATTAGATAGCTGAAGCCAAAAATCAGACTGTGCAGTCATAAAAAGATTACACGTTTCAGTCTTTCTATTAACTAGCACAGAGAAGCCCCAAATCATATGTGAACGCAGTTAGAAATCATAAAACCATTTAAAATCTTCTTTGATAAGATTTTGACAGTGACCATGAGGCAGCTGACTTCTGTTCAAGTTTTTTAACCTGAGGTAAACCTCAGAATGGGTTTTGATTCTGAATAGGCCACATCCTTAGGACTATCTTCTGAACCTCTTCTTCGGAGAAGTAACCATGAGGATCTTATAGCAAGCTTTAAGTCTCTCTTCAAAATGCTTAAAATCCTTTCAGGAAACAGAAAAGTTTTCATCTGGTTGTTCAGCCAACTAAGAGAACCCCATTCACGACGATCTCGGGGTGCAGGCCCTACGTCCAGCTTCGAAACCACCTCTTTTAATCCTCCTTAGACTGAAAAGCTGTCTTTGCAAAAGAACGCGCGTTGCAGATTTATTTGGTCATTTAAAGAACCTAAAGTTATGCTCACAAGGCTTCAAGCCATTAAAGACGGCACCAAAATAGAGCCATTTACAAGGCCAGAGGCGTCTAGGCACGTTCTCAGAGAGGATAGGCTTCTTTTAGAAAGGCCTCGTACTTTTCGGAAACCCATACAGACACATACCAGGCTTTCCCACATGATCCAATAAGATTCAGAATGAAACAGTCTGAGTGGATGGAGTGACTGAAAACGTTGAGTCACCTCCCCTCCACACAGATTGAGAGAAGAAAATGTAGAATGTGGACCCACTGACACGCCTGGAAATAGTAACAAGTCATTAAGTAACTCTCCCTTTTTCCTGTACATGTCAGGCTTACCCCATGTACAGGACAGTGAGAGATTTCTGCTTCCCCAGCCACGCTGCAGGAGGTAGGCTGAGATCTCCCCGGGGCCACCAGGACATCTGCCACAACCGAACACAATGTCTCCGTGGACGTTCGGCTCCTACTTGACTGACTCCAACGGACTAGCTAAAATCACAGTAGTGGTGGGTTTCTCAGGTTGTAGTGAGTGGTATCAACCTTGTACCAGCAAAATTATTAACTCTCATCAGTTTATAATGAAAAATACTGTGTCTTTATGTTGAACGACTCCTCCAAGTGTTCTGCCACGAGATAACCAGCCGGATTCGTGTGTTGGAAATTCTTCTCCTGGTTACCCTTCACTGCGTGACAAACTGTGACGACGGTGTGAGCTGCAAACTCACTTTCTGGGCATAGATAATCTGCAATAGAGAGTAATATCCTAAAAGTAAAACACAGCTGGAGAAAGGGGAACCCTCCGACACTGTTGGTGGGAATGCAACCTGTGCAACCACTCTGGAAAACAGCAGGGAGGTTCCTCAAAAAGTTGAAAATAGAGCTACCCTACGACCCAGCAATCGCACTACTGGGTATTTACCCCAAAGATACAAACGTAGTGATCCGAAAGGGCACGTGCACCCCAATGTTTAGAGCAGCAATGTCCATAATAGCCAAACTATGTAAAGAACCCAGACATCCATGGACAGATGAATGGATAAAGAAGATGTGGTATATATATACACAATGGAATACTATGCAGTCGTCAGAAGGAATGAAATCTTGGCATTTGCAATGATGTGGCTGGAACTAGAGGGTATTATGTTAAGCAAAATAAGTTAATCAGAGAAAGACAAATACCATATGATCTCACTTATATGAGAAATTTAAGAAACAAAACAGATGAACGTAGGGGGAAAGGAAGGAAAAATAACGTAAGATGAAAGTTGAGAGGGAGACAAACCATTAGAGACTCTTAACTCTAGGAAGCAAACTGAAGGCTGCCAGAGGGGAGGGGAGTGGAAGGCAGGGATAACCAGGTGACGGGCATTAAGGAGGGCACGTGATGGAACAAGCACCGGGTGTTACATGGAACTGATGAATCACTAAATTCTACCCCTGAAATCAGTAATACACTTATGTTAACTAAATTGAATTCAAATAAAATTTTTAAAAAAAAAAAGGAAAACACAGCAAGGGGGCACACAGAAATGGCCTCCACCCCATGTACCCCCAAGCCATCCCCAGGTGACACACAGCCACCCAGCACACTCAGCTAGTGTAAGTCCTCATTCCTATTGTACCCTTTACTTAGAAGACACTATGAATACAGGTCCTTGCATTTTTCTACCGAAGGCCCAACGAATCGCCTTGGGCACTCATTGCACTGTGCACAACAGGGTGAACTGTGCCCACTCCTCAACAACGTCATTTCCCGTCTCTGGGCCTTCTTGGAAGCCGCCATGCTTGCCTGAGATGCCTGTCACCTCTTTATCTTCTGGGGAAACTCTCACTCCTCCTTCAAGATTCAGACTGTGGTCAGTACCCTAACAAAGCCTCCACCCTCTCCCTCCCTCAGACGTCCCGTTCTCCTGCAGAGGGAGAAGCCTTTGTTCTGCTTCGACTGCCCAGCTCACTGCACTGTAACACAGTATAATATGGCACAGGGCTCCCAGCTGCCTCCCTGGCTTGTATGGCCCTTGAGACCAAGGACCATTTTGCTCACAGAACCACTGTGCCCTGAGCACCTGCCGTGTGCTAATAACGGCTGTCCGTTCTGGAATAACAAAGTAACAGCCATAAGAACAAAACGTCTGTCACCAAGGAATCTGCAACCTCATGGGAAGAGACAGTGAGAAACAAATAAAGTCATAAGTTACAGAGAACGTGAAGTAGCAATACTGCCATGAAAGGAAACAGAGCCGGGGACAAACACCGAGGCTGAAGGTTTGCGACTTAAAACGGAGTGGCCGGGGACAGCTTCCCTCTAGTCATCAGGGACGCCTCGTGCCTTCCCAAAAGAAGGCCCTCCATAAATGTGTGCAGTGCTGAGCTAATTTTAGACCCTCTTCAGTGCAGTGGTCCTAGCGGCATGCAGCAAATGCTGGGGACATGTCAAGTGGATTAGGGGCTGCCAGGGAACCCCTCTTCTAACTATTTCATTCTCCTTCAGATCCACTTGGAACTCAGGAATAGTAAATGATGCCTTCTGTTTGCACGGGACTTTACAGTGTGTTGAGTCTCCAAGGTCTGTGGGAAGCAAAGCAGGAGTTATAATTAAAGACGAAGAAATGAAGACCCAAAGGCAGTAAGGGATTTGCCCGAACTCATACAGAGGCTGAAGACCCAGGCTTCCATCCTTGAGATCCCCGGTCCAGAAGTTTCCCTCCCCACCCACCTGCCCCTGGAAGGACTGATGGGAGCAGTTGCAAGGTTCAGCTGCTCGTTGCTTTTCCAAGGTATGAATGAAGTTCACACACATTGCTAGAAGAGCCCTCACATTCCTGTTATCTTATTGGTAAGTTTTTATGAATAGGGACGCATGTGAAACAGAAGGCAAATTTCTGCACGCGACTCAGATGACTGCCTCGACTGTTCTGGACGGATGGGGCGTGAGATTTAAATCCACATGCCTCCTTCAGACTAATCAATCTCGAAAGTTCTCTTTCTTCCGTTGTTTGCAGGTCGCCACAGACCCGTTTCCCAAGCCAGTGAAAAGAGCCACACCAGACCACCGATGGGTTTTAAAGGATAGATCTTTTTTTCCCAACATGTGCCTTCCTGTAATTTAAGCAAATGTTAGACATGAACAATTAAAATCATATATCAAAAAAGAAGCCAAGCCCCGATAGTTTCCTATGCTATCAAATTACAATAATTGTGTAAAAATAAAAAATAAAAGGCCCCGGATATGGAACTTCCAGCCTCTATTGAAGAATAATGACTTCTGCTTCCAGCAAAAATAGGACTTCTAGGTAATATCGTGTAATAATTACCCACGACATTTTAAACCTTAATATGGAGTGAAAAGCACACAGATGCAGTTATTTAATAATTTCTGCTAAGTCCATGTGAAATATTCTTTTTTCTTTCTTTCAATATTTAGGAGTTGAAATAATTAGTCTTGTGGATAATAATCTTCAATCTTCCTATTGTTACTCATTTGGTTATTTTAAAGGCATGGTGGACCCCTTAGTTCAAACTCAAAGGGGTAGCTATAACCTAAAAGTCGTTTGCAGCAGCTTTCATTAGAATTACCATGTTATTATTCCACGAGGACACTTTTTAAAGGAGAAAGGATGCTATTAATTAGACTAGGACAAAATACTTAAACCAGTGCCCTCCTGGGCAAATGGGGCCATCTGGTCACCCTTTCAAGAAGATTAGTCAAAAAAAAATTTTAAGTTTTGCTTTTTAGGAGTAAATAAATAGATCCAAAGTGGGGAGACAAGAGAAGTTACCAAGAAGATCAGTTCTTTTCAAATGTAAAATAGTAATATTCTGGGGTGTCTCTATCTGCTCTTCTCTCTCTCCTCCGACTAAAATGGTGAGGACTCCGAGATCTGTAGCAAAGGTTTAGTTTCGGGGGAGACATGTATTGAGTTGGCTCTGCTAGGATGACCTCCTTTGCCAAAAAACAAAGCACCAACCGGCTCAGGTAACTGCATGTGATGGGACATGGTCCTTGAGAAGGGAACGTGAACTCAGCATTCCCCAGATTTCTGTCCCCAGGGCTCTCCTGCTTCCCACAGAGAAGGAGGAACTGACTATCTTCAGACGCCACTGGTGGCTCCCTCCAGGCCACTGCGTTGAGAAAACGGACAGCAGAGGAAAGGGACAAAGGCCACACTTCCTAACATTTTACATATAGAACGCGCTTCAGCAAGCGAACAAAACTAGGTCTCACAGTGGTGCCCTGGCCTCAGCCGACATTTCGGCTTTGGTGGACACACCTCTGTGCCAGTCAGGAAACTCCACCTGTCTATCTCAGTGGCTTCTGGGAAGAAAGGAGGCAAAGTATCCTAGAGGTGGGAAAAGACAGAACCCAAATAAGAAGCTACAAGGAAGAGACAGAAGGCAATGAAGGAAAGAGAAAACCGGAACCCAGAAATAAGAAAGGGTTACAGTTACGTGACATAGTTTTCTTCCTGAATCTCAAAGACTTTTTTCCAGGGGATATCTGATCTGGCTTCCAGAACTCCAGACAGTGTGTTTTAAACACCTCCAAGTCCTTAGAGGCAAGCCTTCCATGGAACTTTCCAGAACCATTACCCAATTTCAAACCTACATTATTTCAGTTCCAGGCATAAGGAAATCCATCCATGTTGGGTCCTAACAAATAAATATATTTGGAGTCATCTCCCATATGCTAATGAAGAGGTGGCATTGCGAGGGCGATTTTTAAATTTAGATGCTGTAACAAGTGAAAACTAACTGCTTGGGGTGAGAGGCTAGATATGTCCTGTGTATGCATCAATTAGACTACCCAGTTGGCTTTTACGTGTCATTTCAGAGTCTTGCAATCGCCACCACAACCTCAGCCACCAAAAGCTAAAAGTTTAAGAGAAAGTGATTCTACGCACTTGTCAGAGTTCACACATGATTTGAGTTCAAGGACGGCAGCGCTGGACTGTACCCGTGGCGTCAGGGCAAACGGGTCCCGGCTGTGTGCAGCTGCCGGTTCCCTGAAGGGGGCTCGGGGCCCCAGGACCCAAGAATGAAGGGGACAGGCCTTGAGCTATCTTGGAGGGACATGGTTCCCTGGACTCTCTCTCTGGAATTTTGCTAAGGCAAGGACTTCCCTGCAAGGGTTTTCCCAGAGTAGGAGTCACAAGGGAATGAGTACGTCAGTATCCGAATCCTGGCATCTCCGCTTCCCAGCCAGGTGACCGTGGACATGCCCTACAATAGCTCTTCTTCCTCAGTTCTTGGTCTATGACATGGGGAGGAACAATGGTGCCAACCTCATGGGGTTGTTCTCAAAACTCAGCGAGATACACAACAAGACCTTAGAAGTGGGCTTGGCAATTAGTTAGTGCTCAGTAAAAGTTAATTTAATTTTTTAAGATTTATTTATTTGAAAGAGAGAGAAGGAGAGAGCGAGCAGCAGGGAGGGGCAGAGGGAGAAGGAGAGAAAGTCTCCAGCAAATTCCGAGCTGAGCCTGGAGCCCAATACAAGGCTCGAACTCATGACCCTGAGATCATGACCTGAGCCGAAAACCAAGAATTGGTCACTTAACCAACTCTATCACTCTGGCACCCCGAATTATTTCTAGTTAACACCTTCTACCTGGTCCAGGGGTGGACACACAGACACCTTCTTCTGCCCACCAAGACAGGGGTCCACCTGCAAAGTTCTTTACTGTGTCACAGGCCATGGTGGAAACTCACTCTCATCTCTCCATTCCATTTCCTCCTCTCCTTCTGTTCTTTCAGGGATCATCCTATTTTGGCAAACATTCTTACATTAAAAAAAAAAAATCTAACATTAATCACTACATTCTAACATTCTTACATTAAAAAAAAAATCTAACATTAATCACTATGTCCACATTCTCCCCAACAACACAAAGACCTTAAAACGATTCAACTCTGTCCACACACACATTGGCTCCCACACTGTCTGTCCAGTGTGTTATCTCCTCTCCCACTCTCCCTCCTTTCCTTCTTCCTCCTCCCGATTCTTTTTCTCCTTCTTCCCATCTTCCTCCCTCCCCCTCACTCCCTGCCCCTCTCTCCTCCCTCCCTCTCTTTTCTCCCTCTCTCTCTTTTTCTTTCTCTCTTTCTCTTTTATTCCTGTTTTAAATAAACAGACCTTGTCACTATTGGCCCGTCCACCAGTTTCCTTGCGGAGCACGAGCAGGCCGGTTCCCTTGGGTCTGAGTTGCTAGCTTAATGGCGAATGGAGATCACCGGGTTTTACGAGATCGAAGAGCCAAGAAATACTACGAAATACTTCACCTGGAAATTTATAGATTTACTTTTTCTAATCTGGGGCTTTTCAGGATGGAGTGTCAGCTCTATTGCTGGAAATGGAAGCAAGCAGTTCACTTTTCCTTTTTTTTGTTATCTAAATAGGAAGAATCCCTTAATATTTATAAAATCTGATTTTTTCACCATAAAAAAGAAAAATAGAGGACAGTAAAAGAAACACACACACACACACACACACACACACACACACACACACAAGTTCCCAGCCACCCTTTAGTATTTTCACAATAAGTCACAGTAAGACACTATGTGCTTATGATTCTCCCTCCCTCCCTCCCTCTCAGTGGGCTCAAGACAACACGGCCACTGGGAGACCTACAGAGAGGACAGTCCCTACTGGGCACCGCATGGCAAGGTTGGGGGAGCTGGGGTGGGGTGATGGGAGGTACCCAAGACAGTAACCAGGGCTCTGAAGTTCATGTCTTGGTTCTGCTCCTAACTTTCTTTGACTTCTTCAGCGATTGTCTCTTCAAGGCTCTGAGACTCTCCTTCACCCACCAACCTCGGCGAGGTTCTGGGGAGGATCAGGGCTCTGGGCGGGACAGTAAATGCGGGGAAAGAACACTAAAATGGCCATGTGGGAACTCGAGTCCCATGCCGGACTTTCATGACCCCTAGTATAGTGAACTCACAAAGCCCCTATGAGACTCAACACCTTCATTTAGAAAAGGCGGGGAGCGCGTTAGACAGCTGCCGGCTCCCCTTCCCGGCTCGAACTCCATCGGGCGTTATTACAATGAGATAATCAATGTGAACCTGCTTTGAGGTATATATGAGCACTATAGCTCGTTTTAGAGGGAGGAGTTGCTTAGGGCTGGAGTAACAATAAATAAACAGTAGGTCATTTTTCTATTTCTTTGTGATTTTGAGATGACAGTATAGCAGGTTAGGGTAAAATTTTATTTGGGGAACACCAGGAAGAGGAAAGAGGGATTCTTAGGAGCCCGGGATTGCTAAATATGAAATGACTGGTTATGCCAGTTCAATTCGAAGTCGGATCTCAGCTAAGTGCTGGCTCTGCCTCTAACTACTTCTTCGTCCCTGGACAGATGACTTAATCTCCGTAAGCCTCAGTCTTCCCATCTTTAAAATGAGAACAATATTACATTAGTGGGGAGTTCAAATAAGATAATAAATGTGAAGCTCTTGGCTCAGTCATATATGCATCGAAGATAAGCAAATGAGGCAAAACTTAGTAAAGTCAAGGGTTTTCATTAGGCATTTATTTGATTCATACCTTAAGTCTCTGCAGGGGGTGGGGGGGGTGGGAGGGTAGGGAATAGCTTGTTTCATCTCACAAAGAGAACTCTACTTCGGTGTCTGCTAGGGAAGAAAATGACTTGCCATCTGGGGAGAACGCTCCCAGCCAACGAGACGTGCAGGTGTCCCGCCATCTTCCCCATGATCCTCCACATGGGCACAAACCACTCAGCGACAGTGCCTGAGCCAGCACCTCCCATTCTCCGGGGACTGGTCAGGGTGCAGCACATTTTCTCCCATCTCCTTGGTACAGCTCTTGGCCACACTTCCAGACAGAGCAGATGTGAAAATCACGGGGGTGGGGCACCTCGGTGGCAGTTGGTTAAGCCTTTGGCTCAGGTCATGATCCTGGGGACCTGGGATCGAGCCCCGCATCGGGCTCCCTGCTCAGAAGGGAGTCTGCTTCTCTGTCTCCCTCTGTGTGCTCTCTCTCTATTGCAAGTAAATAATAAACTCTTTAGAAAGAAGGAAAGGAAGGAAGGGAAGGAGGGAGGGAAAAGAGAGGAAGGAAGGAAGGAAGGAAGGAAGGAAACCACTGGGGTTCCAAAGAGAAAATGAGTAAAATTTTGGAAAGAATTATTACTGTCACAAAGCATGATATTATAGAAAACATAATACTCAAAGCCCTCCACAGGCTGGGTCCGTGAATTCAAGAGATTTTCATCTTGGGAGACACAATGGCAGGTCCCACGGCGCTCTGCATCTGCTGGACATTGGGCTCCAAGCCCTGCAAGCCCCAGTCACTGACCAGACACACGCGCATACACTTCCCACTGCTGTCAGACTGTCTACACCGCTGTGCCTTCAGTCGGGATCCCAAACCCATACTCCAAGTGGGCCTGGTTCTTTCTCTTCTCCTGTGTCTTTGATTCTCCACCAGATCCCCCAGTTGTGAAGTCACCAACACGCTGGCTTGTGTTTCTAACCACGGTCTGCCCCCTCAATTCAGGGTTCATGGGCGCTACCCACACCCTCCTTCACCTCCAGCTACAGCCCAGTCGGGTCGTGGGCTTCTCTACCAACACCAGTCCCCCACTGGTTCCAACTTGACCTAACATGTGGCAGAAGTAAGGCAGGCACCGGACAGTGAGGTACAAAATGTGGCATCCAAAGACACAGGCAAAGGGTATAAGCACTGGAGGGGTTAAGGCTGGGAATAAATCTAAAATTACAGTGGCCTTTCTTCCACCATGCAGGGGGGTGCTGATTTCACTTCCAGATTGGGAAAGCTGAAAGGAAGCAGTCAGTGTATTTTTATCCAACAAGGAGGATTTACAGGAAAAGGTGGGAAAAGAGAGAGAGATTAGGAGGCTGAGAGGAGAAGACTGTCTCTGGGATATGGCGCTTGTGAAAGGGACCTGTGACGTGTGTCGGGGCTCAGACTAAAGCCATCAGGTCCCCTGCATGCCACGGGCAGGTCCCCACCAGCGTCGAAGTCCTCCGCCTCCAAGCGGCTGCAACGTTGGAAAAAGGGAAGCCCAGCTTCACAAACGTTGCTAAATTAACCCTTTCGTTTTCACCGTTTTCTTTTATTTGTTTGCTTAAGGGAAGAATTTGTATGAGTTTGCAACGGCTGCCATCACAAAATACCACACACTGAGCGGCTTCACCAGCAAAAATTGTCTCACAGTTCCGGAGGCAGAAGTCCAAGATCGAGGTGTCGGCAAGGCTGGCCCCTTCCGAGGGCTGCGAGGAAGAGCCTGCCCCGGGCCTCTCTCCGTGGTTGCCAGTTGCTGGTGTTCCCTGGCGGGGGCAACATCTCTGTCTTCACACGGCATCCTCCTTGTGTGTGTATCTCTGTCCAAACTACCCCTTTTTCGTAAGGACACCAGTCATTTCAGATTCGCGGCCGCCCTCCCTATGACCTCGGCACAACTAATTACATCTCCAACAACACTAGCTCCTAATGAGGTCATATTCTGAGGTCTTACAGGCTAGGACATCAACGTATGAACCCGGGGAGGACACAAGTCAACACAATGGTGTTGATGACAATCCTTTGACACTCCTTCAAAGTCCTAAACCAAAGCTAGATTCATTAAGAAAACAACAACAACAACAAAGCCAGACGGCCCAACAGTGCTTCAAGAACTTCTCCGGCAGCTTATAAAAGCCAAAAACTTCCCTTTTGGGGACACCTGTGCATCACTTACACAAGAAAGAAGCCAACTTGTTTTCTGTGCTCTAGAGAAAGGGAGCATTTGCTCCTTTTCCTCCTACCAAACCAAAACAGTCCAAGGAACAACTAAGTGGTAAATCAGCCCTTCCAGCCACTGGCACGATTGCAGGATTTGGGCGCTACCCGAAAAAAATCAAGTGGGAGATAGGGGTGGGATAAAAGTAGCCCTCAAGATCATTAATGCCCGTTAATAGGAGCAAGAATCTGTCTCATTCCTGTGTGGACTGTGTGAACCTGTAGTCTCTTCGGTGCCAAGCCCCAGGGCCACTAAATAAGCAAGTCAGAAGAAGAAATAACCACGGGATTGGCAAAGAGCAGGCAAGAGAACACATCCAGATCCCAATTAGGCTGCGCTGTCTCAGACCTCACAAAGGCCTCCTCCTCGGGTTCCACGGAAGCCAGGAGGAAACAAACAGGACCAAGCCTCAGGAGTGTGCGGGCTCCAGGTGGCACGTCGGAGAGGCCGTCGGGGGAGACTCTGGAGCCCGCCGGCCCTGGCAAAAATGCACTGGGCCACTGGTAATCCCCGAGTGGGCATCCCTGTGCCTCAATGTCCTCAACTGTCAAATGGGGATAAGAAGAGAACTCTCTCAGGGGGCACCTGGATGGTTCGGTCGATTGGGTATCTGACTCTTGATCTCAGCTCAGGTCTTGACCTCAGGGTCGTGAGTTCAAGCCCCACGTTGGGCTCCACGCAGGGCATGGAGCTTACTTTAAAAAAAAAAATGTGGGGGTGTGTGTGTGTATGTAATAGAACTCTTAGTTTCAAACAGAACTCCTTAAGTTTCAAATAAATTAATCCACATGAAGTGCCTGAAACAACAGCTGATCAAAAAGAAGCACTGTAAATGTTAGCTGCCATTATCCCCGTTTGAGGGGTACAGTCTAAAGGGGAGGGTCTTGTTTGAAGCCTGAATCCCCATCCTTTGAACAAGGAAGTTGTCTCGGGAATCACAAAGAGAAATGGAGGTCTCCAACACCGTATTTTTCTCCCATGGGGTACGAGGATACAGATGGGTCTAAGATATTTGCCTACCATTCTAAGGTATTAGGAAGAGTCTGGGTTTGGGAGCCTGGATCTAACATTTATTAGATGCATAACCTTGAGCAAAGTCCAAAATCTCTGCTAAGCCATCATTTCCTCTAAGGGAAAAATGGGAAAAATAGCTTTCTCCTAAGGTTGGGTGAAGAATGAATATGAAAATATATGTAAAGTGCTCAGCAGGGTGCCCACTAATAAGTATTTACACAGTTCAATCATTAGCAAAAATGCCTCTGATTATAAAGGGGGGAAGCAGGTAGATTCAGAGCCTCAACCAGCTTAAAAAGCGCCTTCGTGACAACTGGCGGAAGCGAGGGAGAGAATCCTGTCTAAGGACACATTGCTTTGTCTCTCCAAAACACGGCTGTAATTGCTCTGTGAACCCCCAACGTGAATGACACCTTTGTCGTTAAAACATCCTCGGGCAGGGTGGGTCTGCTTAATGCTATGAGCCGATGTGCCCTAGAGAAGAATTCTCAGCAGGAGCAGAAACATGTCTTCCAAGTACCTAGCATTACTGCTCGTGCACAGAAGGTACTGAAGGAATATTTGCAGTAGGACGGGAGGGAGAGAGGAGGGGGAGGTAGGAGGTTGTCATTAAGGATTGTTCTGTGTTCAGCTGATGGATGTCAGTCCTTGGGACCTGCTGTTCGGAGGGTAAAAGGGTATCAGAGAGAAAGACAGTTGGAAGAAAAAGACGGCTGTCGCTTGTCCTTTCCTGTGTCCCTTGCCTACTGACAGGTACCTTCTTCCAGTCTGGGTCTGTCTTTGTCCTACGCCTGGGAAGCAGTACCAACGGCTACCCAGATGTCAGCGCTTTCCCCTTCTCCTGTGTCCCCCAAAGCATCCTGGAGGGACCCAGGCAGGATTTACTCTCCAAGTCTTTGTTACCAAAAAACCCAGGTGGCCTCCAGGTAGAAACAGTCCATTTGCAAAGCATCTCTGAAGTCCGAGGCCCATCTCCAAGGAGGCTTTCTCGTCCTCACTCCCTTCTTTGTGCTCTGCAACAGCCAATGCTCACGACCCTCATCTTGCCTGTCCGAAACCCCTGCCAAGCAACTCTCGGAAACCCCATCACACCCTCTAGCCTTCACAGGACTTTGGACCCCCTGCTCCTTATTCCCTTCCAGAATCCTCTGTGTCCATCCTGCCACTGGGGGCCCAACCTCTGGGCCAGGGAAGTTCACTCCCGATGGCCAGCAATCCCAGATGACCGGAGCCGAGGAGACGGGTTGCCGCTGGAACTCTTCCAGTACTTTCCACGTGGGCATTGTTACAGGGGTGGCTCAGGTTCCCTCTGGGGGGTACGCTCTATGAGTCTGGGCCTCTGGCTGTTAGCCGATGGTAGTAAGTAAACAAATAGGCAATTTTAAGAGTGGGCTGCCTCTAACACGGCTGTGGGTAAACAGACTATCAGGGAGGGAGACAGAAATTTTCCTCATCCGTCCGTCAGGCTGGACGTCCACATTATTTAGCTTCTAGAAGCTGAGGCGTCTCCTTTTCCTTCCTCAGCGCTACTAAGCAAGCAAGTACGAAGCAGCCAGCCCAGCACAGCTCCCACGGCTGGAGGAGCCTCGTTCGTCTCTGGGCACAACTAGAGTCCCCATAACTCAGACAGAGCTAAGAGGCCGTCGACAGGAGGCACTGATCCCAGGGCACTGGCCCTGGAGACCCAAGTGTTCACCCCAAACCACGAACAGCTCTTCTAGCCACAGGATACATCAGCTATACAATCCCGCCTCTTTTTTTTTTTTTTTTTTTTTTTTTTTTTTTTGGTTTTTGGTTTTTGGTTTTCCTAAAACCCTGTGCTTCTTAGACCAGCCAGAACCATTGGCAGAGAGAAAAGGCATACAGTGATGACAACAAACACCGTATGACAGGTCGTGGGGAAGCTGTGACCGAGTGGGGAGAGCAAGCAAGTCACAGCTGTGTCTGTGGCCCTGATCCGCGCGTGACACTGGTCTTCATGTCATCGCGGAAGTCAGTCTGACTTACGTTGAGCGAGTCTGAAACTGCCTTCAAATCACACTTCTGTCCACAGGTGGGTTTCAGGGGTACAGGGACGGAGCCGACACCGGGGCACATGCTGTCCCTCCCCAGTGCCCGGAGTTTCTCTGGTTCGCACCCCCCCCGCCCCCCTCACCCCCTCACCCCCCCGCCGGGCGCATACACTCTGTGGTTGAGTTTAATGCCTGTTGGTTTCCGGAAAATCCTGCTTCCTGCTTCCCATTCCCAGGACCCAGCTCTCCCTATCTTTCCTAAGGAAGAAAACGTCTGGTTTTAGCCAGCTTGACAAAATTCATAGCTTTCTCAAGACACCAGACGAGCCAAGGAGGAAATTTTTGTTATGTGTTCTGTATCCTGCCACACGAAATTCCGGGCCAGTCTAGATAAACGACTGAGGTGGGGTATTCATTCAAAACCTGCTCTTGGTTTCTCTCACTGAAGACATTTAAAAGCAGAGGTCGAAGAAACGAGAAATGCAATATCAATGGGGTGCCCCTCAAGCACCCACCTGTCTCCCCGAAAATCCTTCCTTGGAACGTCACTTGCAGTGAACGGAACACATCTCTAAACATGAAATATTTTATATCCCATCTGAGGAAACCAGAGCTGGAGGAGCCCAGGCTATTCACATCTGCCGACGGGAAGGAAAAATCGGCGACAGACCCACCACCCAAAATCACCATGACTTTCCCTATTCCGGTGGTGATAAGTTTCTTTAATCTACTGATCCTTAAGTCAAAGTGATATGAAAAGAACAGCTACCATGTCTTTGGAAAACATCGTATTAAAATTGACTAGTTTCGGTAGAAAGGAAAATTAAAACACCCCAAAATCAAATGAATATCTAACCAATTCCTCAGTGATTGTAAAGGCATGCCAGGTTTTTATCCCTGATATGTAGACCCTTTGACTAGCCCCTCTCTCTTTCCACTGACCTAGAACACCCACCTTCACAGGACTTTGGACCTGTGGACTTTGGACCAACTAACAGAGTTGGTTTCTCCTTTGAAAGAAAGAACAGATTTGAAAATAAAATGGTCAAATAGTATTTATAATAGAGTCTTTAAAAGGTTCTGGAATATTCTGTGACCTTATGGAATTACAGCTAATTTATTTGGGCTAATAATAACAGCATGGTCGTTATGATGGGTTTTTTTTCTTTAAAGCATTCATCTTTCACAGACACATACCGAAATATTTATGGGTGAGATAACAGAATGTCCAGGTTTGCTTCAGAATAATCTGGGTGGGAGAGTCCGGAGGGATGTAGAAGAAACAAGGTGAGCCTTGAGCTGAAAATCATTGAAGCTGGCTATTGGGTTTATGCTCTAGATTCTCCACCTTTGTACCCATTAGAAATGGCACGCAACAAAAAGGAAGAAAAGTAACAGCTGTATAAAATGGCCTAAGTTTTATAAATCCCCAACAATAACATGCATTCCTTGGAAAATTGTCCTCCCGGTGCTGGACAGAGGTGAAAAATATCATGGAATCCTGTCTGGATACAAGTGACTGGAAACACGGGAGCAGGAGTCAGGACACGGGTTCCAGCCTGGGTTTGGCCCCTAATGGGCTCTGTGACCTTGAGACAGTCTCTTGACACCTGCCTGTTTGTTGCTTCACGTCTAAGACAAACGGGTCAAGCCAGAAGTTTTCCAAGGTCTTTTCCAGCTCTAACATTTTATGAAATACGAAGCCCACTTAAAAATAAGCAGCAAAAAATGTCAGACAAGCAGTTTAAAGTACAACCCAGGCACAATAAATCCCAACAGCTGCTAAAACTCTACGGTCCGTGTGCTCGATGACAAACACGAAGCAGTCAACCTAAATGCTGGAAGAAAGGGATTTTCTGACATTGACCAAAATCTTGGCTTTGTTCCTCTTTAGGCGGCCAGAAGTATACCCCAGAATCCAGGTAGAATGAAGTGATAGAATTTAAGTGAATTAGGTTTCGCTGAACTCTTGCAATATCCCAGCATTAACTGACCCGCTGGGACATGAGAATGAGTTTTATGTCTGGGAAATGCCCTGTTTTCTCTTTTATAATTGCTCTAAAAAGTGGGAGCCCGGCACTCAGGAACCAATAAAGATCAATGTGCAGGCAGAGGAAAAGGGTCAATGAACAGAAAACTCCATATACAGAAAAACAGAGGGTCTAACTCGGATCAAGGGAATAGCATTTCATCTCAGGGATTTGGTTTCCCAAATTCCATCTGGGGAGTCCTGGTAAAGACAGAACAGGCTGGGATCTGTTTCAGAACAAGCATTTCCACTGTGATTTTTCAGAACAGTGAGTTGGGTATTTACGTACATCAGACCTGAAGTCCTACCATCTGTCACCTACCCGTACTTCTCCCATAGCACTGTTGATCACTGAGCGTGTTACAGAATGGTACTTCCACAGGGGGTCCTCATCCCAGGTCCTTCATTCAGTTCTAGGTCAGTTCAAGTTCAAACCAGTCGAAATAAGGTATTTTAAAGTTACTGGTTCATATTAGTTCTACCACTAGAATGGAGGGTGTCTAAAGAGGTCTCCATCGTCTTTATTGGTCAGTGTTATGAAGCCACACAGAGGAGGGTTCACATGCCACACAGAAGGAAATCAGACGGAAATTCTAAACCATAGTATGAAAAAGGCTTGAGCGGAAATGGGAACAGCATAATGAAGCACAGAAAAATTACTCTTTCACGCATTTCTGCCTAAAAATCATCTTACAGAGAGATTCCAATACTTTCATCAGGTTTTCCTAAGGGCCCTAGGCAATAAGTTCATGTTGGGATCTCATTTTCATAAACGATGATTTCATTTCATCATTTAACAAATACCTGAGAGTCAAAGACATGACACAGTGATAGCCTTTTGATGGACTGGCCAAGCCTTTTCTCATTCCACACGAATGGGCCAGAGACTTCCTCTCCCTCTGGGCACCTGAGGTTGTACTTCTTTCGTGGACAATCTCTGAGCTTTTGGGTAACGTTAGCAGCCCTTGGAGCTGAGACGAGACACTTCGCTTCAGTGTCACTGGAGACAGAAAGGATCTTGAAGGGACCTGCATCACCAACAGCGTCTTTTGTCATATTTCAAGAACGTTTTAACCACCGTTCTTCCGTGTGGCGTCTGAAGCATGAACCGTCCAACCAGAGAGACAAAGCTAATTGCTACATACAATATTCTAAGTATTAAAAATCCAACTATAATGTGTGTTCCTTGGAAAATTTTCCTCCTGAGAGTTTTTAGACAGATTTTAAAAGGCCACTAAATCCTATTCAGAAATGAGTTATTAGTCAAATTTATTACCCTACAGTGTTCTTCATCTGTTGGAGATAAGATCCCGAAATTTCATACTTTGGTTCCTCAAATTTTAAAAGGAGGGGAAAATAACGAACAGAGACGTGGTCCAATCTTTCTGCTCTCCCATTCAGAGTCTTTTTTAATCTCTCCTCTTCTCCCCACCTTGCCGTTAGCGGTACAGATACCCTCCCCAACTTAATTCTAATGTCAACATTTCAGTTTTATCTTTTCCATTTTTCCAGACCTCAGAAACACTTTCTGTGGTCATATTTAATGTAGAGGACAAAATTATCTTTGTTCCTGACATGGCCATGACATTCTCTTTCTTAAAATTCTAACAGTAACTGGCTCAGTCAGTAGAGCAGGGTTGTGAGCTCGAGCCCCACGATGGGTATAGAGATCACTTAAATTAAAAAAAAATTAAAATTAAAATAAAAACATTCTAACAGTATCTTTCAATTCCTCTGCAAAATTAGCACCATGGTTGGTTCTCCTGGTTGAGAGTTGGGGCTTATTCGTTTGACTGGTTGGTTGGCTGGTTGACCTGGATTAGATTAGAATCAAATAGTCTGATAGGTGACAAAGAAGACTTTTATTTATTTATTTTTTTTTAATTTTTATTTATTTATTTCACAGACAGAGATCACAAGTGGGCAGAGAGGCAGGCAGAGAGAGAGAGAAGCAGGCTCCCCGCCGAGCAGAGAGCCCGACGCGGGGCTCGATCCCAGGACCCTGGGATCATGACCTGAGCCGAAGGCAGAGGCCTTAACCCACTGAGCCACCCAGGCGCCCCAAAGAAGACTTTTAAAGTCATCTTCTCCTACACCTACACTGTGGTGAGGCAGTGATGTCTTTCCCAAGGCTACGCAGCTGGTTGTAGTGCACAGTAGGACCAGGCCCCACGTCTCTGACTTGGGAGTCAGTGCTGTTTGCCGTATCATACCCGCTATCACTTCCCCACAGTCTCGTTCTCCACTCTTGTCAAGTATAACTCAATCCTGTTCTATTTCTCTGCCATCCCCTACACCTCCCTATGAAGCCGGCCACACACCTTAGACCGTTCTCATTAACCTCTCCCTGGACTCAGCAGCTAGCAAACCAACTACCCGACTCATGAAACCGGGACACGAAACCGTGTCCCCATGTTAGTTCTCCAAGAAGGTAACACACACCGCTGTCCCTCAACGTTGCCACGAGAGATGTTGGACTTGAGATGGCTCTCCCTTGGAGGCAGCGCGACCCAAGCCTTGCTGACAGAGTTGTGACTAGAAGAGAACACCACTCCCTGTGGCCCGCTGTCCAGCCACTTTCTGAACTCATGTGAGAAGTACCAGAGCTGCTGACACCAGGCCGCACCTCTGTGGCTTCCTCCACAACATTTTTATTCTGTGAAGATGCTGTACAACGCATCCACGTTTGACGCACTGGCTGAGAGTAGGAAGGTGTGCGAATGGCGTGTGTAGGGGCTGTGGGGGTGGGGAAGGCAGGGGTGGTGAGAGACGGGGATAGCAGCTCTTTTAGGGGGATCCCTTGGGCAAAGGGTCAATAGTAGCCAGGCTAAGGCTGCTTGACATCCCGGCAACTGATTTATTACCCCCACCACCGCACATATATACCCTTCAAACACTGAACTAACGACACACGAAGATACTTTGAGAGAGATTTATGGCTTTTTATCTTTTATGGAAACAGGCTGCGAGCACATGAAGTTGATTTGTAAGTGCCAAAGCCTTCCCTGATTCCAGCTTCTTTTTTTTTTTTTAATGACAGATCCCACTGTGCAGATTTCAACATCCGTACATAGAACCCCCTCAAAAAAATTTTTTTAAATCAATCAATGAGTGAAGAAAAATTCCAGAGAGCCGGAGGGTTCATTGTAACTCTTTGGGAAAAAGAAAAATAAAGCAAAACAAACAAACAAACAAACAAACAATGACGGCTGGCCCCTCACAGGCTACTCTTCGTGGTCCTAATCCCAACACAAAGGTTAGGATTAAAAGCACCGGCATTAAAACAGCCTGCAGTTTCTGCTTGGAAATCTCACCGATGACAATAGCTAAAATCTGCAGGCGCTTTGGAGAAGGCGGAGTCCTTCCCAGATCCTTTGAAATGCTAAATAATTAAGTGACGCGGTCTTGACGGGGGGGGGGGGGGACTTTTTCATAAAAGGTGCACAGAGAACAGGCTTTTTAAATTCACACTCGTTCAGTTTTCTTCCCACACCGCAACTACCTGAACGCTCCACATTCGCCGCCGTCCGCATTTCTCATTCAAAAGCCAAAATCAGGAACCAGCTTCCCGGATCAAGTAAGTACAGGAAACAACTGTGAAGACATGATAATTGGTCCTCATGACGTGACAAAGAGTTCTTCTTCGGAAGCTGCCTTTGCTTTTTGTTGGCCATCAGAGAGCTAAGACACATTCTTTCCCCCCCAAAAAAACAATTAAAAAATAAAACACAACGAATCAGGGTGAGGCGGCATCCCAAGGCCTGCATCATATTCTGATTCCTTCCTGGAACGTCTGACGGTGGCACTTACGGTACCGCAGCTCAGTGAATCTGAAAGTGTCTCCGGCCAGGCCAGGCCACGGCAAAGGCACGGAAAAGAAACCTGAGCTGTCCAGCAGTTTGGGCCTCCAGCTCTCCTGGGTGCAAACCCCAGTCCTTTCTCCTCTTCACAAGTGGCCTTGGATGGCGGGTTTCTTAAGCTTTTCTACAGCTCTGGTTTCTTCATCTAAAACATTCAAGTGATCACCTTACCTCAAAATACTGTTGTCACGACTTAATAAGATAAATGACGGGGAAGGGTTAATAAGCACAGTGTGACATTGGGTAGGCACTTATAATGCCTAATAAAGTTAAAAAAAAAAAAACACCCAATAAACAAGCCTCTATCTTCAACCAGAAGCTTCCACACATCCCACCCAGCTGCCCAGAAAATTCAAAACATCGAAAACCGAAGTCACAAGCCCTATCGTCTTTCATCAAAATGAATTCTCCTATGTGTGACCCATTCATTCTTTGCGTCAGTGAATGAATCTAAAGATGGGATTCATGTTAACATACCAGTGAGGGTTCATGATTTCCCCTACTCTGAAATATTTCAGCAGGACCTTTCCCGAAATGACGTTCTCACCTACCATTCCTCTGACCGCTATGTTTGGGGTCCGTGTGGTCTGGGACGGGGGTCTGAGACGCTTCATTTCTCTCAGGCTCCCAGGACCACAGCTGGTCCTGGTCCACAGACCACATGTGCAGTGACAGGATTCTAGTTCAGGGTCATAAAAATCAAAGACCCATCAAACTTTGAGCTACAAAGATTATTTTTTATCCCAGAGATATAAAACTGGTCAAATTCAGCTCATACATAAGTGTTTTATTTATTTATTTGGGGGGGGGTCCTCCAACGGTTTTCAGCAGTTGGGGAATTTTTACAGATCCACAGCATGAAACAGAAATCCGAGGATACCATAACATAAGGCCTTTATTCCTGGATGGCCGCCAACATGGGAGCTGAGTAATGGCCATCGGGATGGACCCCGCGCTCTCCAGAACCACAGACACCACGGTCCTCTCCAACACAGAGGCCAAATGTCCATGATTGTGTGTCACAATGTATGCCCTCTTGCCAACTTTTCTCATACCGGTTATCTATTTCTCGATTCTCAAGTCACAGCGGTACGCAGGGGATCAAGTGTTCTAAGAAATGACAGACAAGGGGCGCCTGGGTGGCTCATTGGGTTAAGCCTCTGCCTTCGGCTCAGGTCATGATCCCAGGATCCTGGGATCGAGCCCCGAATCTGCTCAGCAGGAGCCTGCTTCCTCCTCCTCTCTCTCTCTGCCTGCCTCTCTGCCTAATTGTGATCTCTGTCAAATAAATAAAAAAAAAAAGAAAAGAAAATGACAGACAAGAACATCTACTCGGCTTGCTTTAATCATCTATGTTACCTCCCTGGCAACCCCGGATCCGCTCCGCTCCATACACAAGAAAGTGGGGGGCACAGCAGTGAGGTGACTGGGCTCGGCCCACAGCTGGCCAGCCCCCCCCAACACTGGACGCTGAGAATTACTAACAGCTGGGCGGGCAGCCTTGGCGCAGGTGGGGCCTCTTAGCACCTCTCAAATCACTTCACGTTGGCAACTTCTCCTCCTCGTCCCAGGCCTCACTCTTAAAACTCTCCTCTCTGGTGGAACTCCCTTTCTGGATATTAATGCTATAAACAAGGAGCACCAAGAAGTCTATTCATCATCCGCTTACCGGGCAGAGCCAACCCGGTAGGTTGCCGCGCCAAAGCTGGCATTTCCCCCAAGGAAACAAAGCCCAGACTTCCTAGACCCGCCGCGCGCTCTCTGGAAGGCCCCGGCACGCACAGCCTTTGCAGGCGTGTTTGGGAGGCTGCCAACAGCTTGGGGCCTGGCCAAGTCAGGGGTAATGACTCGGACGGCTTGGAGTCTTGTCTTCATGTTCCAGTTAGAGACATGGTCTCTGTCAGAGAAGTGTGTGCGCCAGGGACGGGGTTCAGGTGTCCCCGGGGAACAGAACTGGGGTCAACAGGAGATCTGTATCTCTTGGGATGGACGTGAGGGTTCAAGGTGAGTGTGGGCAGAACGTCGCTGGAGAAAGTGCAGCTGACCCGAGGTCTCTGGGTTAACGCTATCTGAAGTATTGACATAAACCTAAAATAAACAAAACTCTATCCTTCTCAAGAGCCAGGTTTTTTATTATTATTATTATTATTTTAAATTTTATTTATTTATTTGAGAGCGAGAGAGAGGGAGAAGCAGACTCCCCACTGAGCGGGGAGCCCGATGCGGGGCTCGATCCCAGGACACCAGGATCATGACCTGAGCTAAAGGCAGACGCTTAACTGACTGAGCCACCCAGGCGCCCCAAGAGCCAGCTTTTAAGTTGACCCTCCTCTTCTTCCATCTTTTGACAGAACACATCCGGCCACTCACGCTTCTCCGAGCACTCTGGGGAGAGGCACCAAACTCTATCGGGTAGAAGGCGGGGGGGAGAGCAGCAGCGCGGAGACTGGCTGTCAGGCTTCGCAGGTTTGCTGGCTCCCATGGTACGTGAGAGAGAACCCTCCACGGAACACAGCCCCGGAGTTGGCCATCCCAGATCCTTCCCCTACAAGGAGAACCCGGCCAGGACAGGTGCAGAGACCCCCTAGGGAGGCGATTCAGCGGGGGGGGGGGGGGGTAGGGGGGGAGCACTAGCAGCAAGGAGAAGAAAACAGAACCATGACGCCTCTCCTTTCTGTCGCATCTCTAAAAGCCTGACCTTGGCACTCCCCACTACCTCGCTGGGATTAAAGACTGGAGGAGGAGGGCTGGGGGGGGGGGGGGGGGAGAAAGAGAAAGACAAAAAGAGCCTGAGTGTTTTTAAGAGAGTAAGAACGGAAAGAAGGACTGGGGTTCAGTCTCTCCATAATCTCCCATGGCCTCAAGTCCCTCCTGATGGGCTCTGCTGGCCACTGCTTGGGGAGACTGTTGGCCTGTGAGAGAGGCAGCAGGGAGCCACAGGAAGTCTGAGGAATGGGAGCTCTTCAAATGGGTGGGACGCTCTCCTTGAGTACACACCCAAACCCAAGATACCCCACAACGTGCAAGTTTAACTTCCACCATAAAACCCTAAAACAGACAGGTATGGTCTCTGCGTTAAATATTGTACTGTTCTACCACCAAGGGGGGAAAAAAAAACATGAGTGGAGAGAGTTCTGTACAATTGCTTAAAATAATAAGTACATTTTAAAATACTTGACTGAGTGATAAAAGCTCACCGATAATCTTTAGTCTCCCAGAGACTCTGAAATCTCCAGCAGGCGACCCAAGTGTGCATCTAATAAGCTCTGACCACAGGGCTCTCCCCTCCTCGGAGAGGCAGGAAGTTACAAACAAAACAAAACAAACAAACAAACAAACAAACAAAAAACCACACTGGTACTCAGTCTGGACTGGGGGTGGCTGGGCCTGAAGCGAAGAGTGGGACGCTGACAGGCACACCCAAGAAGAGGTGACGGACAAGGGGGTCCCTTGTCCCAGGGCGTGAAAGACTTCCTCACGACGACACCGGGAAGAAATCAGCCCAGCTGGAGATGTGGCTCCAAGCGTGGGCGGAGGCACCCATGCCACGTTTAGTCCCTCCAAGTCTCTGCAATCTGTTTCTTACCATCTGCTAGGCTCTGGGTACAACCACGTCTGAGTCAGGACGTCGCTTCTCTAAGCAAGATCGGAAGGACCGTCCCCTGGTTGATTGCCTAAGAACCACCAGCAAAACTATCTCCGACGTCCAGCCCACGTGGGGGAAAAAGGCAAGTCCCGATGCACCAAAAGGCGCCTGCCAGGGCGGAGGGGACAGCAGGTCTGGAGAACAGAGCGCGCCCACGCTCCCCCAGTGGAGACGATGCGATTTCAGACTCGCTGCCTGCCGAGCACTGGAGCGACGGTCCTGGGAAAACGAAGCCATCCAGGGGCAGGGCAGCCCCGTGGAGCTTCCCTGGGAAATGTTTAGGAGAAACACAGATAATAATGGGGATGCGGCTAATTACGTGCCTGATCGAAAGCGCTCTCTTGCAGGGACGGCAAGCCTGCGCGCGCACACACGGTGTCACGATGTTTCCGGCGTCCCTGTGAGATAGTGAGGGGTGGCGTTGGTTACGCCCCTGATGTCCGTGAAAACAGTCCCCAAAGCCCAGTGTTTCAGACAAAAGCGTGCACGCGGTGTGTGTGTGACTCGTGCAATTGTCCTTTAAGAGCTGCGAAGGCTGTCTTCCATGCTCTCCTAGAGATCTCGACAGAACCTTCCAGAAAATAAACCAATCCTCCCAATGTTTACACACGCACGATATGAAGATGTGTACGGACAGATCAGAGGGTGCCAAAGGATGTAACCTGGAGGGGAAAGACTGGAGCCCCCCTTGCTATGAGAAATATAGAGACAGCTTCTGAAAATGAAGCAATGTTTCCAGATCTGAGAAGTTAACAATCACGGCTTATACACAAGTCTCAGAACGTGACTTGCTGAACATTTTATGTCTTATAGTTGATGCCCGGGGTTTTCATGGTCCTTCAAACTTTCGCTGAAAAGCAAACAACAGAACCACCGCAAAGAGAACTGACTAATCTCATTACAGCCTATCTGAATTCCAAAGTGTCAGATACAAAGATATTGCAGGGTGAGAAAAGACAGGATTGGAAAAAAAAAAAAAAAAGCAGATGGTCAATGAGTTATGAAGACGAGAGCCATCAGTTTACAGGGGTTTATCTTGTTTATTTACTCAGATTTTGGCAAAAGCCGTACCCTCCCCCTAGCAACAGCTCTACCGAATGCTTCTTAGGTTACGACATACTGGGCTTCTAATTTTAAAAACCACCACTTCACAATCTGCAAGAAGCTCCTTTTGTTATCGATGTTAAATATGCTGTTTCAAGCCTCTGTATCTCTCCCTTATATTTAAAATTTTTTAAAATGCCCCTGTGTTGTTGTTTTTTTAAGTACATATAATGTGTATATATGTTCTGGAATCTGACTGTCAGTTTTCCTTTAGAGGCTATGCTCCAGCACAATCCCGAGCTGAAGGTACTTCTAATAATAAGTCATTTCGGGCAAGATCCAAACAGCTACCCCCTTACGCCACGCTGTCTTGGTACAACCTCCAGCTGATCCGTATGATAGGGTTTTTTAATTTTATTCTGCAACACTTCATAGTACATTATTCCATTAATATATGAGGTACAAATTTTCATCCTCGCAAAAATAACTAACTGGGATACATAAAATCCACTCTCTTGCCATTAGAAAACCCTATTTCTGTAGTGAATTATAGCCATACCTTTTTTTTTTGTACTGAATGTTTCATAAGAAGAGCTCACGGTCCGTCAGAGAAATTTTCCAAACGATAACTTATTACATAAGGAATTCATTTTTTTCCCCCTAAAAAGAACTGGGCCTGAGGTGGTAGTTACAAGGCCAAATAATCACAAGCAGATGTGAAAATACTCACACAAAGTAAAAAAATAATAATAATAAAATAAACTTCAGCTGCTTTGCTCCTTGAAAAAAAAAATGTCACATGTGGCAGGCAGTCCGTGAGCCCTGATTGTCATTAATTGCCATTATTATGTGCTGCTGATGGCTCCTAATGGCACTGTGTTTCTGAGCAATGGTTTTATATTATTTTTCTGGCACAAAAGCCTGTTCACAAATACCACAATGTTCTCAGAACAAAGCTAAAGTGACTAAGAGATTAAAAGCAATTAGTGTAATTTTACTCACTGGCGTTAGGACTGAAAGTAGATCGGGAGACACATATTGCGAGGTTCAGAAAGTTTTCCAAGCTTAGCAAGATCGGAAAACAGGGCAGGAAATGCCCATCGGAGGCACTGAAGGAAGACATGCCCTCTGGAAGGGCAGCCAAGAAGAGAGCGAAGAACGTTCATCCCCGAAGAAGATTTCATAGTCGTTACACAGAGGACAACAGTTGGAGAGGAAAATAAAAACAAAAATCTGTGGGCACAGATGGGGCAACAGAGCTAACTCCAAGGTATAGAGACTCTGGCTCCCCTGGAAGGATGGCATCTCTCTCAAACCCAGCCAGGAAGGGTGCCCCCTCGGCACTGTCTCCTCACTGTGGCGCCATGTCGGTTAAGACAGAGAAGAGAACCAAAGAAACGGAAAGCTCACACATAATTTTAGGCAGTCCTTAGGTAAGCCATGGATCACCAGCATCTGCATGATTACTAGGTTTCCTAAATTTAAGTGAAAGGATAGAATCATAGAAGAGCTCAAGCAAGAACGTTTCTACATTCAATAAACTCCATGAATGGGGGCGTCGCTGAGGGAAATAAAGTTGGAATTGGGAAAACCTGTGAAATAAAGAATCCTCTTGGAAAGTACACTTCTATAGGGTTAAGAATATAGTTCTATGGACAAACAAGGTTCTATTAGCCAGTACTTCCAGTTTGCATATATAGTGACTGAAAGTCACGCCCCTGCTCAGTGTAACAACCGAAATTCATAATTATGATGTTGAGAGACCTTCTAAGGATAGCAATGCTGTGAGCATCCCAACAGGGTAAGCAATAACTATTCAAAGAACGAGTTCTCATCTAAAGAGTCTTATTACTCAGAGTTTACTCCTGTCCTGATCATTCAAATATGTACACAGGTGTTCTCTGACTCAAAATTTGTAAACCACAATACGCATTGTCTCAAGAAACAATATTCTCAGCGGTAATTCACTGCACAGTCCAGAGCACAAAAGAGCAACATAATCCCGAATGCAGGCAAAGTAACTAGTAAGACTGTACGAATATTCATGTACTACTTCAAGGAGAGGCTCACCAAGCCACCGGAAGCACACATGGCTCTGGTCCCCTAATTCTAGCAAACTATCTCACCGTATTATGGCTTGGAGATCTCATTACCACCCTATACATCACAGCTGCACTAGGAATGAAATGGGCATGGGTAAGTCTAAAAACTTACTAGTTTAAATGATTTTCCATTTGGAAATCTGAGTTCTGAGCTGCTTCATATCCACTCAAAGACAAATTTTGGGAAAGAGCCCCGGGTCACATGATGGACTGCTGATCTAAAAGTCTTCTGTTCATCAGAAGCCCATTCCTTGGTCCTGCCGTAATAAAGCCTGGAATGAAGACATCATGGACGAGAAACTAGGAAAAGCAAACTGTCTCCAGGCTTCCTTTAGACTGAAAGGAATGATTCTTAAATAGCTGATCAATGTTTGCAAGCATAGGGGAACTTCCAAAGTTCGTAAGTAAGTAGCTCTAAAAAGTTCGTAAGTAGCTCTAAATCGTCGCTGATTGTGTCTACGTATACAATTACATAATCTAACAAGCCTTTCGAACATCCGGCAAAGGTAACCCCTGGTCCGGATTGTATCCACATAATCATGTTGAAAATCAGTGAGGCCAAAATTAATAAAGGTAAATTCTGAGCTAACAAATTAATAGTGTGATACATGACTAGTCTGAGTATTCTGACAGTTAGGCCAAATTTCACCTTCACTGATTTAATCTGAGGAATGAACACATTCTCTGTTTTCCAACTGTATAAATAGGTGGTATACAGACACATTAACACAAATTACTTCCAATGATGAAAATCTAACTTGGCGTGTTGAGAAGGTGAAACATAGTTTTTAACCTCTCCTGGGACTCCTATGGCTACAGTAAAAATATAAAAAAATAAATAAAGGCCTGAAGAACACCTGTTTCTACCCATCAATCTATATCCACCGCAGATAACACACTTGGATTATGAGTAAATTCCAAAATTAAGTGCATTTCTAGCCTCACTTAATGACTCTCACTGTATTATTAACTGGTGGTTTCACCTTTCTTTTTTTTTTTTTTTAAGATTTTATGTATTTATTTATCAGAGAGAGAGAGCGCACAAGCAGGGGGAGCAGCAGGCAGAGGGAGAGGGAGAAGCAGGCTTCCTGCTGAGCAAGGAGCCCGATGCGGGGCTCGATCCCAGGACCCTGGGATTTGCTTTTAATAAGGTTTACTTTTAATAAACCAGAAAATTCAGTGAAGCCAGGCATCTTAGTTAAGACAGGCTCATGTGAGGTTTTGCTACATTTCATGAGGTCTTGAATTGGGGGTAAAAGACTCGCGTTCAGGACAAACACTGAGCATCTGGATCCATCTCGGCAGTCAGAATGCGGTGTGCTGGGACCTGCCTCCTTGGAGTGCAATGATCGGTTCCTCATTTCCCTAGACTTTTCCTGTGCACCTCGGCAACCTTCACCGCAGCCACGACACTCGTCGCCACCCAGCACCCTAGCAGGATCCAGACAGGGCTTCCGTCGTCCATCCCACGGGCACAGGAAGGAGCTGAAGTCAGGCTTGTCTGTGGCTGTCTGGGATGCTAGTGTCTTCTCTAAAATGTCACCATGCTTTATTAGCAAAATCATTTCTGTGTGATTTATTGGCCTGGTGTCCAAATGTTTTCTTAACATTTCACCCCGGATGCCACTGAGAGGCTGCCGTCACGGAGATGGTGTTAAAGAGAGGCATTTAGCGTAAATACAGACTTGCCGAGCAAGAGCCCAAATCCTTGACCTCAGACGCACTCCAGTGTCTGAGAGTCATCAGTCGACACAGCCGATTAATCCGGTGCCCTATCCCACACATGTCAAACACCATGAATAGAGAGTGAAGGAGTTTTGACTTTCCCCAGCGACCCGCGGCTCCTTCGGCATCCCTAGCACACTGTGGGTGTCCTAGTCTAAGGCCGGGCACTTGGTGACATCTGCTTCCTTGTGTTTTTCCCTCTCTGGGGCTGTGAGGCAGCTTTTGGGAGGAGTTATTCACCCCCGTGATCTCCCAAGCCCAGCACTGAACCTGGACCAACAAAAGGGCCTCGGTGAACAGCAACAGACTAAAAGTCATGGCACGAGACAAGAAGTCACCACATGGGACAAACCCGGGTGGGAAACTCCTTCTCCCGATGACGAAGGACAGATGCTTGCCTGTGCCTCCGTTTAGCAGGATTATGGCTGGATGGGCTACTGCCCCAAGAAATCATGACAGTTTGATATATTTTTAACGATAATCTGGACAAGAGAAAAAAATGAGACTTAGCATTCACTGAAGCCTCACTTGGCCCCACTGTCCTAGTAGCTCCGTCCAAGGAGTGACGTGTCCATCCTTCGCCGTGCTGGCCTGTGTCCCTTAGGGCTTGTGGAATTAACAAGCTGTATTCTTCCACCCTTCCTTCCAAGGTCACATTTTATTTATTTTTTTTATTTATTCATTTTTTCAGAAAGGGAAGAGAGAAAGGGAGGGAGAGGGAGAGAGAATCTTAAGCAGGCTCCACACTCAGCATGGAGCCCGACACAGGGCTTGATCTCATGACCCCTAGATCATGCCCTAAGCCAAAATCCAGAGCTGGATGCTTAACCGACTGAGCCACCCAAGCGGACCTAGGTCACATTTTAAAAATTTCTTTCTAAATCCTAAATAGGTAAACAGTCCTGGTAAGTTTCAAAGGCAATCTGGGAGTTTCAGAATCAATCAGAATGTTGGAGAAATTTCTTAAACACCTGCCAGTAAATGAAAGTGGAAGTTTAGAGAAAACCTGTTTTCTGAACAGGCAAGGGATACACACATGGAATATTGTACGGATGGTGAACACGCCTCTCCCTTGATCTACTCTGATCTATGAAGTAGTTTACGGGCGGCCCGAGAGCTGAAACATGGTAATAGGAAGGGTAGCCACCAATTCCTTGACACCTAATAGCCCTCATTCATGGGGGGGGGGAAAACTATAAACAAAATATAGCTCTCTTTTTCTTTAATTCGTACCACAGAAATCAAACACGAGGATGAATTGCTTCAACTTCTAGACACGCTGACTTACAAACTAAAATACACGGATCATTTCTGTCCACTCTATTTACACCTACATTCCCTACTTCACCTCCCCTAACTATCTGGAACCTAGTATTTCATATGCTTTAAAGTGAGTGTCGTTGGAGTCCTATCTAGTCAGCAATGGAAAAAGCTTCATCTGCAACCAAACTGGCAGTCCGCATATTCTTATCATGAGAAAATAAACTTCAGACACTCCTCCCATTGAGGGCCCAGGAGACCAGATGTTTACATATGCCTAAATTTTACTCCACTCCCAGATTTTTTCAAATAATATTAAAGAAAAGTTAAACTTAGAAAGGCAAGAAGAGGATGGTCCCAAAGAAAAGTGCAAGATGCTGGGGTGCCTGGGTGGCTCAGTGGGTTAAAGCCTCTGCCTTTGCTCAGGTCATGATCTCAGGGTCCTGGGATCGAGCCCCGCATCGGGCTCTCTGCTCAGCATGTAGCCTGCTTCCCTCTCTCTCTCTGCCTGCTTCTCTGCCTGCTTGTGATCTTTGTCTGTCAAATAAATAAGTAAAATCTTAAAAAAAAAAAAAAGAAAAGAAAAGTGCAAGAAGCCATATGATAAAAATATGTCTTTTTCAGTACAAATGCAGATAATGTATAGCTCCTATACTGTTTTTGCACAGGTGCACACTGCCAGCAACAATACTATGAGAAACCAAAGAGAAACCTCACAGACCAAATATTACGCTTAGAATGGGAATGGACATCTGATTCAAAAGTCAGAGCCCCTCAAATACTGTCACCACTGAGCACAGTAGTCTGGTAGACACAAAGTACTTTCAGGAGGCCGGGTTCAAGTTAAATCTGATTCATAAACAAAACTACCAACAGAAAAAGAGGAAAGCAAACTCTTAACTTTTGTTCCTTGAGCCAATGGTGCTTGTGCTAACAAGAAACAGTGACAGCATTCCAAATGGCAGTCATTTCTAATCTGGATTTAAAAAGGACCTATAATTGTATGAAAATGACAAACAGCAGGCCAGAAAAGACAAAACACTAGTCGGAGAAGAGTCTTATCGACAGGTGAGGTTTCTTTGGCAGACCCGGCCCGCCCTGCGCTACCCAGCCCCACACCTTCCCGGAAAGTTCCACCAGGTCTGGTCATCCTGAAAGGAACAAGCCCTCACCCTACGTCTCTCTCAAAGGCAGCCGAAACCTCCTCTTCACCGTTCTGCGTTCACGGCTTCATGGAACGTGAAAGTTGGAATCGTCTCACGTGTCCAGAACAGGCTTCGGAAGATGTAAGTAACTTGCACAAGGTCCCAGAGCTCGTGGGAGTCAACGCTCAAGTGGAAACTCACTCCTTTCAACTTTCAAGTCACTCTACTTTCTCTACCACATCCTAAAAACCAAGTCCACCTTGCAACTTTTTACGTCACTTATATTTCCCACAAGACTTTCTGGAAGGGAAGGGAATCAACAGTAGGAAATGCATCCTTCCTCTCTGGAACAACCATTTAAAAGTACATATTTTTTTTCTTTTAGGAAAAGGGCACTCTCCGCATATTTCTACACTGTAGCAAATGTGAAACTTACCAAGGAAAGGTCGTGTGGGGGCGCGTTTGTGTGCGCAGCCTGTGGATCCCAGGGGCCTGGGTTCGAATCTCAGCTGTGGCATCCCTACTACTAAGACCTCCCTCTTCTCCAACATCCTCACCTGTCCTATGGTGGTAATAACACCGGGATCTCCCTCGGGGGGTTCCTAGGAGATTGGATGAGTTTGTATCACGTCTGGCATATAGAACAATTCTTTGAACTACAGTAAATGCTATACAGCTGTTAAGCATTTTTTCATGCAGGGAGATGTTATGCATAGTTATAGGCATAAGATAAACACTGTTACATTATGTTAAAAATCCAAAGTCTGAGAGCTCCAAAAAAAAGCAATTGTTGCTTTGAAACTTTAAGCTAAAGGGCCATTAGAGGAAAAACAACAATGGCAATCGGATAATATAAACCCACCATCGCCTGGGCCTCTGGTCCTTGCATAATAATTCTGATCTAATTAGGAGAATATATTTTATACCAGCCTCGTCCCCCCACAGCATCCTCTTCCCATAAATCACAGAAAAGGCCTGATTAAAACAGATGGCTCTTAAATCATAGCCTGAAGCTCCGAAGACTGAACCATCCTACTCATAACACCAGGAGAAACGGATCTTGAGAGTGTCAGAATGGGTTCTCCGTGGAAAACATTCCTTCCTCCTTGGTAGAATGTGATCTCGTGGAGGCTGCTAGTTAGAGAAACCCAGAGAGAGTCTGGGGGAGACCAGTGATTAGACTTCCAAGCAAATGGAGCACGTGTCCTCAGAAAACACTGGAAGGTGTGGCTGTGCCAAGGTGGGCAGCAAGGGTTGAAGGCATCTGCGGTGCCCACGTCGTCGAAGGAACTGAAATCCCACCTGCACGTTCGTCCTTGTCTCCATACACCCCCCCTACCCCCCAAGGCTGGCGGATTCTCGACTCCTTAGACCCAGATCTGCTGGGGATAACCAGGATCCACCATCACCTCCTCCGGACCTTCATTTTTTCTCATCTACGGTCAACTCCCCCTTCTATTTTGCCCAAACATCTGACCACATCCCACAGTGACTTCTTTAACAGCCTCTCCATGTCTCTGTGGTCAAAAGCCATCCACAATACAACCCCCCCAAATTCTACCTCTATCTCCACGAGAGTTCCCCGAGCAAACTGCATGCCTTCTGGACTTCATTCTTGCTGCTTCTCCTCTGCAAGGAATCTGATTTCCTTCTTCTCCACCTGCCAAACTCCCAATTCCCTTACTCTTTTTGCCTACATCACTATGTCCTCTCTGGTGAGTCTTTTTCTTTGCAGCTCTTAGAGTCCTCGTATCTGCCTTCCGGCAGCCCTCCTCACCCGACACTAACCATCCTGAATTCTGTATTCCTGTAATGGCTTTTGGTACTACGAGCATGGCCTTTTATTAAATTGTATATATCTCCCCCAACAGACTGCAAGCTCATTCAGGGAAAATAACACTGCTTTTCTTCACAGAGCTTGGCACCCTCTGTGTGCTGAATATGTTTATCGCAATTTCCACGGCAACTATTCACTCTTCTTCTATAGCCTGTGTCCACCTCGTGGGCCAGGCGGTAGGTAAACCAGCAATCCAACCCCGACTCCGCACCTTACCCAGGAAGTGCGAGGACGAATCGTTAGTCTTCAGAACAAAATATAAACTGTCCTTTTCTCTCAATGGAGTTTTCCCTGTGTGCAGAGCTAAACTGGAGATTAAACACACACACACACACACACACACACACACACACACACACACACACACACACAGAGATTTCAAGCTTCCTGGAGGCTGTGATAAACCACGAGGCAGTAAACATTAATAATACTGGCTAACGGTACAATACAGATGATAAGAACTCTAAGAGAGATTCTTTGTAGATTGTGGTGGTCAGGAAAATCTTCCCAGAGGAGCTGGGATTTGAAGAACTGTGATCCCTCACACAGGTGCCAAGAAAAGAAAATGAAGCATTCCTGACTTGTGAGGAAAGATCATCGGATCCAAGGAGACGAGAGAAGGCACATCACCAGGTTAGACTAAAAGTGAAGAAATGCAAAGTGTTTTAGGAGGATTATAAAATAATTAGTTTGGCTGGGACAGATAATTCAAGGGAAGATGGGGCACAATGCAGTGAAATGCAGGCCAACAGGTTTGAGTTGGATCCTAGGACAGAATTTTCCAAAGAGGGATGTGCAGAGTAACATTCCTATAAGTTGCTATTATAAAAGGGTCAAAGTAGAGGTTTGATAGTTAAATCAGTTTGGAAAATACTACTTGGTCTCCCTTCTAGGAGATTAACGATGCATATTAGAAAATGAAAGGCACTGAGAAGTCCTGCATTAAAGGGCTTTTACCTCTGGGTTTTCACATATTTCGAAAATTTTGCTTTGGGAGCCCTGATTTAAGAAATGTTGAACTCCAGGCAGTGCAGAGTATTAAAATAAAGTAACACTCACATTTTTTAAAAGTGTAGACCACAGAGTTAGCAAAATGAAGGAGACAACACAGATGGAGCTAGAGCTAAGAAACAGAGAGAAACAAAGGTGTGAAGCGATGTGAAAATCTGTGAGGAATTATAAAGTTGAAGTTAGAAGTGAATCAGGCACTTTCCACAAACTTTGCCGGGGTTCAGTGGGGTTTCTGGGAACATCTAACAAAAAAATCTCCAGCAAGTGCAGAGACGGTGATGTAACTCCCTAAGTAAGAGCAAAAAAACCAAAACAAAACAAAGCAAAAACAAAAAACCAAAAACAGTTAAAAGAGGAATCCATATGGAAGCAGGTATAGGAGACTGCGAGTGATCTGTAAATGGACTCTTTCTTTGTAAATATATATCCTTGTAGATACTAATCCAAAATCAAAGCCATGTGTGATTTAGAACACTTATCTTTTAAACCAGATGAAACCGGTTCCGGCTTCCACATCCTAGAATCCAGAAGTATAAGCCAATCACGGCACAACACTAATGGAAATGCTGGGAGTCCAAAGGGCAAAGTAATTAACATTAGTGTTCAAAACAGGAGTGGATTTATGATTTTCATCACTTTGAATCTCCATTTATCCAGGTTCTTCAGGCTAAGCATATGGAAGTGCTTTACATCTGTGGTTTCTAATCCTTTCACGGAGAGAGGAGTTTTATGCTCAGAAAATAATTGAATTCTTTCAAGACACCATTTAGTAAACACTAAATAGCAACTCTCCAGGCTGGTGTTTTCCAAATGGCAAATCCAGAACTTGTACTCCTTGAGATGTCAACGGGTACTGCATAGAAACAAGGCTCCTAGGGTCAGGTGTGGGCAAAGGCGAAGTTACTGTTATTTCTTTACGGCAGAGCTTCCTGGAGCCTTGACAGCATTTGACTTTGAGAAACCTCAGTGGGGAGGAGGTGCTGTACCCCATGTCCTCATTCACTCAACCCAGACCCCTTCTTTCATGAGTATTGTATATCCCTGTTATTCCACTGACAACCTTTGGGAAGACACAAGACTACCTGTCGCCTGCAACAGTTAATTTGTTTCTTAGACGGGAAGATTCTAAGCCCTTAGGACATGAATAATCCGAATGTGAGGACCAGTGGGCTCCGTGGTGTGGTAAAGAGTCTTGCAACAGGCCACAAGCCATCACAGCTTCCAGTGGTTCTCCTCTTACAGGAAATAATCCCACCTTTCTCATGGGCTTCTTAGGGTGACTGTGAGGACCAGTGGAGACCCTACATGCAAGCATGCTTTGTAAAAGAAAAACATGCTATACCATGTTCAGCAAGACACTGTAGGAAGAGGAGTGGAAGCAATCTCTGCCTCTTCTGAATTTCCTTGGTCCTTTGCTTCTCTCACGGCACTGATTACAACTGATCTTAGAGCCTGCTTAAATGAGGACAAACCCAACTTTGTCCCATAGTCTATCCGGCCCTCATGATACAGACACTGCTGAATCAAGGACCACTTGCTCATGCCATTCTGGCCTTTTTTTGTTCTTCAGACACGATCCCCACTCATTCCCACCTCAATACCTGCTCCCTCTCAAATGTCATTTCTGCAGAAGGGTCTCCCCTGACCACTCTTTCAGAAAAACCCCACGATGGCCACGACCTAGCTTATTTTCTTCATAACACTGAGCGCTATCGGAAATCAACCTATGAAAGTTTTCATGCGCATTTTTGTTTTCTGGCTCCTCCTCCTCGAACGTGAGCCCCATGAGGACACATACCCTGGCCCACTCTGTTCACTGTGGTCTGGCGCCTGGAATCTAGGAGACCCCCATTAAATATCTGTTGTGTGCAAGAAGTTCAAGTAAATGGTTACTTGGTAAGAAGAGAGCAGGCATCCTGCAGATGGGGAGGACGAGAAGGCTTCCCTGTCCTCACTTTTACCTGAAGGTGTTTACATGGTTGTGTTCACTTTGTGATATTCCATCAAGCTGTGGATGTCTATTTCGGCTCTCTTTTTTAGGTCTTGGTCTAAACCAAAATGGTTTTTGATGTATTGGTGTTTATATAATAATGAATGTGGGAATGAGAGTAATTGTTCCTATTTTTAAGGACCCACGATGAGCCCCATGCCCTGCTAGGCATTTCATCTATATTATCACATCGAATCCTCAAAAATACTGTAAGTAATCATCACAACCCATTTTATGTTTGGAGAAACTGAGGCACAGAGAGACCAAGTCATCAGATCGTGTTCACACAGGTAGGAAGTCAACACAACTGGGATCCCAAACACATTATTTTAATTCTAAAATATGCATGTGTTCTACTGAAAGGCACTTACAGAGTCAGGAGGTGTCTTCATCCATCCCCAGACCCTTTCCTACCTAGAGGCTTTGTCACAGGCCAACAGGGGTTGAATGCGGCCGCCTACTCTGCACCTTCTCAGGGACTTACAAACACCATACCCACACAAACTCCACCTTTGCACTGGAACATACCAGAAATCATCCTCTGTGGCATAAATGCAGACAGCGAGCAGAAGTGCCCCAGAGCGGCGGCAGTGAGGACCTGCCAAGGTTAACAGGATGGCTGGCTCTGACCCGGAAGACTTCCCAGGGGCGGAGTCAGACCTGGGGGTTCCCGTCCAGTCCTGAGTTTGAAATCTGACCAGCTTCGGGTGTTTTTCACTACGTCACTAAGAACTTCTTTGGAAGAAACAGCACTTCTAATAAGAAGAGATCTGGGGGGAAAAGCCACCATGGAGAGAACAGACTTTATTGTGTTTTCTTCCTCCCCCCAAATAACTACTTGCATCGTTGGATTAGTGTACCATAACAACAACTGAAAAGGATTTGTTTCTCCAAGTAGAGGGTCACCTTGGAGTGATTAGCATCGCTGCCAAAATATAATCCTTGTGCAAACGATGGATGGAGGCACTGACAAGTTTCTACAGGAAGGAGCTTGGCAGGCGAGCGCTCCGGGAAAGGCCCTGACTTATACCAGAGGAAACTCAGATGGAAATGAAACTGTTTGCTTTTCCTTCCATGTGTCTGACAGATTCTCCCAGGTTCCGTGGGGTTTATTACAAAGGTGTCAGACCCCTTCGGAAATTTGAGGGCAACCGCACATTATCAAATAAATAAAAAGAATACTCGTTTGTCCCATCATTGAGGATTTCTTAAGTTGCTCTGAATCCCATCCTTCTGCCAAATTTCCTGTTCCTTGCATAATGAGATACTTTCTAATTAGCATATCACAAATAGTCCTGATCTTCTTTACAAGTCTGGATACATTTTTAAATGTTTCTTTTAAAGTACATCAGGATTTTTCACACTCTATAAAGGGGTAGGAGCACTAAAGCAACGTCGGTTCAATTCTTCAATTTTCTTTTGCTTTTGCTTTTCTTTTTTTTTTTTTTTCTTTGTAATGGAAAGGTCATGGGACTGGAAGTCAGGAGACTGGATTCTGGTTTGGGCTGAGCTGCTAATTAGCTGTGTCACTTTGGGCAAATTGCTTTACCTTGGAGGGCCTCAGATTCCTTTTCAGCAACACGAGGGAGGAGGCTGGACCAAACGGAGAGTCCCTCCCAGTTTAAAACACTATGATCCTATTTGTGAAGCTCGAATACTTCCTTGTCTCCTCCAAAAGTTGGAGCAAGTGATTCTCTTTGACTTAGAAATTCACAGCGAGCTAAGTACAATTAGGTAAACACACCAGTGAAAGGGGATGTGATTTAAAGGCGCGCAGACATTTGACTGTGAAGTTACGAAGGACCTTTGAATGCCTCCCTTCCCTAGAGAGCTATACGTATCTTCACCTAGCTTTGATAGTCTGACAAATATGTAAACACACACATAATAAAGGATTCCCCACAGACATGAAGGAATATTGAGGCAATGAAAAGAACGTCCTAGATATCTAGAAGCCATTCCAGTCTTTTGGTATACTAGACAAAAAAGAATCCGGTCAGTTTAATAAAATAATCTGGATGGCCCAGCAACCTCTGGGTTTCAGGATTTGACTTGCAATATCAATATTCATAAAAACACAGAAATCTATCTCGGTTTTGATTGTGAACTCCTAGAGGGCAAGAACCACGCTGCCTTTATGAGTTTCATAGTCAGCAGTGTCTGCCGGGTGGACTGAGACTTCCCCATAAAGGCTTTCCATCCCCTGGACCGGCCATGTCTTTCTTGTCACAGTCACACCAACACCCACGACCCGGCTCCCCACCTTCCTTCCAAGGGCTTACCGCCGTATCTCATTTGGGGGACTTCCAGACCTGGCTGGCCCTGTGCCCCCCACGTCCCGCATCCCACATCCCTGTGCATCCTGGCCACCCTCATCCTCTTTGATCACCACCAACTTGACTCAGTAAGTGCCTGTCGCACTGAGGTCACCCTGTTCAGAGCCATTGGCTCCCACAGCCCCGTGATCCTGCCCTATTGTAACGGCCTGTTTACACAGCTGCCTCTCGCTCTCGCTTGGCAGGAGTCAGAGCTCAGGGGGGCCTTGGTCACATCTGTAGCTCCAGGATGCCCAAACGGCAAAGGAGGAAAAGACAGAATGGACAAAGGACGAGCAAGGTGCTGAGCGAGGCAGGCACTGTGGACATCCCAAGAACCGACCCCCATGATCCCGAACCCCATCTCCCTGAAAGATGTACCATATACGGTATGAATGTTCGATAATCACCAAAATACGATCTAAATCATCTCTTTCCTCATGAGGGAAGGAATCCTGCAGAGAAAATCAGAAAAACCTTCCTATACAAAGAGAAGGGTGTGTGTGCGTGTGTGTGTGTGTGTGTGTGTGTGTGTAGGCAATAGGAACCCACTGATGTTTTTTCCACGGAAGAAGAGCCAAAATGAAAAAAGTTTTAAGGATATCTAGCAGTAGTGTATAAATACACTGAAATAGCAGAGATTATTTTTTTATTTTTTAATTTATTATTTTTTAATTTTAATTCAATTAATTTACATATAATGTATTATTGGTTTCAGAGGTACAGGTCTGTGATACATCGGTCTTATATAACACCCAGTGCTCATTACATCACATTGAAATGGCATAGAGAGTAAAGTACAAATTATATCTTATAATTATGCAGCCATGAAAAATTATGACAAATAATTATATTTATAGATGTGGAAAAGCAATCATATTGGTGAAATACAAAAAGTAGGCTACAAAACCGTATAGGTGATAGACTCGCATTTGGTAAGGTATTTTTCTCATTTTTATAAATGAGAATATTTAGATAAATAGGAAGGAAAACCTCAGAGTGTTAACAGGGATGTTACCTGCGTGGTGAAACCGGTAAATTTTCCCTTCCTTCTTCCCATCCTTCTTTCCTGCCTTCTCTCCCTTTGCTTATCTGTATTTTCTAAATTTTTTTCTCCCATGAACATGAACCACTTGGGTAATTTTTGTAAATCTCCTCCAAATAAGTAAATAACCTGTTTATAAATATTAAACAGCACAGGAAGGAGGTGGCGAGGATTCGGCCCCAGGCGGTGGCCATGGGAATTGGGAAGGAAGCAGAGCTGAGAGCAATTACAGAGGAAGTGCTGACAGAGGTGAGCGCCTGCCTGGGTGATGAATTTCAGGGCAATGAGAAATCCAGTGTGAGTCCCAGGTTTTCAGCCCCCGTCGGGGAAACGCTGGCTATGCTGCCAGGAGTGGGGCCAGCACCGAGGGCAGTGAGTTTGGAGGAAAAGATCATTTCCCCTTGACAGGTCTACTTGGAGTAGTGACAGGTCATCCAAGAGGGACTGAAGTCCAAGATGGGGGGGCGGGGGGAGTGTAAGATGGCTGTAGATTCAGAAGTCACGCCCCACCCCAAGTCAGACTAGGCGCCCCTCCACGGTGCCCACAGGAGCCAGACTCCTTCAGTGGGGAGGCCCTCGGGCTGTGCCCAGATGAGCCGTCTGCTGGTCTGCCTTCCTCACTAGACCTTGGACTCTGGGAGACAGGGCCCAGCTGACGCATCAGGTCCCCTCAATGCCTAGGTCGATGCCTGGGGCAGAGCAGGTGCCCAGGGAGCGTCGAGGATTGCTGAATCCTCCATGGTGACAGCTGAAGCAGGGGGAGTGGATGAAATGTCAGAGGGAGAGGAGGAGGAGCTGGATGGACGGACACTCGGGAAATACACAAGTGTAGGAGGGACAGTACCGTCTGCAAAACAGGCAGGTCAGACGCAGGACAAGGACAATGCAACTTCCCCGAAGTCCCTCGAGGGGCACTGCAAAGCCGAAAAGGAGACCAACAAGGACCCACGGTAGTGACAGTCCGAGGGGACAGGACGGGAAAGGTCACCAATTACAAGGTTACTAGTGATTTGAGAGAGAATGGTGTCAGGAAGGAAATACCATGAATAAAGGCAGAATACGCCCCAGCTGTGTAGTGAGGCGGTGCCCTAACGCAGCTCACGGAGAAGCTGAGTCAGGGCAGACTTGTACAGGATCCAAAAGGGGGACCTGCACAGGCAGCCGTAGGAGGCAGAAGGAAGAGGAAAACCTGTGTGATCTCCCTGTGCTCTGACCGCCCGCGGCACTCCCAGCCCACACCACGCAATTTAGCTCTAATTACACAGTCAGATCCTTCGCCGCTGCTGCTTATGTCCTCTGCCCTCATTCAGATGGCAGCCCGACCTCAGGGACTTTCCATAGTAAATTTCTCGATGAGATTTGGTAGTGGATGATTTGCGTCCCATGGGATCGGGGCCAAAGAGAATACAGCCACAGACATAAGCACACAGGTACTAACTTTTAAAGGGACACTACTGGAAAAAAAAAAAAAAGAGGCTATTCTTAAGGTCGCACCTTGACATCTCCCTTCCCTCTTTCGCTAACAACAACACACCCCATTATACCCGAGCAAGGGAATTATCATCCCCCACCAGCCTTGCCGGCTAACTGCAAGCCGACCGTGCTGCTATTAGCTGCGATCAGCTGGGGAGGACAGGCGGCTCAGAGCAGTGGCAGACCCGGTCAAGGCCAAGGTGTCTGCAGGCAGATCCTGTGTGTCGGCTGGGGAGCCCAGTGCACACGCTCCACACAGTTCGATGAGAGGTACCCCTCTGCAGCAAGACTTTCTGGAAGGGGGTCAGGTAGCTCCCAGCAAGGCCAGGAAGGAAGCCCGACACCCGGAAGCTGACTCAGAAGGGACCTGCCCAGGCAGCTGCCAGCCTCCGCTGAGCTCGCCCTGCTCCGGACCCACATGGGAACAGCTGAGAGCAGGGTGCTCCCGCCGTCCCTGGGATGAACTCGAGATTGCTACGGAGCTGGCACCACAAGGCGGCTAAACGCCAAGTGTCACTTCAAAAAGAAGGCAGGATGGAGGTGAAGGGCTCACCCTTGCCCCCCGCTCACACGCTTCTGCACAAACCATCAACAGGCCTCCATAGGTCATTCCAACCACAGCTTCTGCTGAATAAAACCTCGGGGCTTGCTTGCATGTATTTTGCAATCAGAGAAATCAACTCTGCCCATTTAAGCACTTTTATTTCCTTAAGCTCGAAGATGCTTACATACACAGAAAAAAAGTGTACAATAAACATACCCGTAATAAACGTGACCAAAGATTTTCCCACACGGAGATATTTTCAAAATGTATGCTAAACATATGAACGTTGGTTTTTCTTCAAGAATGAGCTTGGCTCTCTCCAAGCTACTCTTGCTATAAGTTACATTTTCCAACAAGAAAAAGTGAACATGTGGAAATTACATGAACGTTTTTGGGACACTGGGGTCCATTTAATATACTGAAGCAACAATTTATCAAATAGGACCCCAGAGTTCAGCCTCATGGCCCCTTTCACATATGCTCAACGACTCCCCCAAGTCAAGTCTATAGACTAAGAATCTGCATCATTAATTAAAGAACTGGAATGGTCTGTACTAACCTGAGAGCACCCTGCTGGAGGACGGACTCGAACGTACGCTATAATTGCAAAGTGAACACTTGGGATGAGGAGTTTTCTGAATTAAGTACTTGAAACTAATGTGTATGATTCAACTTCCTTGCTAACCTAGTGTACAACAGGTGTGGGAATTAATTCTGTTATTTCCACCTCCTCTCACTTTAACTTGGCCAAATGTTCTGTATTGAATTATTCTATGGGTTTTAGATTAATCACCAAAGGAAAAAAAAAAATCAGGGTGAAGAGTTTCTTGCTAAACACTAAGGTTTCAGGGTTTGTCGGGAAACAACAAATCTATCCACCGCACATTTCCTATCCAGGAGACTCAGTCGAGTCTCAAAGATCTGAGATTTCAGTGTTGCCAAAATAGCCAAGAGTTGCCAAGTATTATACTAAATTCATACGCACATTAAAAAATACTCCCTGTTTATAAACAATCTTCCATATGCGTTGGACAGAAAAGCGCTAAGTTACGATTCACTGGCTGACTTCCGCAATCTGTCATTAATTGCTATTTTCAAGTTAAAATTATCCCATTAAATTTATTTCCAGGGCTCTCTATCAAACCTGTTTATAAGCAAGCTTCCATTTCCCAATGAGATGTCAAATAATTTACCTAATGGTTCCATTTACATAGGATTTAACTTTCTATGTAAACATTTTAGAAAAGCGGGCCTCTCTTGTGCACTGCTTATTATTTTAAAACATATGTTCACTTTGTTTAAAAAAGAACAAACTCAACTCTTCCTTTCCCGACCCCTCCCAGCCTCCTATGAATCTAGTTTTTTTCAAGGGCTAGAGATTGTAAGTTTCGGTCGAAGCTCTCAGAACACATAGAAATCCTAATTAAACCACACGCATGTGTACCTGTACCATCTAAAGCTTCTGTGTTTTATGTCTGGTCTCTACGTAGGTCTCAGCTGTTAGGGAACCTTGCTATTGGCTCAGATTGCAAAGTCAATCAAACATGGGGCAAAGGACACTAATCTAAAGATATTTCCCGCGGGCTCATCTGAAGGTACCTTCCTTTGGATAACAAACAGCAAAGTCCAATCTAAGTGATCTATGACAGCGATGAACCAATTCATTCTCCCAAACACTTAAATGTGTTTCATGATGACCTTTCCACAAGTGTCTGGAAAGAACGCAAAAACGCATTTATGAGAACCATCTGAACATGGAGAGCAATTGACAAGTAATTCTACATTTACGGAGAAATCATGAAAGTATGAGGGCCCAGTGGGGTAAAAGTTTGTAGCAATGGAGTATACACCCCCCCAAGTGAAACACACAAATAAGCCTCCTGATGGTCCAGATTTGGGACAAATGAAGTATTAGGATCACTGTCACCAGACCAAAATAAAAAAACCTGTTGGGTTTTATGGAGTATTTATAGTTAAAAATCAGACCAGTTCCTGAGTTTCTTGCGTCTAGCATCATGCCCCAGAGTTCAATATACTTACTCTCCAGCGTGCGTCCTGGTCTCTGGTTTTGCGAGCGGTCTGTTAAATGTACAGATGGTAATCATCTGCGGCTTCCTTCCAGTCCTGACGACTGCGGCTTTATTCTCCTGATTTCCTCCGGTGCCGGAGACGTCGTTCTCTTCCAGGGTTACCGCATGTTAAGTGAAACTGCTGTCAACATTTTATTACGTTCAGCGTTTCAGGCTTCCCGATAGCTAACTCAAACATTAAAGACAGCCGTGCTCTGTATATTTTTCAATCTCCTTATTCTCTTTCCCTTCCCCATGGAAGGGTGCTGCGTTCTCCCGAAGCCGCACAGAGGTTTAAAGTTTCCAGACTGCATTAAAATAAATACGAATGCAATTCATTTCTACCTTCAGACGTGCCTTTCCTTCCCCGGTGGCTCCGACAGCGTTGATTTTCCCACACTCTCCTGTAATGGGGAAAGGCTTGTCTGGGCAAGCAAGATAGCGCTTGGGCAGGAGATTAAAAGCCCACACTGAAGTCATTAAGTCCCTGCGGGGCTGGGCCCTGAATCCACTCAACACAGTCTCCGAACACTGTCACCTAGACTCCAAAAGCAACCAGAAAAGCGTAACAACTAAGACAATCTCATTTGGACATTTCCAGACCCTCGAACCTCCTGCATTTTATATCACAAAACAGTGCTTCGGCTCAGAGGTCAGGACAAGGAGGAAGTGCCTTACTTTCATTTCCTTGCACCCTGAAGCATGGGAACAGGGGACCCCGACCGAGGTCTAGAACCCAGGTGACAAAGTCCCATGCAGCCCAGAACAGTCCTCAGTGTGTAATCATCCCTGACACTGGGATGTGTCCACCCTCAACACTGTCCTGCTTTCATCAACACTTGGTTACCCTCTCTGTAGCTTTTGACTGCAGTTCTGGAAAGTTCTTTGTCTTTACGATGTGTGTCTAAGAAACTAGCTGACACTCTACCCCCGAAATCACAGGTTCAAGTAACTATTTAGCCCTTCCGACTGCTAAGAATTGACACCTTTCTCCCACCTGTTACTTACACCAAGGCACTCTTCCGTCCACTTATTTTATTAGCTAGGTTTAAGTATTTTTCTTTTTCTTTATTAATAGAAATCCTTAAAAACCCACCTTGAACTTACACAGAAGAATCCTTTACGCCTTAAAGGACTATTCCTCCCAAGGTACCAGGTGTGGTCAGATCATCCAATCTAGAATAATTTCAATGTGGGTGTGACACAAGGCAGCGTCTTCCTTTCTCCCATTTGCCACCTGATTAAAGCATGAAGGAGAATGTTGCAACACATTCTCCTCGGGACATTTTTAAAACAAATCTCGTTACAGAATCTGGGGGATGATCCATAAATAACAATTATTATAATTAGAAATCATAAAGAGTAATCAACAAAAATCTTCATCTGGGGGTTGGAAAAGATGACACTCTCCATTTTTTTTTTTTTTTGGTCCTTGAAGATTCTGAATAAAGCTTTCAGCATAAGAAAATGCAGATATTTGGGGAAATCGGGTATAACTGAAAACATTAGGAAAGAAAATCCATCAGAAATCGGAGGGATCTGGAAAAAGAATTCATGGGGCAGTAAAACGAATAGGAATCGAACACCACCGGAAGGGCTTCTCCTTTGTGGCACGTAAACAGAAACATGGGGCTGAACCCTCTCCGTGCCTCCTCCCGATCCAATCCTACCCTATCATTATCTTGATATGGATGACTCCAGCCTTGACTTTACTCTCTCTCCCAAGATCTAGTCTCCCATGGCCAATATGGACTTCGCCACCAAGGTGTCCCATGTATGGCTCAGGCTCAAGGGGCTTTAGCTTCAAAAAGTGTGGCTACCTCCACATTCCATATTTTTGATAAGCCCAGCCCCCTACTCTCCAGGGCCAGCACCATCTTCCTCTTGCAAAGTCCTATCAATGCTACCTCCAAAATCCTTCTTGTGTCTCTCTCCTATGAAGCTACATCCTCTCTTCCAACCCCAGGTGGGACCAGCTTACCCCCATGGGCAGCAGGCTTGGCCTACTCTCCATTCCTACGACCAATCCCACCCCAAGGCAGGGACCTTTAGTTTAACCTGAGCCATTTCCACCCTGGAATCCGACAGCAGGTAGCACGGACCAACGGTCCCTCTCAAAAGTTCCAGTTTTAATCAAACAGCTCCCAGTTCCCTGATCCCAGCCCATCTCCAAACCTCAAATAACAGGGCTTCACCTCTAGGCCTTGTTCCCAAGCTCCTCTTTTGGTGATTGCCCAGAACATCGGGCTCCTCCTGAGTCTGGGACTCCTGCCAGTTTCCCATCTTGGCCCCGACAAACCTTTCTTCCGTCTCTAGTTCAATACTTGGAATCCGCTAGCCCCTGCCACACCGTGTTCCTACCCGGAGCTAACTAGCTGTCGGAGGGCCTAGAGATCGCCAAACCTGTCAGAAACTGCTTGCCAGCTCTCAACGCAGTGTGAACTCCCACCACGCCAAGACCAGAGCCAGAAACCAGGTGCTCGGCAGAACCCTATGTGCTCCGTCTGGGCCCTGACACGGGCTCTGGGATCCTGTTCCAGCTTTGGACACACCACAGGCTTTGGCTTATTTTGGCTCTGAATCTACACTTCTGGTTTTAGCCCTGTTATATGGCTGTCTGGACATTTTGTGTTTCCGATCCTCATTCCTAACTTTCCTTCCCCCATAACTATGACAGCTTGCCCCCATTTGGGCATGTCTAGAACAAAGCAGTCAGCCAGCTGCCACTCTTCCAAGCAGCTACCTCCCACCCTCATCAGCCAACTCTCCTAGTTTCTGCCTATGACCACCACTGTCCATTGCCAACTGAACAGCTAGCCTCCTTCTTTCTTCCTGGCTTACTTGACCTTGATCCATTGACCTCTTGACAGACAGACCTTGCTTGGGCCCTAAGGAAAGGGTCATGGTAAATCTCATTCCTTTTGTCCAGTGACTGACAGGAGAGGGCATGCAACCTATTCTTGGCTAATTCAATATAAGAAGCTTTCTAAAAGGACTTCTGTCCCAATATTTTTTAGAAGTCATCAGGAAAAGGCCTTGTACCAGTCCTCCGCCTTGAACACACAGGAGCTATCTAGAGCTACAGCAGCCACCTTGAGATTAAAAGGCAACAACAGAATATGTAAGAGATGATATTTTAATGATGCTAGAAGAGAAAGACAGATGGGGGCTGCATTCTTGACAGCGTCATTGGTCTACTTCTCTAGCTCTTGCCTATCCATCCCAGGTTTCTTGTTATGTGAGTCAAATAAATTCCTATCTGTCTGAGCTAGCGTTAGCCAGGTTTCCTGTGACAGGTGACCAAACACCTTTCCGCTAATAGAACAGACACATGAACTGCGTAACTTGCCAGGAAGACTGTGCTGAGTTTTGGTACCCTGGGGTTGGGGTGGTCAATATCTCCCCATTTCCTTCTCCTTTCTTCTCATTCAATCACTCTCCTCCCCAATTTGTTCTATACCAAAGGTAGTAGAGTCAGGAGGCATTTTGTACTTAGCACATATATATGTTTTCCTTGAGATGTACAATACTTCTACGGCACGTGAGTGACATCACCGGAAACAGTGGAGTGGAGAATATGGACTAGACCCTCCATGAACAGCTGATAAAAACTGTCAAGAGTCAACTTCACCCAAAATCTGGAAACTAGTTAAATGTTTATAGCAACCAGGTGAACACACAATCAAGAAAATGGTGTCTAAGTATCCGTAGCAGAGATTTGTGGCATTTTAACTTACCCTAACCCCATGCCCCCAGCCTAGCTCAGTGGTGGTCTTAAAGGTGCAACCAACTTGCCTGGTGTGGGTTCCTGGTGCCAGAAGGAGTAGCGCAGACCTTCTTTCCAAATAATTATGGTTATTTGTTTCTGGATCTATCTGGTGGCTCCCTGAAGGACTGGTGCAAAGGGTTTATCTTTATTTCCCCTAATTCAGAGCTCTCCCTAGGTGAAGACGTGAGTACCCAAGAGGCATTTATCAAACATGTTAAAGGCAAATGAATTTTCTGCTACTGTGAGGGGTAAAGGATACTCTTTGGAACAAATAACAGGCATACCAAAAAGCCTGGAAGAAAGGCTGGGAATGAGATACTTCGGGAAATAAAGACTTTGAAAAGCTCTCACATATTGCTGGGAATTTAATAGCTCCTACACATGTCCAAGGCAGGGTATGCTCAGTAAAGACCCGAGAAGGCCCCAATCTCTCACTTTCACCTGACTTTCAGGCCATGAGCAAGCAGCAAGTGAAGGCTAAGGTAGAGTCATAAACTGCATGGCTGAGTGGTGAAGGCAGGCCCCTGCACACAGCCTACTCTGTGTTTTTTTTTTTTCTTTTTAAAATTTCTTTCTTCTTCTCCTTCTCCATCTCCTCCTTCTCCTACTACTTATTATTATTATTACCATTATTTCTGTCTGTTTGAGATGTTTAAGGAAATCTCTGTCAAATTGTTAGCTGATCACTAAGCTAAGACTTTAGTGACATTATCTGACAAATAATACAAACCTCACAAAAATTAGTGCAGAAAAGTCACTAAGCCACCAAAAGCAAGAACCACTTGTGAAGGAGAAATCTGATTTCCAAAGTAGCCACATTACAGTATTCAAAACATCCAGTTTTCAATAAAAAATTCTAAGGCATGCAAAGATACAAGAAAGTATGGGCCCATATATAGAGAAACAAAGAAATTAATAGAAACTATCTCTGAGGAAGCCCGGATATTGAACTTACTAGACAGACTTTGAATTAATTAATCTAAATATACTCAAAAATCTAAAGAAACCTTATACAAAGAACAGAAGGATATCAAGAAAACAGTGTCTCACCAAATATAAAATATCGATAAACAGGGAGATATTATCACTCACACACACACACACACACACATACACACACGAAGGGGGTAAGGGAGGAAGAAGGAGACAGAAGGAGAGAGAGCGACTGAAATTCTGGAGTTGAGAAGTATAACAATTGAAACTGAGGAGCTCAACAACAGATGTGAGCAGACAGAAGAACGAACTAGTGAACTTAAAGTTAAATGAATTGAAATTACCTAATCATAGGAGCATATAAAAAAGAATGCAGAAAAAATAAACAGAGCCTAAGAAATTCAAAGACCACCACAAGCATACCAACATATGCATAATAGGTGACCCAGACAGAAAGGAGGAAAAGAGGTAGAAAGAACGTGTGGAGAAATGATGATCATAACATTAATATACACACTCAAGAAGCTCCAGGGACTCCAAGTACGATAAACTCAGGACCACACTGAGACACACTGTAATCAAAGTACTGAAAAACAGAGAGAATCTCAAAAGTAGAAAGAGAGAAAGGCTTGTCACACACAAAGGGTCCATTCTAAGATTGACAGCCAGTTTCTTGTTAGAACCCATGGAAACCAGAAGGTGATGGAATGACATCTAGGTGCTAAAAGATACTATCGACTAAGAATTCTATATTCAGCAAAACTATCCTTCAAAACTGACAAAGAAATTGAGATCCCCAGATAAACAAAAACTGGGAAAGCATGTTGCTGGTAAACTACCCCACAAGAAATGCTACAGAATCTCTCATGCTGATATGAAAGGAGACTGCAGTAACCTGATCTGCATAAAGAAATAAAAACACTAGCAGAGGTAACTACATGGGTAGATCTAAAAGTCAGTATTGGGGCACCTGGATGGCTCAGTGGGTTAAGCCTCTGCCTTCAACTCAGGTCAGGATCTCGGGGTCCTGGAATTGAGCCCCGCATCGGGCTCTCTGCTCAGCAGGGAGCCTGCTTCTCTTCCTCTCTCTCTGCCTGCCTCTCTGCCTACTTGTGATCTCTGTCTGTCAAATAAATAAATAAAATCTTTAAAAAAAAAAGTCAGTATTAACGTATATTTATTTCCTTTTTGGGTATATGATGTAAAAAAACAACTACATAAAACAATAATTATAATCTATGTCGAGAAGCACACGTGGTATAAAGATGTAATTTGTGACAATAAAGCACGTATACACAAGACAACAATAAATCCGCATTAGGGTAAGAGGTTGGGTTCCTAAAGCGATGAATGACAACGATCCCCAAGAGAAGACATCCTCTCCATTTGCCACTCCTCTCCACTTGACTTGCTACCTGCTTGGTATTTATAGGCATTTGAGTTTCCAAGTCTTATGTTTGAAACTCTTCCTAGATTAATCACACCTCTGCTTGGAGACCCTAAATGGTCTTCACTTCCTAGGACACAAAATTCAAACTTCTTGATCTGCCATCAAAGACTTGGAATATGTGTCTCTTTTCCATCGTTTCTGGCTTCATCTCTAAAAACTCCACGTGGCACATTCTGTACCCCAGACAAATGGAACTGCTGACTACTCCTATTTCCAATCTTCCCATGCTCATTTCCTCTCTGGCTTAAACTTTACTGAAGCTTTTCCAGGACCGGAAGGAAAGACCTTCCCCAGTAAAGCCCATCTAGCCGGGTTCAGGTGGTATTCCTTTGTCCATACCCTGCCCAGAAGTCATCTCTCCCTCTTCTGGACCCCTCACCACTTCTGCGGTACTTCTTTAATGGTTAAGTATTACTTTTTATTTTGTATTTAGCCGCAATGGCCCTAGTGTTCTTTTTAGATTGTCAGTCTTCTCAGTAGCTTACAAAGGTCACCTGATTGGTAATCTAAGGAACTTCATTAGCGACAGCCTTGGGGAGACCACTACGTTTTCTGTGTTTCCGCTTCATCGTTAAAATAAGTGAAACAACATCTGCTTTACGAGATTCTTGTGAGAATTTAATGATGTTATTTGTAATGTGTAAAGTTCATTTTACAGATGAACTTTATCTGTGAAGTTAACATTTTAGCCCGGGGTCAGAGTCCACATTTCAGTCACATTTATGTCTCATAAAATACTCAACACATAGTAGGTGAGGTGCCCAATAAATTTTTGTGGAATGAACGAGCTTGCTAACTCTGTGGTGAGATGAAGCTGAATAATTTAAAATAATTTGGAGACATTTTTATTAATGATTTTAGCATCCAATCCATAATCTCTACCAGAGGTAATCAACACAAGAATTGTTTTTTAATAGATGCAGTTAAATGACTCACCTTGACTTTTAACATAAGCAACGACTTATTTTACTACTAACATGACGTGTTTTTTTTTGGTATCCCTCAAGATAAAAATTTTCTGAACCCAGGATTATTTTTCACAATTCAATAATCAAGTTGTCAAACCAAAGTGAGAGAAGAAAGACTGACTGCATTAGGTATAGTGAAAGCTACTTAGTTTTATTTAAAAAAAAAAAAAAAAGACTTTAAATACAAGAAGATTAAATAAGTAAAACTGCTGATTTTGGAGTAAAATAAAGCAATTGTTCACCTCGGTTTCACTCACCTACAAATGTCAGGCAACCTACAGAGAGAAATGAGTTCACAGGTTTGTTTTTCTAAGAAATCCACTGTTGGTTTCCTGAAGACATTTTTCAGCATCAAAATGTTCAACTGGACCATGGGAACTCCCCAGGACAGGTTCAGAGGGGAAGAAGAGAAAAAAAAAAAATGACCACTATCCTAATAACTACTCGTGACTGATATTCCAGAACACTCAACAAATACAAAGTCACCAAATTGCATAATGGTTTTGTTTTTTACAAAAAAAAAAATGTATTAGACTTTTTAGAGAAGAAATTGGAACTGGGGGTGCCTGGAAGGCTCAGTCAGTTACACGTCTGCCTTTGGCTCAGGTCATGATCCCAGGGTCCTGAGATCGAGCCCCGCAAAAGGGCTCCCTGCTCAGAAGGGAGTCTGCTTCTCCCTCTGCTCCTCTGTGCTCTCTCTGGCTGTCTCTCTCTCAAAAAAACAAATAAAATCTTATAATGAAAAAATGAAAGAAATTGGAACTGGGTATGGATGAAATTAAAGAACAATTTTTTCTCAAAATGTCATGCCTATACTATGTAAAATTGATAATTACAATATGACTTTATATACCTATCTACCTATGTACATATAGACATACACTGCCATGTATCAACATATATTTATTTTTTTATTTAAAGATTTTATTTATTTATTTGAGAGACAGTATGAGCACAAGCAGGGGGAGGGGCAGAGGGACAAGCAGACTCCCCGCTGAGTGGGGAGCCTGACATGGGACCTAACCCCGGGACCCCGAGACCACAACCTGAGCCGAAATCAGCTGCTCAGCCAACTAAGCCGCCCAGGTGCCCCTCACAACATATATTTATTTTATATCTATAATATATATTTTCATATAACATATAAATATATATTAATAATGTTGATATATATTAACTGAGGAAAAACAAATGCACAGAACTATGAGTCAACTATAATTACAATTATGAGAAAATACACTGTCATATGAGGAATGTGGAATGAATGGATTATGAAATAATGGATGGATTTTTTTCCTTTTTGAAAATTTCTCTCATGCTATTAGCCTTATAGCAATGAAAATTCAGACAAGAAAATCTAGGATTTTTGTTTGTTTGTTTGAGGGGGATTTTTTTTTTCTAAAACAAAACAAAACAGAACATTTCTAAGCACTCAAGCTAGTACATTCAGTGATCTCCAATTTTGAATTAAAAAAATGACAAATGTATATAAGGTAGGGGACCTTTAGGAAAATTACTTTTCTTCTGCTAATGTCACACTAGTTCTTAGTTTATTTGCATTGTTATTCTCTAAATTCTCCCTAAAATTTGAATTTAAGAAGTGTTAAAATAACTGGCAAATTATGGTATTTTTTTAATTTGGAACAGAAAAATTCCTTAGCACCAAGTTTAGAAACCACCAAGAATACTTGGGTTTGAAGTGAAACTCCAAATAAAACATTGGGTAGTTAATCATCTTCTTTTTAATACTAGTGTTTTTCTATTTAAGGAAAGGATTACAAGTTCAGGTTGCATTTTTTTTAATAACCCCCTCTAAGAACCAACTGCTTTTTATAATTAAGAGAGAAGCTCATGTGCTGATTGTTTTAACATGTTTACTTTATTTGGTTTCCAGGTAGACAATTCTCACGAAATGTCTTTCCTCTCATTTGCTTATGTGCTTCTGCTCCCTCACTATCCTCAAGAAATCATAAAAAGTGAGAGTGTTTTAGTCCCTGGACCACATTAATGTCCTGTGCGTCTGTGTGTCACTAAACATTTAGTAATTTAAGATACATCTTTACTCTAACAGCTAAACATAAAAGAAATGGCTAAAGTTTCTCATACATTTTCAGATTTTTTTTTTTTTTACTGTGAAAATCACTCAAGACCTTCCTGGTCTCTGGACGACACACTTTGACATCACTGATATTTACATACTTTGTCCATGTATATCCTCGGCTCTGGCTATTGGCTGTCAAATTCTATTTATTTTCCACATGAAATGAGGTATTTAAAAATACCTGTTAGTAATCGTGAAAGAATTCTGAAATACTAAGACGGAGAGAGAGAGAAATTTTTACAATGCTACTAACATATGGACAGCAAAAGAGTTTTAACATGTTGAATTGGAATTCATCTTTACACCTACTTTTTTCCATAGTATCTTCACCTTCCCCAAATTTTACATATTTGAAAATCCACTGAGACTTCAGCTAAATGAGTTGCTTATGCTTTCTTTTTTTTTTTTTTTAAGATTTTATTTATTTACTTGACAGAGAGACAGCGAGGGGGAACACAAGCAGGGGGAGTGGGAGAGGGAGAAGCAGGCTTCCCGCTGAGCAGGGAGCCCAATGTGGGGCTCGATCCCAGGACCCTGGGATCATGACCCAAGCCGAAGACAGACGCTTAATGACTGAGCCGCTCAGGCACGCTGCTTATACTTTCTTAAGCCCTTATTTCACCTTGTTGATGAGACTATAGAAAAACATTAGAATTATTACACAATAATACAAGTTCCATGAAAGCAAGAACTTTGGCAATTCTGTTCACCACTATGTCTTGATCTCACGGGACCATACCTGGTATATACTTGACGCTCAATAAATGTCTGTCACGTATTTGTTGCATTTGTAGAACTAAATCACAAAAAAAAATTGAATTTAGGAGTTAAAGAATTGCAAATGGAAAAGTAATCAATTTTGCCATCTACAACCACAAGAATTATTTTTCACGACTACTTTCTAAAGTTGAATCTCTTAAATTCTGAGCCTCTTCTAGAACCAGATAGAGCATCATTTTCATCAGTGTGGGCTCGCTCACCTTTGCTGACATGCAGAAGTTGCTGCAAAGCCCAACTCAGGGAGCGGGATCCGTCTGGTAAACTGTCATTTAATTCCACTTAATGACCAGCTACTCGCCTGCGGGAACGCAGGCCGCGCCAACAGGTAAACACTAGCTCACTCCGCCTTGGTCGAAACAGACGCAGGGCATCTGAGCCTGTTAGCGGACTTTCCATCTAGCATTAGGAGAGCTCACACCACCGCGGTGTCCTTAGAGGCTAGAAATATAAATGCACCTTCGTGCCTTTCGCTTTAGTCTCTGCGCTCATTATTTGCAACTCCCCCTTTAAAGTCCAAGACCTGGGCTCAGGGCTGAAGGTCTTCAGATGGCTCCAGGAAACGGTGTCACTTGATGTCGTAGACTCGCCCTGCGGACCCAGGGGACCCCACAGGCGGAACTCACGCCTTCCCCTGAAATTACTCCCTGGGGCTGACCTCGCTCTCAAAAGAGCCGACTTCACTGTCTGGAGTAAAAGTTAAACGAAATGCATGAGGAGATCTACAGTAATGCTGGCTGGGATAACTCTGTGTCACCCTCACTCTTTCGCACCCCTGGGGCTAGTGCGGCTCCTCGGTCCCCACTACCCCCTGCCCGGCACCCTCCCGCGGGACCCACCTCGCAGGGGCTCCCTCCATGACACCGATCCAGACAGAAGCTCCTTCTCCCTCCACGTCTCTCCCAGGCTGGGAGGCCACTCTCCCCTCCTCTAGCTGCCCTAAGCCTCCCAGGCCCGGGGTATAAGCCATTCGTCTCCAGTCCCAGAGTCTTCCCTATCTGCTCCGGCGGCAGGAATCCTCCGCTTTGAACCCCCATAGCGCTTATTGCTGGGCGGGGAGGGGCTCCTTACTCCAGCTTCAGCCCAAACATCCCTCTGCTTGTTTGTTGTCTATGCTGGGCTCCGGGGAGGTGTTAATTTGAAGAAGGGATGCTGTCATTAAAAAAATAAATACAAGCATAAAAATCCAGAACCATTGGTCTACAGTGCTAATTTTGGTAAACACCCAGTTACCGGATGATTTTGTGTTGAGTCCTGCCTTGCAAACCAAATAAGGAGGCTCCTGACGGGCGGAATGTACCTTATTTTTGGCAGGTTTCCCTCAGAAGGTAGCACAATGCTATGTACACGTAAGTGTTCTAGAAAATAGAGCTGACTATGAATTTTACTGCTAGAATATATAACACAGGTATCTCCCTACCTTACCCTTAGGGGATACCAGGAATTTTTAGATCTTAGTTTGATTGGCTGTCGCATGGAATGTATGTGTGTGTGTATGTACATACATATGTATACATATATATACACATACATACATATATATAGTGAGTGTGTGCGTAGATATATAAAATCATTGAGCCGTATACTTAATGCGGCTCATGTGTTTCACTGCATTATGTTAGCCCTGAACTTTTAAGTAAATGAATACAACTTAAAAGTAAGAAAAGAACATATTCACTCCACGGGCATTAATTGAATCCATACCGTATTCCAGGCAAGGCACAATGTTCCACATTTATCGCCCAGTCAGTCCCTCTTGTGACTACACACAAGACACTGAACATGTGTGACTGAAATGTTCGTGGCCCTTACCCTCTCGGCGTTTATACTCTTAAACACGCAATTGTAGTCGGGAATGATATGCGTGCACTGAACCAGCAATGCCCAGACAGAAGCGACAGAAACATCCAATTTTGTAACTGAGAGACATTTGGGGCGCCTAGGTGGCTTAGTCTGTTAAAGGTTTGCCTTCAGCTCAGGTCGTGATCCTGGGGTCCTGGGATGAGTCCTGCATTGGGCTCCCTGCTCAGTAGGTAGTTTACTTCTCTCTCTCCCTCTGCCCCTTCCCTCACCCTGCATGTTCTCTCTCTCTCTCTCTCAGATAAATAAACAAAATATTTTTAAAAACTGAGCTGTGGGGCCAAGTGGCCACCCCTGGGTCCAGGCACCTATATTCCAAGCTTTGATGAGATAAACACACTTGACTTGAAGAATATAGTTCCACAAAAGTGATTCCCAAGCTCCAAACACTGTAAGAAGCTGAGCCTAGAAAAATAATGGCATTTCACAAATGGGGAGATATTCTTGGGATACGGGCCTCCAAAGAGAACTGAGTACTTATCCTGAGTCTTTGGTAGGCTCACAAAAATAACTTCTTTATTTCTTGCTTTTTTAAAAATGGCTTTCTATCAGCCATTTTTCTTTACTCTCATACACAAGTCTCTGCCTCAAACAGTGTTTCAAGAAAGCAAAATTTAAATTTTAAAGTGCTTTATTTTAGACAAATCTGGCCAATGCACTGAAGAATTAGTTTTAATCCCCCAATGAATACAAGCTTGTCCCTAACATCCTACAGAATTTAACATTAAATGACAGGGACAGAACGTTGACACTTCCCTAGAAGAAGGAAAAATGTACCCCCTAAAATTTCCCCAACACTTAAAACTGAGACACAAAATGGCAAGATCAAATATGACAGAGCTGGCATGACATGGGAAGCTGGAACAGGAAGCTCTGTTATCCAGCCTCAAAGATAAGGTTTAGACAAGTGCTTTTCAACTACCCAGGAGGTTGTAGGAAGTAGCAAGAGGTGACAGTTACACAGGGCTTGAGTATCAGTTCTGGTTCAATCTCAGCTCTGTCACTAACTTGTGATGTGATCTTGAGCAAGTCTGCCCAACTCCCACCCTTCTGGCCCTGATCACTATGGGGGAGCGGGGTGGGGGGGCACCGTCCTATCATAACAACACTAGCCAACACTCAACAGCAAATAACATAACAGTTATCACACACACACACACACACAACCACACTATTACCGCCAAACACCATCACCATCATGGGACTAGAGTTGTGCTTGGGGTGGCTGGATAGGACCAATAGATGACAAGTCATAAGATGTAAATTTCTGTATGGAAATTTACCAACAGAAGTCCCTTTCAACCTGCCTGTCAGCTGGTGGAGCTATTCCCCTCGCTGCTGCGTCTTCTTCTTTTCAATCCCCCTTTCTGTCTTTAAAACCTGCCCCTTAGCTCAGAGAGAAACTGATTGGGATTCGCCCTTTTGGTGACAACGATGTGGGGTCTTGACAAGAGCGAACACAGGAACTCACTAACCTTTGAGTATTAATTTCCATTTTGCTCTTCTATAAAAATGGAAACCAAGAAACTAGAGAGTGCTATGGCTTGAATTTTTGTGTCTCTCCCTGCCAAAAAAATTTCTATGTTGAAGACCTGACTCCCAGTGTAATGGTATTTGGGGGGGGGGGGGTGGCACTAGGAGGTGATTAGGTTTAGATGGGGACATGACAGTGGGGCCCCCATGAGATTAGTGTCTTTATAACAACAGGAAGAGACCAGAGCGGGCACTCTGTCCTCCATAAGAGGACACAACAAGAGGGCAGACGTCTGCAAGCCAGGACGAGAGCCCTCACCCAGAACCAACCATGCCAGCAGCTTGATCTTGGCATTCCCAGCCTCCAGAACAGTGGGAAATTAAATTCTTGTTGTTTAAGCCATGCAGTTAATGGTATTTTGTTATCACAGCGCATGAAGACTGATACAGAGATGATGCAAAAAAAAAAAAAAAAGAAATACATTTAAAAAATACATATATAGTAATAAAAATGATTTTTTTAAGTAGCCATTGTTAACAGGAAAGATTCAAAGGGGAGAGGTCTGGCATTTACAGGTGGCCGAGGACAGGCCACGTGCTGCCTCTCCTCTCTACTGGCCACTCGGGGAGCACATACTAAGGGCACTGCGGATATCCTCTCGTTTAATCCTTGCAGCTGTTCTAGGCAACAGTGTTCCTGTTCCCATGTGACAGGTGAAGGACCCGAGGAGCTGGGTCCCAGTAGAGAGCTTGGGGTCTTGCCAGGGCTGAGCTGCAGAGATCTGGGCCCACCTCTGCCTGGGGGAGGCGAGGGGGAAATGTCTATCTTATGCCACCATTTTTGAAAACCTCGCACAACACGGGAGACGGGTACCTACTCCCACTATGGCTTTATAGGTAAGGCATGGAGACTCAAGGAGACTCAAATGGACATTGAGCCTGCATCCTGACAGCCTTCCTCTCCACCCCATACCCACCTCTGGCTCCTTCCCCCTCTGCACTTCCACAACCACCGCCTCGCTTAGAACTCTTGACGGACATGGCAACTGCCGCCTTGCTGGTCCCTCCATCTGCTTTCAAGCCCATCGCTTTCGCAGACCATACAAGCAGAGCCATCCTTATAAAATGCACACAAATGGAAGTGTCAGCCCTGGCACAGATGCCTCAAATGTTCCCCAAAGCCATGAAGAGAAGATTCAGATCTGTTGCGACCCAAAACACAAGGCCATGTTCATCAACCCGGCATCCTCCTGATCCTTTATGAGTCATTACATCGATTTCATTGGTCGGCATGGGTAATGATGAAAAAAAAAAAAAAAAAACAACAAAAAGAGGAAAAAGAAAACAGAATGTCAAATATGAGGGTAGCCTGCCTATTCTAAGAGCATTAGTCTTGTGTCAGCTCTATGGGTCCTAGCACACGTGTGCACGGGGTCACAGAGCCTGTCTGCACATGTGTGTGCAGATCCATGGTGCACCGTCTTTTTCTTTCTCTTCTTGCACTTTTCCAACTCTTCCACACTCAGGGTGGGACCGGAACAGGTGCAGACCATGTGAGAAACTTGGGAGACCAACCTTACATTTCTCCAGCCTACGTTTTAAATCTATTCTCGAGAAAATGTCTCTTAAGAAGGAAACAGAAGACACTGGGAAGAAAGCAAATACTAAATCGAAAATAACAGCTTTTTCATTTTGATACCCAGCAGCTGAGCTCCTTTGTAACCTAGGTCGATGGCCTAGCACCCGGGTCTATATTTAACTGTGTCTTAGCCACGGACATTTGCGTCAGGAATTAACACAAAGCAGACATCTGCAGTAGTCTCAGAACAGGGGAAAGGGGTTGTCAGAACAGCTGAAATAAATGACAAACGCCTTTATCTGAACGTCAACTAGACACATACAACTTCCTCTTTCCCCCGCTCCCAAAAATATCTATAGAATGACTAAAGCCGGACCCAGCGAACTATGACCCACACACCAAATCCAGCTCCGTGGCCCAGGATCCAAGACTTGTCTGTCCACCTTCAAGAGGCCAAAAAAAAAAAAAAATCAAAACCCTACAATTTCATTGCATGTGAATATCATTTGAAATTCAAATGTCTGTAAACAGAGCCTTCTCGCACAGCCACGCTCACCGGTCACATAGGTCTGTGGCAACAGAGTGGCAGGACTAAGAAGTTATGACGCAGACCACATGGCCCACAACGCTGACAACATTTACTATCTGGCCCTTTAGAGGACAAGTTCATCAATCTCTGAATTCACATTTCCCATGGAGGCCCAGAAATGCTTCCGTCCTTAGAAACGCTTTTGCACTCAGATGCAAAAACAACTTAATCTTCTATTTCACGGTTTTTCACTCCAAGCTCTGAGGAGTCCTCTAGGTCAGGGCGATGCCCCTGTGGGAGACATGCGGACAAGCTTCTGAGACTCTCCCTCCTCCTCCCAAAAAGGGGGCTTTTGCTTTCATCCTTATAAATTGGGATACCATGAGTCATTTTATTTGAAAAAGGGTTTTCTTGGGGGGTAAAGAGAAAAGGAGTCTGGAATTCACTGTGACCTATTTTATCTGAGAAATGACTGCAAACTCGAGCCAGTTTCAAAGGCCACGAATTAAAAAAAAAAAAAAAAAAAAAAAAGACCATCGTGCATCTAAACCCCACAAACCAGGACAGCGAGCCCGTTAGCCCTCGGTCGTGTGCCACAGCGTGGGCACCCAACACAGTGTGTTATAGGAAGCCACAATTTCTGTCCTCAAGCGTTTCCCTCCACCTCAGCTAGACCCCATGGGCACACAGCACTGTAATATACTTTATTAAATATATAAAATTACAAAGCAATTTGGTTCACAGGTCCATATTTTTGCCGCACGCCCATTTTCCTGGTGGTAGCCAAATCAAAAACTTTAAAAGAAACTACAAAGAGCGTTGCAGGGTACCTATAATTTATTTTTATAAGTAATGAATCATTAACAGGTTCTTCAGGAGGTAATTAAAGGCAAGCTGATAGCAGTTAACGGTAAGGCTCGGAGTCTTCATGTTTGCTTTTCTAGTAAACCAGGAGTCTTCCATACGCCATTTGGAGCATCTGAAAAATCAGTTTAGTCGTGTAGTAGGGAACCAGTAAACTGATAGGGGCTAGGTCCCATCTGAAAAAGCCGGGCTAATACATTCTTACAAAGACACAGTCTCGCAGGAGGCCAAGGGCAATAATCCCAAGGCGGGCTTCTTAAACACTCCAATCATTGAAGGCAGTAAGATCTACCAGGGAAACAGAGAATTACCTGCGCGTTACATTTTACTGACTATATGTTGTAATGAGCTCAAAGAGATCAAGTGACTTCATTACCCATCTAGTAGTTATGTTTTTTTTTTTTAAACAGGGATTATATGGGGAAATTAATTACATAAGCCGCACACCAGCAAAAACAGAGCATTTGTTGAAAGCGATGCCAGTATTCATAATTTCACAGGTTCGTTTTTTTCCCTATGAAGGTCTCTCTGAAGTTGTTATGCCTTCGTGGGAAACTAGATGGCCCGATAGACGTGTTTATCCTGCCCATGATTTTTCAAATCTTGATTAGCGCAAAACCAACTCGAGTACTTTTTGCACTGCTCATCCAGTAATAACTTCTTAAAACAGTTCCTCTCCACCATCCTCTGGTATATATTTCGGAATGCTTTAATGAGCTGTTTATTTTTCCTGCTCCTGTTTTCTAAACCTCTTACCTGTTTAAAAAGTTGTGGTCCCTTCGCACCGTGGGTATCCTCAAATCATTATGCGGTACTCCTTCGACCTGTGCGGGGCTATGTGTCAATGACAGCTCCCTAAAACTGGAACTAAATAAGTGAATAAAAAGTTGTTCCAAAATAGTGAGGGAAGCAACTTCCAAGTGAATCTTACTTTAAAATAAGAAACAGGGAGCACCTGGGTGGCTCAGTTGGTTGGGCATCTGCCTTCGGCTCAGGTCATGATCCCAGAATTCTGGGATCGAGTCCCGAATCAGACTCCCTGCTCAGTAGGGAGCCTGTTTCTCTCTCTGCTCCTCCCTGCCCCGCTCTTGCTTGTGCTCTCTCTTTCTCTCTCTCTCCCCCCACCCCCCACACACTACATAAAAGAAGAGAAGAGGGGCACCTGGGTGGCTCAGTGGGTTAAGCCGCTGCCTTCAGCTCAGGTCACGATCCCAGGGTTCTGGGATCGAGCCCCACATCGGGCTTTCTGCTCAGCAGGGAGCCTGCTTTCCTTCCTCTCTCTGCCTGCCTCTCTGCCTACTTGTGATCTCTGTCTGTCAAATAAATAAATAAAATCTTAAAAAAAAAAAAAAAGAAGAGAAGAAACAGTTTGGGCAGTTAGAGGGGCTGGGGAGGGACCAAGGAGCTGCAGGGTTCTGGTGATCAGTGATGTTGCATTAAAAACTCTCCCACGGATCTGCACAGTGTCTCTAAGAACATACTGCAATCACATTCCTAAGCATTTCTGTAACCCGATGACTAGATTAAGAATCAAATCTCAGGGCACGGAAGCAGGGCGTTCTGGCAAGGTTGAAATATGCAGAGTAGACAAGCCCCACAGTACTCGAATTTCCACCAAAATTGCCATCTATATAATCGTTTTTTGTTTTTTTTTTTTTTAATTTGTTTAAGTTTTACTTAAGTCATCTCTACACCCAGCTTGGTGCTCAAACTCACAGCCCCGAGATCAAGAGTCGAGGCTGAGCCAACCGGGCAGATGCCCCTTACGTTACAGTCATTTTTAAAGGACTTCTAAGAAGCCAAGTGAAAACGACGGCAATTTTATACAGTCAAAACACAACAAATAGCGTCCCTCCACCCACGCACTCACACAGGAGACCTCACACCGGTGCTAGGAAACGGTCACCGCGGGCCCTGTGCACGGTCGGACTGACCGCTTTTCTTCGCTCGCCCCCTGGTGGGGAAACCAAACCTGAGCCCGCCCGCGGAAGGGGAAACAAACAGCCACGAAAATCCACTCTTCAGGTAACAAGAGTTGGCTGTACAAGGATGAGGACAAAGCAGAGATATTTGAGACAAACACAGAGTTTTCCAAAGAGGGTAGGAATCATTATTTTTGATTGCCCATCCATTCTCCAAAAATTCCACCTTTCGTACGTTCTGCCTACCTCGAACGACAAAGGTATTAGAAATTGCAATCTAGGTACCAAAGACTTGATTCCAAAAAGCAAAATTATTTTTTGCCATCCTCCCTTCCCCTTAACTCCCCCACCCCTAAGACACACACACACACACACACACACACACACACACACACCAGGAAAAAGAAAGGAATCTTTGCCTGTTGAGTTTTTCTGTACCACCAGCCTCCTCTGTTCCTCGAAGGTTTTTTTTTTTTTTTTATAAAGAAAAACAAGCAAAACCCCTTACAGTGTTCACCAAAACTAGCTATGGACCCAATACCAATAGAACTGGGGTATCCTAAAAGTTTATCATTTCATAATTTATACCAGAAAGTTCCATGGATTCTATATTCATAGAATCTGCATAATATATATGTGCCATTGCATCATATGTAACGTATAAGAACCAAAAGAACTCGGACATATTTGAAATTATTTCCATGTAATTATTATCATGAATTATCAGTGTATATTCATTATAATGCAATTAATATACATTTTTGTAATGGCATGAAAGGTAAAGTCAAAAAGCTTACAGTTCTATGTCTGGCTGCCATCACTAATTGACTCTGTATCCTTGTGATGAGACTTTCAGGCAGTCAAAGTAACTTTCTCAACTGTAAAAGTAGGGACTGGAACAGAGAAATCCCCCTAGGGTTTCCTGAGGCGCCTCTGTTGGTTTTCTAAAGCCACATCTTCTGTTTCCCTTGTTCACAGTGCCCTCCAGTGGCTCCCAGGAAAAATCAAGTAATTAAAAAAAATTTTTTTTGCATATTCGTCAAAGACCCTTAAATTTAGTGGCACCCAAACTTTTTAGATCCGTGTGATGGTGTCCACTTGGCTAGGGGATGGTCAAACTCAGTCTAGATGTCACCAAGATGGCGTTTTTTTAGATGAGATCACTGGCACTCACTAACATCAGGTCTCACGGAAGGGTACACTTCCTAGATCCCACTCCCCTGGATGCAGCCGGGCTCACCAATGGCTTATGAACAGAACAGATGTCTATTGCTTCTGGGATGGGGCCACGAGCAGCCCTTGAACAACTTACTAGTTGTTCCCCTTCATAGAAAGCAGACTAGAGCCACATGATTGGGTCATGGACTTTGTAAGAGAGTGACATAAGGCTTAAGACTTTAGAGACACCGAAATGTTGGGATTGTCACATCATCATAAAATAGCCTACTGACCGACACAGATACTCTTTCTCTGCTGACCTCCGGTACCGTTGCCGCTGGGAGCCCCTAGATCACCACCATATTCACCACCTTAATGAACACACAGCCTCAGAGGATAAAAGCCAATCCCAAGAAATTAAGATGAGTCCCAGCAATAAATATTAAAAGTCACTGGATCTCAAAACGGACAAAAGATTTGAACAGACATTTGTCCCAGAATGGCATATAACTGACTAATAAGCCCACGGAAAGATGCTCGGCATCATTAGTAGCCAGGGAAACACAAACCACAATGAGACGCCAGTTCGCACCCTCTAGGAGGGCTAAAATAAAAAAGGATGCACGATCACAAGTGCTGGTGAGAATGTGGAGAAACGAGAACACGTAAGCACTGCTGCGGGCAATGTGAGACGGTGCAGCCGTTCTGGAAAACGATCCGGCAGGGCAGCTTCCTCAAAACGTTCAACACAGAGCTCCCGTGTGATGCAGAGCTTCCGCTCCCCGCTACCTGCTCCCCATCCACTCCAGCCCTAGCACGAGAAGATTCACGGTTCCTCCACGGCCCCTGTATCCCTGGGCCGTAAAGATAGATGCCTCTTCCACCCAGAACTTAAAGCTCCTTGGGGCTGAGCGCTCAGGCCCTTGCACTGTGCTAACACAGGCAATTGCTTACATCGGTTTGTTGAATGAATGAACGAACGTCTTCCACTGAAATTCAAAGCAAGCAGCTAGTGCTCAAGAGCCTGTGTGTTCTCCTTGCCTTACAGCCGCAGCATCAGGAGACGAAAAGAACGCGGGTTAGAGGCAGGAGTTTCATGATTATTCTGAGACACAATGGAAGACTGAAGGGATTCTAGAGCCCCCCTTGGGCTTTCATTCCCAAGTACACGGCAGAGACGCCGGCTCCACACACCCTCCCGGCTCCGCGCTGTCTCGGTTCCAGAAGGAACAAACCACCGGCCCACACAGGCCTTGGCAAGCCAATGGTTCAACAGCTTTCACCACGTCAAACCTCACAGATCCAAACTGGTTCAGATGAAACATTCGAAGCCTTCAGAAACCCATGGAATTCAATACTACACTATTTGGGGATCCTCCAACGCTGTGACAAGGAACTAACACAAAGACTGGTGAATGTTTTCCTGCTTAGGAGATGCTCCCCCGCCCCATGAAGAAAATAACACTCTTGTACCCATTCTACAGACGGGAAAGTTGAGACTGGACCAGATCAAATGGCTTGTGTCAGGAGGCTTCCGGCTTCTAAACTGGAGGATCTTGGGATGACACGTTCTCCCATCCTTTCAACCTGCTTGGGTTAAGCTCTTGTATGCCTGGGGTGGGAAAAAAAATCCAGCAGAACGATCTTCTTCTGTGGCACTTACCTGGGGAAACCACCTCGTGAGAGTGATTCAAACACCGCCCCCCACTCCAGAGGCATCATCACAAAATACAGTCAGACAGGGTTGGATGATTCTGGACCCAAGTGCTCCACCAAGGAACCCTGAACAGAGTCTCGACACATCACTTAAACATGGATCCCACTGCAAAGCACAAAAGCTCCCATAAGATCAGAAACCGATTTGGGGCCTTTAGTCCAGACCTGACATTTTGCAGGCGGTTATTAGCTGCAGCAAAATAAACTTCAGCTAAATTTTAAGAGATTTATTAAGAACTAAACTCATCAGTGCTAAAGCTCACTGAACCATACCCACCAGAGGGAAGAAATTTTAGGGACACAGTCACCCTGGATGATCTGAATCTGGTAACGAATTAGCAAAATAGTCTTAATGATGGACTAATCTTCCAAAGTCATTTCAGATGCAAAAGAGACAGGATGGCACAGCAGAAAATTTTAAAGTTAGGGAGACCTGTCATCCACCCAGCAGAGGTGCGAGTAAAAGGAGAGATGAGTATTCCTTAATCATATGTACTGGTATTATGCATGACATTGACCTTGCCTTCATTTTCATTGAGGAAAGATTCAGGGGGAAAAAGTGTAATGACAATAAAGGTAGGAATCAAGTCATGGGCTGGTAAAGACCGGCACAGTCTAGTTTTCTGGAGTTCTAAAAAATGGCATGAATTCTTAAACTCCCTAGATTGTTTCAACAGGGTCTTCTCCGACCAGGTGATGAAAGATTAAGTGTCAGAATGGGAAGGGATAGGTCAAGCCATTGTTCTTGAAAGCAAACAGAAATCGACAAGTTCCAGAATTGGGGGAGTTGGCTCCCAGAGAAGACTGGGGGCCGGGTGGATGTTGGCAGAGCAGAAAGGAAACAGGCAGAGCCCAGACACAGAGCTGGGGACGGAGTGCTTGGGGCCACGGAGAAAGTGACAACGAAATGGGTTAACAAATTCCATTCAACCTTCCTCTCTTTACACAGTACAGTTTTCACTGAATAGTGGATTCATTCTTCACTGTACCACCAGGTTCCAACAATACGGCAATATACTTAACAATGTATTTCTAGGTCACTCTTTTCCCCATGATTTAAGTCTGATATTCACAAAACATTCACCTATTTCTAAATTTTCCATCGGGGTCCTCAAACGCTAGCTAATATCCACGATCCACCCAATTATTAGCGTTCTCAGGAACCGTGTGTGACCACCTGTTTCCTGAATCTGGAATCTGGCTGGAATCTGGCAATGTGAGCAAAGCGAGGTTCCAAGTTCAAGGCAGGAGCAGGGGGCCAGAAATGAGTGCCGGCAAAGGAGCCAAGCTTCTGTCCTGTCGAATTTTTCCTTACATTTGTACAATTGTGGGTGTGTTTTTCACAGGACAACCTTTTTAACCTTCCATATCCTGCCTCTCCTGGAGCCCTCTGCCAGCAAACAACTCCCACTAAAATCCTGACCCAGAATCCCTCCACCCTCCTAAGGCCGGCCTCCAGTGTGATGGAAACAGGAGAAGGGAGAAGGTACGGTTTTTACACTGAGAATAATTCAATTACATGCAGCTGACAACAACAACAAACTTGTATTTTCTAAAACCACAGACCTGCCTGTGACAAGAACCTTTCAAAAACATTCTGCATGGCTTTCTTATTCAGTGGCCCCCTATTACCATGACTTTCCCAAATGCGTCCGTGGTGGAGCTGGTGACACTGAAACCATGACAGATTTCCTGCGCTTGGAGGCGGAGCCTTAATGATTGCTTTTCAGGTGGGAGTGAAGCTCATGACTAATTTCTTTTCATTGAGCCACTGGCTTGTGAGGAAAGCTATATGCTTCCCAGTCTGGCTCATTTCAACCAACAGGGAAGCCTTTACGTCACCCGCAAACACCCTCATCTAACCTCCTTAGGAGGAATGACAAACGCCAGGCAGACCAGCCCTGCACACATGGAGAGAGCAGGGTTGGAAGTGAAGCCAGGGCCAAGGTCAGAATACAAGGTCACTGCTTCTGTCCAGCCCGCCACTTGGACCTCCGATAGACAACTTCCTTTCTACCAAAGGACAAAGTCAACCACTCTAGCCCTGAGGAATTTAAGAAACAACGTCACTACCCATAGTCGTCACGTCTCAGTGCATCTAGAACATACTCCAGCCAACGTAGAATCTAATACACCACATCTGCTTGCCTTTGGCCAATGGGAAGAAAGCCCTTTTTAAATTCTAGTCAAAACATGAAGTTGTATTTGGCCCAATTTTCTACCATGTGCAACAAAAACAAGTTGGCCTTAAAGCAAATAAGAACGTGCCAGGTGACCCAAAATGCCTGATATTAGAATAGGGGTGAGATGAGTTCTCACACAGACGTTGGGAAGAGCACCACCTCCCTGAGGCACAGTGCCCAGAATCAGGTAAAAATCCATTACTCCAGCAACAATGGGAAAGACAGTAAAAAGGACTTTGCCAATCCCATCCACATCACTCACAATTGCATGAACAAACGGACATTAACTGTGCAGGTAAACAGGCCCAATCACGTCCAACTCTAGGATCAACTAAGACAGTATGAAAACACCTCGCACTGCCGACACACAGCAGGTGCTCAATATTTGTTCACTCGTCTTCTTATCTCTTTGGGACAATGAATTCCCTGGCTCACAGAGGAGAACGGCTCTGTTTCATTTCCAATAAGACCCAGAAAATCTGCTTATAAAGTTCATTACAATTAGAATTAGTTAGGTGTATTTGGTTGCAAGTAACGAAACCCCAAGTCAAGATGCCTTAAAATTAACAAGGAATTTATTGGCTCTTAGTACGCAAACTCCAGGGGGTAGGGATGGAATCAGAAGGGGCACGACCCGGTGGCTCAGAGACCAATGTACATCTGAAACTTAAAATGTGTACTGTAACTTATCCTCGTGACTCATACTAGAACCAAAAACACAAGAGAATGAGGAACAATAAATAAATCTTGCTCGCATAAATTTCTCGCTATGAGTAACTTTCTAATTATATGTAATACTGATGGGTTCTTAAGGTTGCAAAGATCTACACAGTGAGGGAGGCAAGGAAGTGATAATGAACTAAAAGTTTCACAAGAAAGAAACAGGCTGCTCCCATGTTTCCTCCTCTCTGCTCTCTGCTACTGTTGCAGCTCACGATCCCGCAGCAGTCCGAAAGCACATGGCATATAAAGATTAATATTTGTAATATTTCATAACTCAGAAGCTGTCTGCTTGAAGTTAAATTCAAAGCACAGCAGATTAACTTAAATGGCTCACCCAAAAAAAAAAAAAATCCAGTAGCTTCATGATGCACTTTGGAAAATACCTTTTAATGAGTTTGAAAAATGACTGACAGGCATCAGAGAGAATATCTCTAACCAAAGAAAAAGATGACAGTTTTTAAAAGACTGAATACCACCTCTTTAGAAAGGTAAAAAAATAATAAAAGTTAATTTCTAAAATCTCTTGTGTCTCAGTGCTGGCAGGCAAAATATCTGTGGAGGAAATGAGTCGACTTTATAAATGCTATTTGAAACAGCCGAAATAAGCAAATTGCTGCTCTAATCTCCTGGTTGGCACCAAAGTCAAATTGCTTTCTCTTGTTTGCCTGTTTCAACTTCAGTCTACTTGATGAAACTCATATGGGTAGAGCAGATTTTTATAGCGTGCATATGACTCTCCATCGAGTTTTTAAAGTGTGGTCTTGGTTAAACACCAGAAAAAAATTCCATCGAACTTAAGGTAAATCACAATACTTTCCTCTGAAGTTAGTAAAGACCCCAAAACAAAGAGATGAATAATTTCAAAGCAGACAGAAATATTTCATAGAATTTCATCTTTCCCGTTCTCTGAATGCTTGCTCATTTGACGAGGCATTTTCTAGGACGTTAGAACCAGACTGAACAATAAAGGCATATATCTAGAAACTTCGATCTGTCACCACTGGGATTATGCCACTGAGTTCAGTGGATTGACCGCACCACGTCTATTAATTTTACAAAAAGATCTTGTTCAGCATATCCCCCAAATTTCTATCAATTTTTTAAAGGGGAAGAAAAAAAGCCAACGTAATGACTTCCCAGTTGCCATTAAAAGAAGGATCAAGTGTAAAGGGAGAGATGGAGAGTGGAAAGCAGAAAACACCCATGCAGGACAGTATGTGATTTTAGATTCTAAATACGAACCACAAGCCAAACCCATTGTATTTTCCTGGGGCTGCTTCTTCCTTCCACCTTCCCTATCTCTGTCAAGAGTTCTCCTCCAGCATGACCATCCAAGCTTATAACCTTGGGGGCAAAAGGAGCCAGTACCATCTGCCATTTTCTGACTCCAGTCAGTTACACCAACTGACAGCTCCTTGGAAATATCCTTCATCATCATCAGACGGGGCCTTGCGAAGGGCAGACACATGATAATTAGGTGCTGAATGAAGCCCAAGAAGGACAGTTTTTAGGTACTCCGCTTTAAAAGTCATTACTAAAAATACGCTCTTTGTCTGGATCCTCATTTAAACAAATGAACTGTAAAGAATGTTTATGTGGGGCGCCTGGGTGGCTCACTCGGCTAACCATCCGGCTCTTGGCTTCCACTCAGGTCATGATCTCAGGGTCGTGAGATCGAGTCCCACATCGGGCTCCTCGCTGGGCGTGGAACCTGCTTAAGATTCTCTCTCCCCCTCCCCCCTGCCTCTCCCCCTCCCCCTCTCCCTTTCTCAAAAGAAAAAAAAAGAGAGAGAGGGAGAGAATGTTAATGCGACCAACTACAGACATTTAAACACAAACTGGATAGTTGATATTAAGGAACAACTGATAATACTTTAAAGCGTGATAATAGCATTGCAATTATACTAAAGAAAAAAGCATCTTTTAGAATTACATACATATGTATTTACCATGAAATTATATGATGTCTGGGATATGCTTCAAAATAACTTGTAAGGGGTGAGGCAGACAGGACGGGCCACATGTTGATTATTACAGAGGCTGCGTTAATGGAAATTCATTAAAACATTCCCTCTATTTCTGTAGTATACGATTAACAGCTTTTCCAATAACAAAATGGACTTTTCTCTTATTCAAGCGCTGTAAGAATACAGAGGTGGCCGCCAAACTTTCCAGGTTCAAATGTTGGTTCTGCTACATAGCAGCGGGGTGACCTTGAACAAGTTCCTGGCTTGCTCTGTGCCCCTGCTTCCCCATCTAGTGCTAACGTCAGCCCCCTGCAGAGCTTCGCTGAGAAGATCAGATAATGCCTGGCCGAGCACTTAAATGTGAGACGGCTCGGACTACCTCTCTCGCTACTAGCCCTATTGTTTGCCATTACTACTACCTACCTAGCAGTGAGCTCAATGCTGAGACTGGAGAGGAAGGTAAGGCGCGATCGTTTTTGGTTTTGTTTTTTGTTTTTTTTTTTTAAGGGTCTTTTGGTCCAGCTGGGGATTCAGGACGCTTCCAGAAAAGAAGGTGAAAGACACTTCCCTAACATACGTTATGTACTAAGCAAAAAGCTAAGTCCCTTCCCGGAACAGCATCTCATTCCCACCCCCACCAAACCCTGCGGGGCGGCTGGTGCAGACAGGAAACATGAACCTGATGGGGAGCAAGCGACCTGCCCAGGGCCCTGGGGCTGCCTGATTCAAAGCCTCGCTCTCTGGACAAAGTGGTCGTTTACCCTTCATCATAATTACGTAGCATAAATAACAGAGGCCAGAGCCGTGGAAGGGAGGCCCCACTACTCAGCTGGGGAGGCCAGGGCAGAAGGTCTCGCAGGAAGAGGAGTGAAGATCTGTGCCCCCCGAGGCTGCTGATGGGGACAGCGAGGCATCGGAGCCTGAGGAATGAGACGGACGACGAGGCCTGCCCTGGTCTCTGTGAGCAAAGCGTTCCGATGGGCTCAGGTCGCTGAGGGCAATGGTGAAGGCCAAGGCCAGAGGCAGCCGTCAAGGGCCAGAATGCAAAAGCAGGAGAAGAATGAAAACGGAGAACCTAGCATTGACCCACTGGGTCAGTTTTCTCAAAGGTGGTCTTTGGATCCACCGTACTAGAATCGTATGGGATGCAAAATAAAAATGCAGATTCCCAGCCCTGCTCCTGGTCAACGGATCTAGAGTCCCCAGGGGGTATAGCGGGGAGCCCAGGAATCTGTATTTCTATTATGTTCCCTGGGTGAGTCCACTGTGTATTAAAAACGGAGAACTTCCATGTTAGAAAACAGGGAACAGAAGAGGAAGAAGCCGCAGATTACCCAAAGAGTTCAGTGACTGAGAAATGATGTCCATTTTCAGCTCCCACCCAACCGACCTGCTGCTGCTCCTGCCCTCTCCCCAGCATGTGTCCTCCTATGGCCAGAATTGTCTCCAGATGCTGCTCTGATCACACCCAGAGCAGTTTTCCAACATTTTATGGCGTCAAATCTAAACTCTTCTGCTTGCTTCCTTTCCCACCGAAGAAAGGCCCAAAGTCCCTCCCAATTTTCTAGACTCCTTCATGGGCCGCTAGGTTCAGACCTCAAGCCCCCGCCTTGGAGGACAGCAATGGAATCAAGGGCTCAGAGATCTACAGGCCTGGGGACAAGGGCTGGCATCCTCCGACCCACCCCCTTGCAAACGATGGCTCTCACCTGGCACAAAATTCCCTCTAAGGCGCATACAGACCCCCTCTGCTCTAAGGCTGCCTCGATGATGCCCAGGGCAAGCATATTTCACTGAGACACAGATGCTAGGAGAGGCTAGGGGCGGACCTCTGCCAGCCCCAGCACGGGCTTCATGCAGGTAGAGAGGGACGAATCAGCTTCTGGGTGCCCCCTAGGCCCGTCCTATTCCCTACCAGTCCGGAGGCCTTAGGCAAGCTGCTTCGCCCACCCTAGACTTTCTTTCTCACCCACAGCCTCTCTGCCTCCTCCATGAATCATTAGGTGAAGATCTTTGAAGCATAGTAAGTAGCAAAGAATGTCCCAACTTCCTCGAACTATCCAACATCACGGACCTGCTGACACCATGGAAGGATCCTAGACCCTCCATTGAACGCTCCCTCCGCTGTGCATTTTTAGGAAGTGTCTTTGATGGCAGCCACCTTCGTCACTAAGAGCCAAGGACGGTCCACCATGTTTCTCGCCCTGTCCGCAGGCCCATGGCCGTATGAGGAGCAAAGGGACGTGGAAGGCATTCCGGATGTTCAGGCCAGGAAGAAAGCCAGCTTGAGATCCCACACATAGTAGCCCACGGGAAGGACCGCACTCGAGCTCTACAGATCCATCCCCTTCCATGAGCCCATGGAGCTCGTCCAGCAACAACTGCTTGGCTCTTCACCGAGGGCCAACCATTCCATGAGCTTCTGGTGAAGCCAGGAGGCCCTAGGAGCTGGGGCCAAATGCATGGTGCCTCCATTTCCCCTATGATGTCTCGTATCTGTGTATCGCATAATATGCATGAAATAGATGCTCAGTTGGTTAAAATTCTGTTATTTTTAAGATGTGCTCATTTGGCACCTGGGTGGCTCAGTGGGTTGAGTGACTGCCTTCAGCTCAGGTCATGATCCTTAAGTCCCGGGATCGAATCCCACATGGGGCTCCCTGCTCAGCCGGGGGTCTGCTTCTCCCTCTGACCTTCCCCCTCTCATGCTCACTCTCTCTCATTTTCTCTCTCTCTCTCAAATAAATAAATAAAATCTTAAATAAAATAAAATGCATACATTTTTCTCTCTAAAGTCTATCCCACAACTCAAACAAATGCAGTTTTTGTTAACTAGTTAGCTGGTCAAGAAGAATTTCTCCCCCCCCCTTTTTTTTAACACTCACACAGTATAATATTTCTATGGTTGTTGATTTGAGAAGCTGTTGAAGATTAACAAGAGAGCTGGCTTTTCCATTTAACTCTCTAAGGGGGTTTTCATAAATAGTTGTAACTGAAGTGTACCTAAGGGAACTACCCAGAACCCCTCGCCCAGGAAAATAAAATAGGCTAAATGAAAGTAGAACATAGGTGAGAAATAATTTTGTTAAAATATGGGGAATATTGGGAACAATAAAAAATATTTTATTAGCTTTATGATGCAGGAAAAAAGTAAAGCTTATTATGACAGTATGCCTGTTTAAATTCTCCTATTCTGGGACGCCTGGGTGGCTCAGTAAAGCCTCTGCCTTCAGCTCAGGTCATGATCCCGGGGTCCTGGGATCGAGCCCCGAACTGGGCTCCCTGCTCGGAGGGAGCCTGCCTCCCCCTCTCCCTTTGCCTCTCCCGCCGCTCATGCTCGCTCTCTCTCTCCCAAATACATAAAATAAACTCTTAAAAATTAAAAAACCAAATTCTCCTATTCTGGCAAGTCTAAATGTATCATAAGACTGTTTTAACCTCAAAATTATTTAAAGTGGGTAACAGTTTAGGGGATGAACTAAACAAAGCCATTACATAAGCCTGTCAGAGTTCTTTAACACTTCACGACTTCTCAAGTTCGCACGAACACAGCAAAATGCATCTTGTTAAAAACCACTTCTCGTGGAAAGTGTGGTAGCCGATTTTACAAGGTACATGGCTACACACGTCTGCATATCTGGGAAAAAGATCGAGACCCGAGGCTGCGTTTAAAGGACAAGGTTGTATTGTTGTTACATCTTTTTTAACGTAAGGTGTACACCACCCTTTACGATAGTTAAAATGTGCCAAAGACCAAAATCTCCGCCCTGGAGCATTTACCGTCTAAAGGTGCCGATGGAAAGAGCCAAGGAAAACCCCAGCAAAGCTGTCGAAGTCACTGGAATTGAAAGGCCTGCTCAGCTAGCAAGTTTTCCTTCCTGCCGAAGCCGTCCCCCAGACCCACCTGGGGGCACTAAATGCTTTGGGTGCCCGGCTGGCTCAGTGGGTTAAGTGTCTGCGTTCAGCTCAGGTCATGATCCCAGGGTCTTGGGATTGAGCCCTGTGGGGTGTCTGCTTTTCCCTCTGCTCATGCTCTCTCTTGTCTCTAATAAATAAATAAAACCTTAAAAGAAAAAGAGGACCCTTATTAGATTATTATGGCGAAATTGATATTGGAAGGAAAAATTGATTGAAGAGCTCTGAAGAGCATCTGAAGGTTCCAGGAGAACCAAAGAGGCCAGGTCAGAAGCAGGGGAGTGTGGGGGTAGAGGAGCACCCTGGCAGGGGGAGACCCCGGCGGGGAGGTCTGGGCTGTGGAGTCCAGCAGGTCAGAGGCTCAGCCCTGCCACTCTTTATCCGTGGGATAGCGGGTGACACATTCGCCGTCTCTGAATTTCAGCCTTTTGGAAAGTGGAGTTTCTGTGCAGACTGAACACAGCCACATGCATACATGGGCTACTTCTGAGTCTAACATACAGCAGGTTTGCAATAAAGAAAAGCTTTTTCCAACCTCATCCTTGAGCAACAGTGGCATCTGCCGTGTCCACAAGGGCAAAGGAATCCCCTCCAGGCTCGCAGGGTTTGGGGATAGAGCCATTTGGAAAAGCCATTTCACTGTCAGCACGGGGATGGCAAAGACACCCTCATCCAGAGCCTGGAAGCCTGATGGGGAGGGAAGGGAGTCTAAGGAGCATCCTGTCCGGAAGGCAAAGCTGAGAGCCCTGGGACACGCTGGCTAGGAGATGCTAACACCACTCAGATCTTTCCTGTTGAGCCAAGGGCAGGCCAAGAGACCATGAATCCTGAGGTCCTGGCTGTATCTAATATCCTAAGCTCCAACTCTGTGACCCAGACCCCCAGCCTGCTCACAAACAGACCGCTGAGACATGGGAGGCATCAAGCCTAACAGGGACGGGAGTGGGGGGTGTTGGCAGCTGGGGAGGGGGGAGGGGGAGGCAGCCTGTGCCTGCGCAGGGGTCTGCCAGGGGCCCTGGGGGACTGGGGGACGGGTACTGTCGAGGAGCAAGGAGAGGGCACTGCCAGGCCTCACCACCATGACCTCCCTGCCTATTAGCCTCCCTCAGCAGCCCCCCCTCTGCCCCCCGACCCAACACCTGTAACATCACAGCAAGGAATACAGGAAGGGCTGAAGACCACTGACCTTGAAAGCAAGGTCACCCTCAACTCTCTTCAGAGTGATGGGTGACATGACCAGAAAGAAGAGAGGTACAATATCTGGACAGATTAAGTCTGCTGTGCTCTGGCAGGAACAATCCCGTGCGACGCTTTCATCTGTACTTTGTACAAAAGCTCTCCTACCTGCTTGCACAGGTTCCTACCTATTACAACACAGAGGAAAATGAAGCCATTATCCGCATTCCGCGAAGTACCATATGGTTACACGCGGGCACCCGGCCAAGGGAGGGCTCTCATCAAGCCTCTGTGGACAGTTCAAAAGCAAATAAAGTTGTCACACTATATTGGATTAGCGTCAGGAAAGGAGGGCCAGGGAGTCAGCAGAACCCAGAGCAGAAAAAAACTCCTTGGTTTCATTTTCTTTTTTCTTTCTTTTCTTTTCTTTTCTTTTCTTTTTTTTTTTGTAACTTCTAGTTTAGGAGTTACCTCGAGCTTCTCAAAAACCACAACTGGAACTCGCCACATTTTACTCTACGGACAGCCTGCTATTCAATCTGCACACTTTGAAACCAAGTATGAAAAATTCAATCCTTTGCAAGATCCAGAACCCAGTGAGACGCTGTGAGGTGCCTCTTTACCAGAAAGGACCTTAATAATATGGACTTATATAAAAACAGAAACTGAGGGACATGGTAAGGACAGGGACGTGTCAGTCTCCTGGACACTGCTTTAGTAATGAAATAAAAATAACTTGAAGTTTTCAGACTTTATTAACTGTGCAACAGGACCACACCTCAAAGTCAGAGGAATGAGGAAACTAAGCGAATCAGGTCTAACCACTAATACTGAGACTAATACTGAGTGGGGCTTAATTTTATTTTTTTAAGATTATATTCTTTATTTGCCAGAGAGAGAGAGAGAGAGAGAGAGAGACAGAACACAAGCAGGGGGAGCAGCAGAGGGAGAAGAAGGCTCCCAGCTGAGCAGGGAACCCGATGCAGGACTCGATCCCAGGACCTCAGGATCATGACCTGAGCTGAAGGCAGACACTTAACCGACTGAGCCACCCGGGAGTCCTGGGGTTTAACTTTAATTCTGAAACTTATCATGCCACCAACTGCATTCTCTAAGCACTTCTCATCTTCAGCTTTGTTGTCAAACTGTTTCTAGACTATTTGCTTGCCCTGTTTAAGAGCATAACCCTCACACCTTCTCTTCCAAAGACAGTTCACACGGGAACAAAACCACAACCCTAAAGCTAGCAAGTGACATGGAGGAAGAAGTTAATTGTACTGGGCGTGTCAAAATTAAACATTGATGAAAAGTGTCACAGCAATGATATTTTCAAAGAAAAATATTTATAGTAACCTTGAAATATACATTGTTTTTCCTCATCGCACAATGTTTTTTTTTTTTAAAGATTTTATTTATTTGACAGACAGAAATCACAAGTAGGCAGAGAGAGAGAGAGGAGGAAGCAGGCTCCCCACTAAGCAGAGAGCCCGATGCAGGGCTCAATCCTAGGACCCTGAGATCATGACCTGAGCCGAAGGCAGAGGCTTTAACCCACTGAGCCACCCAGGCGTCCCCACACGATGTTTTTTTTTTTTTTTAAATTAATTAATTAATTAATTTTAATAAACATATAATGTATTTTTATCCCCAGGGGTACAGGTCTGTGAATCGCCAGGTTTACACATTTCACTCATCATAGCACATACCCTCCCCAATGTCCATATCCCCACCACCCTCTCCCATCCCCCCTCCCCACACACGATGTTTTTAAAGGCTGTTGGGGATGCTTGTTCACTGCAAGGACAATGACAATCACTTCGTCATCCAAGTGTCCTGCTTGTTCTCAGACTCCCCAGTGAAGGAGAAACCCGGACCAGCAAATGTATGTAAATGAGAGAAACAAGCTCACACCTGGAAAAGTTGTTTCAGTACAAAGAAGGTGATCATCACAGTAATCTGTAAAGTCCGTCGGACACCTGAATCAGATCCCTTTTCCAGAATTCCTCTTAGTCGTCTTCTCAAGAACATCAGTGAGAAAAGGTCTCCCCTCAAAAGCTCACGAGTGTGACTTACTAACCAAGAGTACGTTATCCGGATTCACCCAGCAGACGGACTGAAAGGGATCAAAATTCTTGAAAATCACCTACAGGAAGACTGGAGGGTGTCCTCAAATTTTAAAAAAATTAAAAGGCGACAGACGCCTGGGTGGCTCCGTCGGTTGAGCATCCAACTCTTGATTGTGGGTTGGGTCGTGATCTCGGGGTCCTGGGATGCTGTCCCCCATTGGGCTCTTCCTCTCCTTCTGCCCCTCTCCCTGATAGCTCACTCACGCTCTCTTAAATAAATAAAATTTTAAATTTATTATTAAGTTATTAATAATTATTATATATAATATATAAACATTTATTATAATAAGAAACCATTAATAATTATAATAAATAATTATAATGAATCATTATTAACTTATAAATACAATTTAAATAAATAAGATTTTTAAAATAAAGAAATAAATAAAATAAAGAAATAAAAAGGTGGCTTTAAGTTTTAAAATCAGCTATAAATGTTGGGTCTTTATCCCTCGAAGTTTCCATCTCTGTGTATTAGAGGGTCCATTTTTTTCTACCGAATATGCAAGGCTCCAACTGAAAACTGTTCCGAAGCACAAAGAAGTTGGTCTTTTCCCCTGGAGATCCCCAAATAAAGCTACTATGTCTCTGTACTCATGAATCCGGTGAGACATTTCCCTCAGACAGCCCAGCCAAGCACAGATCCTGGGGTCGGCGTTCAAGGGTTTTCAATGCAAGGTACAGCATCTGGTGTTTAGCCCATGCGTTTGGAGGCGAATAAGGCCCTGACCCGTGGACTGAGGTCTCGTAGGTACTGAGCACTTCTGCAGGCCACTGTTTCCTAATTCAGCCCCCCAAATAGGGTTTTTCTTTTGATTCAGTTCACCGCCTTGTAAGAATGTTGACCTCCTTTCCAAGCTCTAGTGGTAGTCTCCTACCTTGAAAACACAGGACAGACTTCATTTCTTCTCTCATGACAACAGGGATCCATAGGACCCAGAGCAGGTGAACATGATTTCAATGACCAGAGTGGACACCAAGAACCATGTTGGGTCAATGGCGACACCAGAAGTTCAGTAGCTTCCCCTGGGCCATCAGCAGTTCAGCCGGTTCCGCACTTGTCCTCGAACTGGACAATGACATCATCTGGAATTCCTTCTCCCCTTCTTCCCCAACGAAGTTGGGACTGATGTAAACATCTGGTTTTCATGAGACTATCTTTAATGGTGACTTTTTTTTCCCTTTTCAACGAAGGGATGATTTAAAATAAAACTTTCACGGTCTTGGTGGATTTCCGGTTATCTTCTCCGCTTCCGTCATATCTCTTGCGTAGAAGTCAAGGCTCCAGAGGAAAAAAATGTTGGCATTTTTTAAAACAAGGTTGTCATGTCTAAGGCTAAATAACATCATTACTCAGCTTTTAAAAATATATACATTATTTGGGGCACAGGAGTGTCTCAGTCGGTTAAGCACCTGACTCTCAATTTCGGCTCAACCCATGATCTCAGGTTCCTGAGCTCAAGCCCCATGTCGGGCTCCACGCTCAGTGCGGAGTCTGCTTTTCTCTCTGCTCCCCTCACCCCCACTCACATGCTTATACACAAGAGCACGCACACGCTCTTTCTCTCTCTCTAAAATAAAATATTTATAAATGTATATATGCAATATACACCTTCTTCTTTACAACATACATTCATGAATCCATAATGTGACTTATAACTCATGCAATTATTTATGATCTTCCGAGCACACCCAGGATTCTGAAGACTGGTCAGGCCTACAAAGGGAAGGAGATACTGACCTTACACCCCGGAGGCTGAGGCTACTCGGGGCCCCTTTCATGTGAGCAAACGTCCTGATCATTTCATGTCTCCTAATAATTACGAAAATATCAAATCACTTTTTGAACACTCTTTTTAGGATAAGCACATACGACTTGTCTGGCTCTGACATCTTCCTCTGTCCTCCTAAAAAACAGAAACTGGTCAGCACTCCTTTCCTCTTTTTTAAGGTTCCCCACTGTTATTCCTGCCTCAGGGGTGACCCAAGATGGCAGCTCTCAGTGACACAGAGACCGATGAAAAAGGCTGTGAGTTGACCTCCCCAGCACGCCTGTCACTCGGCTGCATGTTAACAATAAAGTCCATTATTTCCTGTAAAATTATGATCTCATTTCACACCCCTTCCTCCCAGCTAAGAGAAAAAGAACCTTTTTCCCTTTGCTTGACAACAAAAATATGCCGTGATCACAGTCTTCTCTCTTGCTCGTCAAAATGCTAACCAGACCAGTTTCTCTGGGGCTTTGGCTAATCATCTAATTTATTTATTTTCTTTCTTAGTTGAAATATAATTAACATACCACCTAAGTTATTTTTTTAAGTCTATGGTTCCAGTCGTATTTTCTAAGGCACCGTTACAATACAAACAAATTTAATACGTACTGTTAACTGTAATCACCATTAGACTGATGTATTTTGTAGTATCTTGCTAAAATTATGCCTCTTTTGGATATCATTCCATTTTTCTCACTTATGCACCCTCAGAATGGACTTTTAAAAAGAAGCAGCATATAACACCCTCCCCCAAAAAAGGGAGATGCTTTAAATGAGGTGTTTTATTCAACACTGTCTTTGTTAAGGGCTTATACTCAAAAGTAACATCATTTCTCATTGAAGAAAATCTGAAAAATGGAGGGAAAAAATGAAATCACCCTTAGTCCTATTACCTAACTCAACCATTATTAATATTCACTAATTAATATTCAGTGTATTTTTTTATACAATGAGTGGAATTTGCAGAGGGTCCTAAATGCCGGCCACAGGTTGGCCACTGAACCCGCCTTGTGTGTTAGAAATACAGGCTCCTGGTTGTCTGGCTGGGAATCCTGATCCATCAGATCTGGGATTAAGCCACAGAGTATTTATTCATTTATTAATTCATTTAGCTATTTAAAGTTCCACGATGCACAGTCAACTTCATGAATCACCAGTTTCAAGCACACATTTTGGGTCCCACAGACCTGGGCCCATCACTTAACATGGCTAGGCAAGATTATCCAATCTCTCAAGGCTCAGTTCCCTCATCCAAAAAATGGGTGCATCCAAGACCGTGTATAAAAATTCAATAAGAATATGTACGTGGCACTGTGCCCAAAACATACTCATTATTCAGTACCTGGTATTTACTGTTATTCTTTCTCATTTTTTCCCATGCACCTGGTTTGAGATTTTTGTTCTGATTTATATTGCTATGAAACATCACACACACTTGCATGTAAACTATGTAGCATAGACATTTTCCACGTGGTTCCATAACCATCAGAGACCTGCAAACAGTTATCTAATATTCACCCAGTACATAGAAATACAATTTACTCTCTACTCATGATATTTAGGTTACTTACAATCTTTCTTTTTTTTTTTAAAGATTTTATTTATTTAAAGAGAGAGAGAGAGAGCACGCAGGTGAGTGCACTGAGAGCGGGGTGGGAGGCGTGGGGGGAGATGGGGCAGAGACCCTAAGATCATGACCTGAGCCAAAATCAAGAGTAGGATGTTCAACCAACTGAGCCACCCAGAAATTGTACAATGAGGGCACCTGGGTGGCTCAGTCAGTTATGCGCCTGCCCTTGGCTCAGGTCATGGTCCCAGGGTCCTGGGATTGAATCCCGTGTCAGGCTCCCTGCTCAGCAGAGAGTCTGCTTCTCCCTCTCCCTCTGTCCTCCCCCTACTCATGCTCTCTCTCTCTTTCTCTCTCTCAAATAAATAAATAAAGTCATTTTTTAAAATTGTATAATGAATAGCGTCCTACATACAGCTCTCTGTAGTTTCGATTCCTACCTTAGACATAGTCCTCAAGGTAGAATTACCATATCAGACTATATGAATATTTAGATGGCTTTTCCATACATACTGAGACGAGATGCTCTCCAAAAAAATTTTTTTCAATTTACAATACCACTGGCAATATATTAAGGTTATCAAACTTATCTTGCCTTTACCAGGCCTGAGTCCTTTTTTCCCCCAATGCTGAAATCTATAAAAGGATAAATTAAGACACATTACGTTTTTAAAAATTTACTTGAGCAAACAATTCCAACTGGGCACTACCGAAACCAAAAAGGGGTTGGAAGTCTCCCTGGGGGAGCAGAAGTATTTATAGAGAAGACACAGAAGCAAGCAAGGAAATTACTTAATTGGCTATAATTTAAATTTTTGTCTTACTTGGGAAAATTTTCAGCTGTTATGATAGTTGTTCTTGAGTTCCATTTTCTCACAGTCAATAAAATCTAGTTGACTCTGGGGGCGCCTGGGTGGCTCAGTGGGTTAAAGCCGCTGCCTTCGGCACAGGTCATCATCCCAGTGTCCTGGGATCGAGCCCCGCATCGGGCTCTCTGCTCAGCGGGGAGCCTGCTTCCTCCCTTCTCTCTCTGCCTGCCTCTCTGCCTACTTGTGATCTGTCTGTCAAATAAAATCTTTAAAAAAAAAAAAAATCTAGTTGACTCTGGATTTAATCTGTTTACACAGGCTACCAAAGGCCTATAGGCTTTCTAATGGCCTCCCTGTTTAACTATTTTATCAAATGGGACTTTAGAAATAGCCACTAGCAGCTGGTTAGCATTAACTATACCTATAAGTATACTTATGTTATACTTCTAAATCCACATTACATAGAGGATTGGACTAGGACATTAGAAACTGAAATTTACCGTCTCCACCCTCAAAGAAGTTACAATCTAATGGTAAAGACACATTCACAGGGAACCTGCTAATATAAGCAAGTAGAACTCACCTGCTTTTAAACTATGTGATGGTATAAATAACGATCATGTCAACTTTTGTGACTTGAGAAGGCAGTATCTTAACTGAAATGCCTGAATAATCTTTTTGGCATGAGCACAAACTTGGCACAATGACCCACCTTCTTAGGAAATTAAATATGTTAGCTATATTACAGAGGACTTCATTCACTCATTTGAGTGCCTAGGCTTAAATCCTCGGAACTTTTGAGTACCCAGGGTCAGGGCTTAGAGAAAAGGACTCACATTCTCTCTGCACAATTGCACGTACTGTAAATCCGTCTCCTTGAAAGTAGAAGCATTTTCTGAATGGGTCATGCTCTTGACCCTCAGACTGGCTAACACAGATTTACACTGTAACAGAGGAGGCAAATTTCCAGTCACTGAAATCGTGTGAACTCATGAATTCACATCGAACGGCTCTTTGGAACAGTCTTCAGTTCACATTGTGTTAGCATGTAAATGATCCTTCCCTCTTCTACTAATAAATTTGCAGAATATAGGAGGGGGGGAATCATTGAAAGCAATGTAATGCTTATTTCAGCAAAGCTTCCTTTTTTTTCAGACCTGAAGTCATTTAAAAAGTGTAGACACATTAAAAGGTACTCTGCACAATGTGATTTTATCAACTACTCATCAGTTTCAGCCCCTATACATTTAAAATATAGTTTATTCAAATTATATGTAAATTAGCTGGCTACATTCGCTTGTACATTTTCAGTACAAGTGTAGCTACATACAGCTGGACTTTAAGGAATCTAGGCTTTCTCACTTCTGGCCACTTTAGAAGGAGCAGTCACCTACTTTAGAACAAAAGAAACTGGTATTATTTATTTTAAGAAAACAAAGACATTTGGGGTGCCTGGGTGGCTCAGTCAGTTAAGCGTCTGCCCTCTGCTCAGGTCATGATCTCAGGGTCCTGGGATCGAACCCCACATTGGGCTCCCTGTTCAGCAGGAAACCTGCTTCTCCTCTCTCTGCCTCTCCTCCTGCTTGTGCTCTCTTACTCTCAAATAAATAAATAAAATCTTAAAAAGAAAAGAAAAGAAAACAAAGGCATTTGGGAGTTTTCTGAGTCTTGTTTCTTCCCTAGTGCCAAAGAGATATATAAATGCTCATTTTTAAAAGAAAGAAGGGTGGAAAATCATCAGATTAAGTCTTTTCTGCACAGGAAACCTTTTATCATTAGTCACACAGACTGAATTAATGCCACCAGCAATTTCCATCTGACTGTGTCTTTGTAGGCTTCTCCGGGCTGAAGACTTGCTTCTGCGACAAGTTTCTAGTCTCTTTCTTGTCTTTATTTACTCCTTGATTCGGCATAAGGAGCTTCACACAGAAATCAATCTCTTCCGCAGGGAAAATCATGGAGGATTTACAACAGCAGAGGAGAGTGACAACCACCAAAACTGTCCCCCGAGAGAACAGCAGGACGCTCCACACGCTGGGCCCGGCCCAAAGAGCTGGTGCTGACTGTAACATCTGGAAATCTCTCGGCAGAGACGCCGGAGAGCGCTGCCTGCTCTGCGAGCCCACTGAACTCAGAACAATGCCAACACCCCTTCACTTTTCTGCCTTTGAATACTGAATCCAAGATACTTGCACAGTGGGAACAAAAAACAAAAATAAAATATCTAGTTTCCAAATGACACTGAGGTAGCCTCTTTAGAACAAACAGGTGCCACTGCCTGTGCTCCCCTCCTCCTGCCTCCCTTCTCCGAGGCCTGGTCAAGCGGGAGCCTGGTCAACTCCCTCTGGTCCCAGTCAACACCATAGGAGCCTGGGAAGAGAACGCTCTACCCACTCGCATCTACATGGGCTCCTTTCCGGGAAATTCGAGGTACCAGCTGTGACTTCCTTTCTCTCTGTGATGGTGGAGAATTTGGGGCTCACTAATCTGTAGAATAATCAGGTTTGCAAACCGTTGCTGTAGTTACAAGGTCCAAAAGAAAACACCAAAGAAGGAACTGAATTCTTCATTTGAGAGACCGGCGAGGGGGCCCTCGAGAGTCACCTTGCCCCACTCCAGCACAAAGTAAATGATTTCTAAAAAGCTGACACTGTAGGGCCTTCCAGATAAACATAGAAGTTCCAAACAAGAACAAACGTATCAGTTACTACAATACGGTTAATGGCTCATTATACCTAAAAGATACTCTTGACCTTGAGTTAAAATTCAAACTCTAACTCTATCTTGCTTATGAAACACACATGAAAGCAGAGGGATACACAAGATGAAAATGCTGGGCATGGAGCTTACATTAAAACAAAAAAATTCACAAGAGGACTTGGGGTGCCTGGGAGGCTCACTCAGTTAAGTGTCTGACTCTTGGTTTTGGCTGAGGTCAAGATCTCAGGGTCGTGAGATCGAGCCCCACATCGGGTCCCACATTCAGTGTGGAGTCTGCTTGAGATTCTCTCTCTCTTTCTCCTTCTGCTCCTCCCCTCTCCCCACAGTGCACCCTCATGCGTGCGTGCTCTCTCTCGATCTCTCTCTCTAAGAAACAATGAAAACCAAAAGATTAAAAAGAAAAAAGAGGCGGTGATATACCCACTAAAACACAGAGATGGCACTATGAATCCTGGAAAAGGATTTCAAGGTAAAAAGGATGAGAGAGCACTATGTGTTAAGTGTATATTTACATGTAATATAAACGTACACACACTTACACGTATATGTGCAAATATATAATTATATGTGTGTTTATATGTTTATAAAAGGCAAAAAGTAACAATAAAGGTATGTGTTGGCCATCCCCTGACCCTGAATTTTAAATATCAAGACCAGAGTCCTGTCGTTAAGACTCTGCTTCACCTCTTTCCTGGGATATTGTCGCACGGTTTAAGGACATTTCGCAAATCGTAATCCAAGTGAGACTACTTCGTTAAACATTTGATTATAAGAGAAATAAAACTCTCGATGATAGGAATGAAGCCAAAACCTGCATCCAACAGAAATGACAACCAATTTTGCTGTATGACTCCACTCGTATGAAGTTCGAAACAGGAATGAACACATATTTGGTGAACTTACAAAAGAAAATCAAGGGAAGGAGTGACAGAAATTTCAGGATAATTATTATGTCTTGCAGAGAGAGAAGAGGACACCGTGGGAGAAAAGTGCAAAGATGCTACAGCCGTTCCTGCAACACGTTATTCTTAAATTGGAACATGGTTGCACATACTTTGTTTTAATCTTATTACATATGTGTGCACATACATATGTATGTGTTTCGTATGTAGAAATTTTTTTTATATATACCAGTTCGTATTTGGAAACGTGTACAAGCTAGATGTATTTATTAGTTGGGCTCACTGGGCCAATGGCTGTACGGATATATTCTAATGGGATATATTCTAATAACCATACCCAGATCTGGAGCAGACTATTTCATTAAGCTCACAACGCTCTGTCGTTCTGCACCTGTCAAACTTCAGAATTAAATGGGGATGAGACAGAAATGCCCATCCTGAATCTTTCAAGCCTTTGATAGTAGTCTTAATTCCTGTGAGCCTCATCTCCAAAGGCAAAAAAGGTTTTATGACTGTTTTACTGCAAGTGGGGAGACCCGGAGCTGCCACGAGGCTCTCTACATCAGAACCGTCCTTACTTACTTCAGAGTCAGGAAGCTAACCTGGAGATTCTCCCAGTGGCTGAGGACATCAGTTCCAACTCCACACCCATGAACTAGGAAATAATTGCAGGGTGATCTGACATTCTGTTAAGGTAGACTTGGTTATGAACTCCATTGATCCCCTAACAAAGCCCAAGTTCAATCAATTAAAATAGTCTGATTTAAAAAAAAAAAAAGAAAGAAAGAAATGACAGCCAGTTTTTTTTTTTTTTTTTAAAGCTGACAGCTCAGACTCTGGAATCAGATTCCTGGGTTGAATTTGAAATTGCTTGTTCATGCAAGGTTACTCTCTGAACCTCAGTTTTCTCTTCTACGAAACAGAAATAATGTTAGTGCTACCTCTATAAGGATTAAATGAGACAACGTATCAAAGTGCTTGGAACAATTCCTGACCCAGATACCAACTCTGAAGCACAGCCAGTAAACATTTAATAAAATGAAGGAGCATCTGGCGTAAAGATTGTGTTCTAGAATGTTCCTTCGGTGTAAGAGGAAATGTTAAAGATACAGGAAAGAGTGTAAGTTAGTGTAGGTTAGTGTAACCCTCACTGTCTGGGAGCGTTCAGAGACATGGTTTCTGAAGTACTGATTTCTTTCCTCCACATTAGCGCTTCCCTGTTACTAACTTAAAGCCTCTTTCTTATTTTTGAAACAAATTAATAACCAGATTCTGATGAAAGGAAAGTGATCAACCCAGACAAATGTGCAGGTCATAAAGTCCCCCGTAACAACCCATCGATCATCTCTCCAGAGATTCCGTACTAACTCCAAAGCCAGCAGGCTTTCCAAGTCTCTCTGCGATGGGCATGACCAAAAGAGAAGGGACCGATGGGGAAAGATCGGCCATCAGAACCGAGGGGGTGAGGGGGCATTTTGGAGGGAGCCGGTTTGAGGATCTGGGGGAATATGGGGAATATGAGACCCCAGCATACATCATCAATGAGATAAAGAGCTGGGATTTCTTTCCAGAAGGATAGCAGAGCTCACGGAGCTGTATCAATGTTTTCTGCCTCAGGAAGAGTCTAGAAGTGTCCGGCTGGTTGACCAGAGGCAGAGATTTGAGGGAAAAGGCCAAGGTGTGTTGTTCAGTCTGGACAGTCCTCTTCACACAGCAGGGGAAAAGCCCTCTACCACAGGCCCCCACATTTCGGTCGATGAGCCTCCCCCAGGCCTGCTCGAGACAGACACAGAGAGAAAGCACAGAGCTCAGTCCCCAGCCACGTTCTCTGACAGGGACAAGAAAACTTCCAAGAGGAGGACCTGATTTGCGGCAGAACTGCCCAACGGGAACCCAACCTGCACCTCACCTACACCAGATAGTCTTCAATGCTTCCTTGTGACCCCCGTGCCCTGGCTTCTGCCTGGCACTCCACGTGTGTCAGCCGTGGACCCGTGGCCTCCTGCACACTCCCAGCCTCCCCCGCGCACGCACGCTCCAACCCACACTGCTGGGGTGCAGCTCCTCCCGGCTCCATCCGCCCCCCTAGGGCCACTGCCAAGCAAGCAGGAAAGAGGAAAAAAACTGAGCTGGGAGGCTGGTGGGTCTGTGACTTTAGGAATAAAGGACAGTTGCCCCCAAGCTAAAGTCAAAGAGTGAAGGCACTGAGAATTGGCGTGGGAGTGGCTGCAAATATGGACGGCATTCTGGGGTGGGCATGCAGACTCCTTCCACTGACAGGGGGCTTGGAACCGCACAACCTGTCCCCTAAATAGGACACAGCCTAAAGGGGCAAGAGCCAAAGGGTTAGGAATATTTGTAGATAAATAAAATTTTGTCTTGAGAATCCTATCAACCCTCCAAGAAGTTCAAGATGTAGACCATTCTCCCCCTCCTTCCCAGCACGAAGGAGTCAGAAAACTGTCCAGGACTCATGAAGGTCACTTTCAAGGGTGGCACGATGGTGATGGGGGCGGGGGGCGGGGAAAGGGAGCCTGGAATTTCTGAAGATCAAGCCCCTTAGAAGAGCAGGTGCTGAGTTCTATTATCCTATAAGTGGATTCCTAAGGGGAACTTGAGTTTCCAGAAAAATCTGGGGGACAGAAAACTACTCAGAAAGGCAGAGAAGGAATCATAATCTATTGCGGCAAATGTGTGAAAGGGAAAAGGGCCCACACCCTGGAGGAAAAGTTGGGGGGTGGAGCTGTCTGACAGAGCTTTGGAGGAAGTGTGGCAGCCACAGAAGGAGAATGCTAAGAGACAGCAGCTTTCCCCAGGAAGGACCAGAGCAGAAGCCTGCAGCCGTCCTTGGAGCAAGTGTCCCCTCAGTGCCCCGGGCTGACGGCGAGGACACAGGCTGCAGCGATCTCAGGTGGTAAGAAGATGAACTTCCAGCAGACTGCACCGCGCCCCTTAAAGACACTGGTAAGCCCTTAGGGACCTCCGGGGCCCTAGATTCTTGAGACGATGGTTATTTTGAACAGACTACTAATCAGCTCGTAAGCAGCAAACGTATTTTAGGGGCTTCGCAAGACACTGAAAAAATGGAGGAATTTATTGTATTTCCTTGTGTCTTAGGAGTAAAACTGACAGCACGGAGGTGGGCTTTCATATTGTTAACATCATAAGAACGCCTTAAGACCCGCTCTGTTCCGGGGCGCCTGGGTGGCTCAGTGGGTTAAAGCCTCTGCCTTCAGCTCAGGTCATGATCCCAGGGTCCTGGGATCGAGCCCCGCATTGGGCTCTCTGCTCCACAGGGAGCCTGCTTCCTCCTCTCTCTCTGCCTGCCTCTCTGCCTACTTGTGCTCTCTGTCAAATAAATAAATAAAATCTTAAAAAAAAAAAAAAAAAGACCCGGTCTGCTCCACATGGTCTCCACCGCCCTGGGGACCTTCTCTGCCCTCCTAGACAGGCTTATCTTCATCTTTGCCCCAAAACGACTCTGATGGGTCCTCTTTATCTAGGTCACTTATCAAATTCTTCAAGATGCCTCTAGTTCTGGTCCTTGGTAATGTCCTATCTCTATCAAGAGAGATTGACTGTGGGGCGCCTGGGTGACTCAGTTAGGCATCTGACTCCTGATTTCGGCTCAGGTCATGATCCCAGGGTCCTGGGACCGAGCCCCACATTGGGCTCCTTGCTCAGTCAGGAGACTGCTTCTCCCTCTGTCTGCCACTCCCCCTGCTTGTGCGCTCTCTCTCTCCCCAACAAATAAATAAATAAAATCTTACACAAAAATAAAGTAAAAAACAAGCCTATGATCATGTCTACAGCTATAATACAGAATGAAAGGTGTCAAAAACTTGTATTAGGAATGCATGAACTGAATAGAAGAATGACTCAGGTACATCTGCAAACTTTAAAGGGACTATGGTAATGCCCACCCCATCCACATCAAACCCCATCCACATCAGCATATGAGATCCTTTAAGCAGGATGAAACCTTTAAAGTTATTTGCAGCAAGGAGTTTGTTTTACCCCAAAGCACTGGAGTGCTTACACTCTGGGACAAGAGACACAGACACCTTTCGGTTTTATGCTCCTTTAAAAAGAACTTGGGGATAACTGACAAATTTACCTCTTAATGCAAGAGGGAGAGAAACACGTGTTCCGGGTAAAATTTACAAACGCCTGCCAAGCCTCCCGGTTGTCACAGCAAGTCTGTGAGTCCCAGAAGTTCATTCTCAAAGCTTTATTACAATGAAACTGACACGCCTTTGCTGAAAATATCTTTGAGCCAGAGTGAGGTAATTCATAAAAATATGTTTTATGACCAGCCAAAAATAAATAAAATTAGAAACGCACCATCTTTCCCTGTTTTAGACTTCATCCTGAGATTTTTAATATGAGAGGTAAGGTTCTCTAAGAGTGAGGCCCGTGTCTGAAGCTTTTCTGGATATTTTCTGGATATTCTTCGGATCCCCTACCCGCGCTCTATGCTTACTGGATGCTCAACGCCTTGTCAGCTTGGAAGAAAATCCCAGACCGCCAGCCCCTCTGACCTCATCTCCTGTCCCGCCTTCCATTCCCATTCTGCTGCTGGTTCAGCCGGCCCCCGCTCTTTCCCGTTCCTCCAGCACGTCAAGCTGATTACCATGTGCTCTCCCACTGTCGGCGGACCCATCATCAGTCAAGTGCTCCACGAAGGACAGGTTATTACAGAACAGTCGCTCCGCACACTGGTGGGGAAGGGCGCTAGCTTCACCGCAGAAAGCCAAGAAGTCGCTCTCCTTTGCCTAAGCCCTATAGAAAGATTATCAACCACACAAAGTAATGAACCGACCTGTTTGGCCCAAAGGAAGCTCAAACATGATGGTCTTGGGCAACATCCTAGACCCCGACACTGGTTTCTCCTTTCCACTGTGTTGTGATAAGAAGGACGCAGCCACTTCCAGCCAAGCCGGCTGCCACTGGGCCACCCACCCCCTAAATTGTTGGGAAGGTGCGTGTCTGTCTCGGAAGGAAACTTTGGTCAGGACAACCTCACCAAAGGGAAGGGGAAAAGAGAAAAGAAGAGAAGGCAAGACAAGACAAAACCCACTGTCTGGACCCAGATTCCAGCTCTTTCTCTTACTAACTAGGTATCCTTGAAGAAGTGCTTGTTTTTTCTGTCCCTCAGTTTCTTCATTTGTAAAATGGGGGAAATAGTGATACCTAAGTAGGATAGCTGTCTTAAAGATTACTTGCTATCTTTAATATGCGATCTTTAATATGCTAATATTTAATATAAATGAAGTAAGACAGAGAAAGCAAAATATTGTATGATTTCACTTACATGTGGAATCTAAACAAGACAAACAAAATAACAAACCAGAAAAAAGCAGAAACAGCCCCATGAATACGGAGAACAAACTGATGGTGGCCAGAGAGGAGGGGGCGGGGCAAGGGCTAAATGGGTGGGAGGTCCAGGCTTCCAGTTAGGGAACGGATGCGGGATGAGAGGCACCGCATAGGGAATACGGTCAATGGCGACGGGACAGTGTTGTACGGGGACAGATAAGAGCTACGTTTGTGATGAGCACGACAAAGCCCACAGACTTGTCAAATCACTACATCGTACATCTGAAACTCCTGTAACATTGTGTGTCAGCTAGACTTCCAATTAAAAAAAAAAAAAAAGATGAGTGAACAAAAATAAAGTACTTAGACAATAATAAATGATCGATAAACATTGACTATTAACCCATTTCTCCTCCTCGCTCCTTATCCTAGCACCTGCCTCAATTTTACCACACTTGGAACTCTGTGAAATTCTTACTTCTTTGTTGAATTTTTGAAATGTCTGCTGCCCCACTAGAAGGGATCTTCCAGAAGTACAAGGGCTGTGTCTGTCCGGTTCTCCACTTCCGTTCCCAGAACAGATCCTAGAAGCGGTAGGTGTTGCAGGTGTTGGATGAATCAGTATCTCTCCTTCAAAAAGCTTCATAACACTCATGAAGCAATCCCAACCATCGGTCTATGAGTATTACTCAGTTCAAAGCTGACTTAAATAAAATAAACTTCTGGGGGAGTATATACAGACTTTTTTGGAGATTATGTTTTTTGTTTGGTTTTGTTGTTGTTGTTTAAAGATTTTATTTATTTATTTATTTGAGAGAGAGAGCGAGAGCGGGGAGAAGCAGAGGGACAGGAAGATGCAGACTCCATGTGGAGCCTGGAGCCGGATGCGGGGCTCGATCCCACGATCCTCTGACATCACACCCTGAGCTGAATTTCAAGAGGTGGTCAGTTAACCGACTGAGCCACCCAGGTGCCCCTGTTGTTGTTTTTTAAATAAACTCTACCCCAAACGTGGGGCTCAAACTCATGACCCCAAGATCAAGAATCACGTGCTCTACGAACTGAGCCAGTCAGGCGCCTCAGGAGAATATATTATTAAAAAAACAAACAAAATAGAAAACTATTCTGGGAGCACCTGGGTGGCTCAGTCGATTAAGCATCTGACTTTGTTTAGACTCAGGTCATGATCTCAGAGTGGTGAGATCGAGCCCTGCAACGCTCCACACTCAGGATGGTGCCTGCTTAAGATTCTTTCCCTCCCTCTGCCTCTGCCCCTCCCTGTCTCTCTCTTATAAATAAATATATATATGTGTATATAAAACAAAAACTCACACAATTCTGTCCTAAAATTTTACAACCTGGAGACACCACCTTAAGAAAGCAACTTCTTTTGAGAAAACCAATAAAGACACTGAATTAGAATAAAATTTTGATGCCCATAAGTTCTAAACAATTTTATAATATAAAACACAAGTTCTGATTTAAAGTCTAAAAAGCGTTACAGCACCTTTGGTGCCAAGTATTTGAGTATCGAAGGATAAACTGGGGAAATAAAAGGAACCACTGGCAGGGACAGAGAACTGAGAAGTGAAGTGAAGAGACCCCATGGCATTGACCGCGGGGTCTAAGGCTGGCAGGTGGGAAAACCTGAGCCCTAGGAGGAGGAGTATGTGAACTCCACACAAAGGCCCGTGAGTTAGGAGCTGGGACCGGAAGGCCCTCCAGACACAGCCCAGCTAAATGGTATCTTCTTTAAGGAACCGACACTTGACCATGGGATGTACCTTAGAGAGTGACCGCCCTAATACAGCTCCCATCACCTCTCCCCACAACCGTGTCCACGAACTTGGCTGGGGTTCCTCTGTCTGATCCCCTCCCAGTCCCAACCCCCAATCCCACTGGGCCTAGAATTTTCCTTATACCAACAAGCAAATCATGTCACCCCTCTTCCCGCTCAAAAGCCACCAGTGGCTTCCACATCGGTACATCTGGGCCTAGCCTCCTTTCGAGTTATTGGATCACACCCTTCTTTCCAGCTGCCCGCACCAGCCAGTTTCCAAACAGGTCATGAGCTCCCCAACCTGGTAATTCTGCCCCTGCTCTTGCCTGCAGAGGAAAGCTGTCATGTTCTGAATGAACCCCATGCACCCCACATCTGCACGCGGTCTAGCTCAAGCCTCAGCTCTGGGAATCCTCCCTACAGGCTCACAAGACAGAAGGAACTGCTCCTCACTCCCTTAAAAGCACTGCCCAGTTCTGTGAAATTTTTTCTGAAACTTTCTGAAATTTTAGAGTTGGTAAGAACCACATGCTTTTGGAGTTACAGGCAAAAGCCATTTGGAATTGCTTTGCACCTTCGATCCTGCAGCAGAGACCAAGGCTCCCACAGAGAATTCTTAGAGCAGATGAACTCTCTCCAACAACTCAGCATTTTACAGTCATTACTGAAGCGCCATTGGAATTCCAGTAGAAATTCTGAACCCCCAAATCAGCTCAAAAGAAAGTGACCACTTGGATCCCAGCAGACATCACTCCTGCTTGTTTATCTGATGCTCCTGTCTCGGGAGGCTCTGTCTTTGCTCCCCATCAGGGTACTGAGTGTGTGCCTGGGGAGGGGGGCGTTGAACAATGCAGGGGCTGCCCCCACCCGGTCAGCTGGAGACAGCCCAGGCGAGACAGCCCAGGCTACCCAGCCAGATTAGGACAATGGTCAATCCATGACAGCAATTTGGAAAATTCCAAATTGCCAAAATATTTCTCTTTGTTTCATAGAATAGATCCCCAATTCCTACTTTACAAATTCTGCTGAAATGAAAAAAAAAAGTGAACTGATATTTACAAGTCAAATGCTATTGATATAATGTCTGGGATTTCAAAAGGGCATTAGGTGGGAAACAAGGGAGGAGGCGAAATCAGACTGGCCATGTCCTAATGTATTTCAAAGTCGGATGATGGGTAAATGGGAATTCAATGTAAGATTTTTTAATTAGGTTACCTTTCTATGTTTGAGATTTTCGAAAATGAGTAGGGAAAAATAAGACTGAAGTCGAGTTTAAAAGAAGACTATTAAATGCTGTCATCTAGACAGGGCATAAAAATAATTGCATATATCCCTGCTTCCTGATGTGTTGCAGCCGTACATCAAGAGCAGATGAAGCCTCAGAGGCATTAACCTTGGCCCTTTACTAAGGCAGCTTAATTACAGGTAGTCCACTGAGGTTTTTGCTAAAGTAAAAAAAAAAAAAAAAAACAACAGCTTAAAGCTCCTTTTGAAATTTGGCACGGGTTACAAAACACTCAAGATGCAAGCCTTCCTGGTTTTTTGTCTACTCAATTCAAAGGAAGCTTTGTAAAGATTTCTGCTATGCAAAAACAGACAAAATGCCACTAAATAAAAAATGCTATCGATTTGTAATAGGCATACCGGAATACACACGAGCAGGTACAAGCTAATCGGTCAGAGGAAGCAGCGTAGCAACAGTGGGCGACGAAAAAGACGGTTTTACAGTGTTCTCGCGTTTGAACTTTTGACCTCCTCCCAAAACGTCATGAAAGAATTCCTAAACCGCCGTACTAGAAAGAACGCTTTCTTTCTTGAAGTCGTTGCATCAAACACTACTATTTTACCATGCACGTTGTTAACCACTGGGCCCAAGGTACAAAACTAAAAAGCATATTCTAAAAGAAATGCAATCTGGATCAAGAATATAGGAGAGCAATTACAAAAGAAAACAGCAAGTCGGGCAACAGTGGAAGCGCGCAGCGACTAAACCTTTGGGGCTCTCCTTCCCCCGACACTCTTCTTTTGTTGAGGACCAGACTGTCGTCCCCTGATTTCCTCGTGTTCCTGCTTAAACGTTCAAACACACAAAACTAAAGAAAGACATACCGGAGGCAAGACCTTTCAAACGAAATCCACAGCTCTGTCTGGCACAGAAAAGCCGGGGCGCCCGACACCCACGCGCCCCAGAGCCGCGCCGAGGGTCAGGGTGGTCGCCCGCGGAGAGGACGTCGGGGCACCGCGTGGGGGCCGCCGCGCACCTGAACTGCCCGCAGCCGCCTCCCGCGGCGGAGCCCGATGCTACCTGATGCGACCCGAATCCTCTCCGGACTTCCCTCGCGATCGCGCGCCTCCCCGGCTCGATCCCGGCAGCGCGGAGCAGGGAGCACGGCAGAGCCTCCCGCGCCGCCCCTACCTGGCCGGCCCCAGGCACCGCCCTGCTGGAGCGCGCGGCCCGCGCCGCCGGGAGGCTCCGGGGGAGGAGTGGGGTGTGGGGAAAGGTACGAGTCCCGGTTTTAGGTGCCAGGAAGTTCCCCAATCCCGCGCTCGCGGAGGCCCGCCGGCCCCTCCCCCGGCCGCGGCTCGGAGGCGGAGGGAGGCGCGGGGCGCCCCCCGGGAGCCGGCCGTCCCCGTCGCGGGGCCGGGCGCGGGCTCTGCGCGGACTCCGGGCGGGACGGGGCGGGCGGCGGCCGGACTCACCGAGGCAGCGGATGTGGAAGCCCGAGGGCGGCCGCAGCGCCCGGCGCGTCCAGCCCTCGCGCAGCGCCTCCAGATGCTCCTCCTTGCCCTGGATCAACAGGACCTGCTCGTCGATCCAGCCCAGGAAGAAGGTCTCGGCCACCGCGGCCGTGACCTTCTTGTTCCAGAAGTGCTGCATGTTCTCGGCTTTGAAGTCGGCGAAGATCTCGTAGCCGATGTGGTGCCGGGCGAGCTGGCGGGGCTGGGCCGGGGGCGCGGGCTGGGCGGCCCCGGACCTCTCCCCCGTGGGCCCCTCGGCCGGGCCCAGGACGATGGCCAGAGAGTGAGGTGCGATCTGCAGAAACTTCTCCATCTCCCGAAGCTGCCGGCGCCCCCGCCGCGCGGCCCCCACTCAGCGCCGCCGCCGCCTCCCGCCGCTCCCGGGAACAGCCGCCGGAACGTCGCTGCGCGACAGGCGGGGAGCGTTAGTGCCCCCACCCGCGCCGGGACTGGCCGCGCCCCCCTCCCCAGCCCCGCGCCCCAGCCGCCCGGGACCCCCCGCGTAGCCCCGGGGTCGCCGCGCCGGGAAGGGGACCGTGCGCGGAGCCCGCTCAGGCCCCAGCTGTGGCGCGCGTTACCTGCAGCTCCGGGCCACCCTCCGGGCACCGCTCATTTTCCGGCGGCGGCACCCTGGCCTCCCTCGGCGCCCGGCGGCCCCGGCAGGGGGCGGAGACGCGGGAGGAGGAGGGCAGTTCGCGCCGAGGCTAGGAGCCCTCTGGGCTGGACTTAACCGAAGTCTCCAGGAGTCCGAAGTGGAAGGTGTTCGAGGTGGCCCGGAAGGCCCGAGGTGGGGGGGGGGGGGGTGCGTTTAGGTGGCAGAGCTCAGAGGAGACCTAGAGGCCCAGGGCGCGGGGGGGGCGGGGGGCGACGCACGGCGACAACTTGGAAGGCAAGGATTCCCGAGCCGAGTGTCGCTCCTCCCCACGCTCCACCCCCCACCTCCCACCTCCTGCTGGAACAAGTGGATTAGCTAGTTGACTGGTTGATGGGCCCTGGGAAGTCGCTTTTTAAAAAACTTAGACCACACAAACGTGTCATCAGTCCCTCCTCCCAAACTTGTGGAACTCTCCTGTCACATCTCCATCGTGTACTGTGGGACTGCTACAGAAGCCACCCAGCAATTCCCTGTGTTGTCTACACAACACTCCCTTGGTGAAGAGGATACAGATATTACCAGGAAAGGTAACCATTGTGCTTTAAAAGGAAAAAACAAAAACAAAAAACCTTCGTTAAGGTTGTTTCTGTACAAAACTGTGTTTTGCTTATTTTTCATTGAGAAAAACTATATATAGTTGTCATATAGCTAAAGAGATGACTTAAAAAAAAAAAAAAGAAGAAGAAAGACTATCAGGAGGAGCATAAGGGTTAATGGTCCGTGTGAATGATTTTCCCAGAACAAAGAATGTTTCCTCGAATACACAAAGGAATAGTATATTCAGAAAGCTAACTCTGGAAAGATTGCTTGAAGCTTTCAAACAACAGGCTTTCCAGCTTCTGCTCTCAAGGCTCAAAGGTCTTAGAGCCATGTTTTAGTCAAGAGTAAGACTCAAGCCTGCCCTCTCCTTGCATCTGCAAAAAAGAAAGCCCCTTTTCCCAAATGCAGGCCTTAGGAGTTCACCGGGAGATGTCTGGACAAGCCCTGTGGGCATACTCTTACGCATGTAGCTCCCGGGATCCCTGTCTTCCTTGGGCAGTAATCTCCCTTGATAATAGAGTAAAATTCATTCAGTGCTCCTGGTATGCAAGGGTCTTTAATCCTCTAAACAGCCCTTTGAGTTAGATATTACCATCCCCATTCTATGGAAGAGGAAACCAAGGCAAGAAGAATGTAAGTAATTGGGACGCTTGGGTGGCTCAGTCAGTTAAGTGTCTGCCTGTGGCCAACGTCATGATCCGGTCCTGAGATGGAGTCCCTCAGTCTTGCACCAGGCTCCTTGCTCAGTGGGGAGCCTGCTTCTCCCTTTACCTCTGCCTGCCACTCCCCATCCTTATGCATGCACGCTCTCTCTGACAAATAAATAAATACAATCTTAAAAAAAAAAAAAGAAAGTAATTTGTCTAGGGTTCCCAGTCATAAAGCAGTAGAACTGCAGTCTAAACCTAGACAGTTTGTCTCCAAGGCTCAACCCCTGCGGTTTTACATCTGCTCCATTTAGCCGACCAACCACTGGTGGAAAAAAATTTCAAAAAAGTCCTTCAGCGGTGCTTCTTGAATAAATGACATTTGACGTCCATAGTAGGTATCTATTGCGGCGTAATAAATCACCCCAAAATGTAGCAGCTTAAAACAACGAACATTCATTATCTGACACTTTCTGTGAGGTGGGAATCTGGGCACGGTCCAACCAGATGCCTCTAGTTCAAAGTCTCTCTAAAGTTGCTGGCAAGCCAGGCTGTAGTCTCATCTGAAGGCTCGCTCGGTGTGCATGCTCTGTCAAGCTCACTTACATTGTAATTGGCAAGATTCAGTTCCTTGAGTGTGGCTGGACTGAGGGTCTTAGCTCCTCCCTTTCCAGAGACCCACTCTTTTCCTAACAATATGAACGTCTACATAAGGTAGCCCACAACATGCTAGATGCCTTCCCTCAGATCACCCAATTCAGAAATCACAATCCAATCCTGGAGGTGACCTCCCATCACCTCCGTTGCATTCTGTTTGCTCGAAGTGATTCACTAGAGCAAATCCCAACTCCAAGGGAGAGAATTACACAAAGATATGAGGACCAGGAGGTAGGAATCATCCTAGAGGCTGTCTACCAATGAAAAGGTTTCATTTTTTCGATGTTTGCAATAGTATGACAAATTAAAGGGGCAACTTCTAATATAAATGCTCTCTCTCACATACAGCTAGCAAGCTCTTCACACACGTGCACACACGCACACAAAACACTACTGATCCTCTGAACAAGTAGGGTCACATGAGATCAAAACCATTAGCATTATTAGGGCCATTTATGATTATGTTACACTGTAATGTGCTAAGAACTTTTTATGTATGGTGATATTATTGTGATTTTTTTAGAGAATAAACACAATGGCAATAATATCTTTGAGATAAGTAGCCCAACACATTTTAATTTTCAATAACCCTCTGTTCCCAGTTATGCATGAACTCGATTGCTTCTGCTCCACATCAGTTCACCAAAATCTGTCTATGAATATACCTTTCTTTTCTTCCTCTATCTTCCTCTCTCTTTGCCCCCCTCCCCAGCCCCGATTGAAGGTGCAAACATTGCTCAGCAAGGAACAATTTCCTTCCCTATATTCGGTTTTCATGACCTTTATGTTGACCCAAATAGCATGAAGATTTCATGGTTATTTTCCAAGGAAGGGTGTTCAACATTTATCAAATGCCTCCTTCTTACGTAATTCATTGCAGAGGAATAATTATTATTTGAATTTTCCCATTGAGAAAACTGAAGTTCACAGATGTTAAATAATTTGCCTAAGGTCAAACAACTAATAGTTGATCAATCTAAAATTTCAACCAGACCTATGACTCCAAAATCCATGCTTGTTCAGCACTCACTGCAGCCTCCATGGGAACTAAGAACCCACCAGACAGACTTGATGTTACATTATTCAGAAGAAAGGCTTGCACCAATTTCCTTGAAGACACTCAGGAAAAACAGTGAAAAACTCTTTAAGTACTAATCAAATAAGAAACCCCCAAACCCAACCCCAACACCCTGGGGAGAACACTTGCCTCGGTTGTCTCAATCCTGAGGTTCGAGATTGAGTGGGACTTGTGCAGGATGAGAGAGCACTGTGAATGAACTTCTCTGTCAGCATTTCTCCCCACTGGCTGCAGTCAACCGCCAGCCATTCTGGTGGGGAGAGAGGGTGTTGCTGAACTTTCTCTTGTCCAGGCTTATCAATTGCTGATTGTCCACTGGGATATAACAGAAGTTCAGACAATCATCACTCAGGGAGGTGCATTCCAGTCTAAGGGCCTTCACTTTGGAATTTCTGTTGGTGGCCGGCAGTGTTTTCTAAAGACGGCTGCCACGATATCGCCCAGGTACATGCATTTCTGTAATACAAGTTTGCCACTCCCTCAGCAAGAGGTAGTGTCTCTCTCTCTCTCTCTCTCTCTCTCTCTCTACCTCCTTGACTCTGGCCAGGCCCTGTGATTGCTTTGCCCAACAGAAGAGAGCTGAATTGATACTGTGCCAGCTCTGGGCATGGACCTTATTGGATTCATCGTTCTCATCATCCCGCCTCTTGGAAGCCAGCCACCGTGTAACAAGTGCAACTCCGCTGAGATCATCATGTTGTGAGGACGCTTGAGTTAGCCACATGAAGAGAGTATGGAGAGAGAGAGGACTGTGCCTGCCAACTTCCAGCCATGCTTGCCATCCCAGCCCCGGGAACCAGAAACTCTATTCGTGGGAGTAAAGGAGACATTCTAGCCCCAGCTGACACCAAGTGGAGAAGAATGGGGACCCCAGACTGAACTCCAGTCTAGACATCTCTGGGTCTTTAAGTCACTCCAGAGGAAGCTTCCAACTTAGTGTAGCAGAGGTGAGCCATCCCCACTGAGCCCTACCTGAATGTCTACCCCACAGAATGGTGAGCACAATAAAGTGCAGCCGTTTTTCATCATAGTTTTGAGGTGATTGGTTATAAAGTCGTAGATAAGGGGAACACTATTGGCTGTGGCAGTATTTGCATGCTTCTTATGGAACTCAAACCTGTAAAGAATCCAGGCAAGAAACCATATTTCTTTTTTTTTTCTTTTTTTTTAAAGATTTTATTTATTTATTTGACAGAGATCACAAGTAGGCAGAGAGGCAGGCAGAGAGAGAAGGGGAAGCAGGCTCCCTGCTGAGCAGAGAGCCCAATGCGGGGCTCGATCCCAGGACCCTGAGATCATGACCTGAGCCCAAGGCAGAGGCTTACCCCGCTGAGCCACTCAGGCGCCCCAGGAAACCATATTTCAATGACATCCTGAGTGTGGTACCTATGGAAAGTCAACTTGTAGAAAGCAGCCGTGTTATTTTTATATCACCAGGGTTGTAGTGGGATTTAGACTAATACGTTGAAGGCACCAATTAATGTGTCAGGAACAATTGCGTCTGCACAAACCACTTAATAAAATCTTGCTGCAACAGGAGTCTAGAATTTCCATGAGCTTCCAGAACCATGGGGTCACCACTCCATCTAATTAAAAGCCTCATAGTAAAAAAGTAAATAAGTAAATAAATAAGCTTTAAAGGCACCAGGATGGCTCAGTTGGTAGAGCATGTGACTCTTGATCTTGGGATCATGAGTTCAAGCCCCACATTGCATGTAGAGAGTACTTTAAAAAATAAATAAACTTAAAGAAATAAAAGCTTCCTAAATAGTTATTTCAAGGGTAATTCACCTATACCCTTCACAATGTCACACCACTCATGCAGTAATAATGATTGTGTTTGACCCTTATGAGTACGTGCTTACCTAATATCTGGAATGAATTGATTACTGATGACCTGAATTATGTGTCTGTAACTTCCTTTCCTAGCTTAATAATAAAAATAACTAACATTTATATGGTGCTTCCTACAGAATGCATCCCATATATTATTCATTCATTTCCTCCACATGACAACCCTATGCTGTAGATACTGTTGTCATTCTATATTTACAGATGGGAAACTGATCCACAGAGACGTTAAGCATAACATGCTCAGGGACTCAGATGTTAAGTCACCGAGCAAGGATTCAAATCCACACACAGTCTGTGTTCCTGACAACTCTACTAGAAGGCCCCTTCACTCTTCTTCAAAGAGTTAATGATCATCTTATTATCATAGCCAGACATGTGTGAATCACTTGCTTGATGATATTGACTATACTTTGTGGTTTAGAATTAATTTGACATTGAAAAGACTGCAAAAGTATATCACATGCGTCCCTTCTTCCAACAACCTAGCACAGATTCTTACCGTAAGCAAGACCAAATTAATCTTCCTTACATGGAAGATGTTTTCATTGCCTGAGACACTTTTCAAACTGGCTCAAAGTGCGCCCAGCTGCTACTCTGATTCCTCACTCAGCTTTCCCCCAAATGGTTCATCTTTTCTAGGACAAAATTCAAGACTGTCACCATAACTGAGAGACTCACAGAGCCTAAAAACTAAAATGGTTCATCTAGATGTTTCTTGAGATGCTTTTGAATAATGCCTTCATTGACAATGACTCAGCCACGACCACCCCCCCGCCACGTACTCTGGCTGTCATATGGCACTGGCTTTGGCATCTCAATGGCAGTGGCAGAAGCCCATCCCAGTCAAAACCAATTTTCAAAGACCAGTGTACAAAATCTATTTTTCTTCATCTTGTGTTTCTGTTAGTGGTTCATGTGTGCTCAGTTCCTAGAGTTATGCATAGCAGCAGTTAAGGGGAGAAACCAGTCTAGAATAATAGTTTATCCCCCATCAAAATATTTTACAATTTCCCTGCCTGTTATTTTAAACCCAATTCGATACACCCTAAATTTCATGCTAAAATCATTTTTATTTGAACAAAATTTCCATCAGCCACAGCAAATTCATGTGGTTTTTTTTTTCATGTAACATTTTATAATACTGGTTGTCCATACCATTAGCATGCACGCCTCAGGCTTTAACTCTGAGCAACTGAGAATCACTAAATCTTGTTCCCATTCATTAACAATCATATGACAGACAGTCATTGTATTCCAGGTGGTGTGCTGATCCTAGACATAGAAAAATATGGCCTAGTCTTTATTTGGGGGGAGCTCACATTTTATAAGAGACAAAAGACAAATAATCTCCCTGAAATGAAATTATGTCTTTTGGTGCAATGGTGAAAGCATGTACATACCCCACAGGAGCAGAAAAGTGGGAGGGGGATAAAACAAAGGAGTAGTTCATTAAATGGGTGACATTGAGAACAAGCTAAGAGTTTATACAGTAGGATATTGAGCTAACGCTTGAAAGGTAGGTATTTATTGTATGATATTCACGGATTTCATACAGCTCTTTCCAAACTAAAGCATATGATCCACTAGCGAGTATCACTGAGAAGTATGTCATAGAAACTGGCTATTAACAGTAGAGTGTCCATTAGGGATTGATTCCTTTCTGTTTATTTTTAAATTAGGGTAGATTCAAAGTTCCTCCAATAATAAGTTTACTCTCATTCCTCTGCAAACTACAAGGCTTTTTAGATCGGGAAAGAAAGGGGTGGAGTGATATCTACTTTGCCAGGATTCGTGCATTTCACTAATATTCCCAAGGGGCTGTATCCCTCATGTAAAAGGTATTCCTCATAAAAGTTCTGGTGTTGGAGGGGAAAAAAAAAACATGGCAAAGTGCTGCTCTAATACATACTATACCATCATTAATTTTATAAGTGTATAGAAGAACATATATAACACCTCATTGCTATTTCATTGAAATAAAAATGGCTGACATTAATAACAAAGCAACACAATGAAGCAAACACAATGTTTGTATATTTTCTCCTACTCACTGGAATGGACTCAGTTCCTTATCTGTTGGGTTTTTTAAAAGTATAATTGCCAAGTTCTACCCTTGATTATGTGTCCTCCAGATAAGGAAGTGAATGCTCAGTGTCTGAGATCTCCAACCGTGGAAATTACAACCTGTCAGGACCCTGCCATCTTGCCCAAAGTACACATTCTCCAATAAACAGGCCCTCCCTCTCTGAGATCACTGCACATGGCAGATCTCCAAAGGCAAGAGAAGGGGCAGCTAAAAATAGACAGTTTTAGGAAAATGCTATGATTAATCAGATAACTGCTATCTGAAACATGCAGATATCAAAACATTTTAAAAGGCAGAAACACAGTCATTCACGAGAGGAAGCTAAATGATCTAATTCATATTGTATTTGTCCAAAAGTGGAATTCCAAAACCATCTATCTTGGGCATTCAATTATAAGTGGAATTAGATTCTTTTGCTGTTTTACACTTAATTACATTAGAAATGTGACTAAATAAGGCATTTAGAAAAATATTAAATGTAGTTGGCTACTCTTAATGATTCAAGATAAAGTTATTAACTTCAAAACATTTATTCCATTTATTGTCGATGAAAAATATAGATAACTCCTCTCGTAAAAAAAAAAATGTGGTTTTGTTGGCAGTTTGTTCACATTTCCTTATACTCTTAATGGGGATTGTTTTGATAATTTGGAAGTACAAAATAAGTGGCACATTGACAAGAATTTTTTACCATCTGTGGCAGTTATTACAAATCCTGGTGTCTTTCCAGCTCATCACTTTCAATTTATTCTATTTATTGTACTTAAATATTTTAAAATGCCTAAATATAATCTGGAAAACTAATTAGATAAGTGCTCCATGTCTAAATATTGTATTTCATATGAGAATTAAATATATACATACAACAAAGACAACATGTTTTCTTTGAAAACATGTTGATTATCAAGAAAAAAGTGCATGTAGGTCTCCCATTTCTGGCAATGGAGCACACTACATAGTCTAAAAATTTCTCTGTGCACCCATTTAAAATGATGTATATCAAAAGTACCACCTCCAGCACTGACATTATGCTTCTAAATGGGATAGAGTTGTTAATGTCAGACCAATGATTTTTGCCAGGAACCTAGAAAAGCTATATAAAATATAAATATTATCTGCTTAAAGGCATCACATAGTTGCTGAAGCAAGAAGGAAAGAAAGAAAGAAAATTTCAGAGGGAAGACCCATGAAGCAGTAAGCTGACCTTCTGTAGCCACTTTTCCCAGAGGAAATGCTCTGTCCAATTCCTGGATATGAGCAGAAGCTGAAAATCCAGTCTTTGCCTGATGAGGGAACTGCTCCTGGTTGATGCAGAAACCCACAGACTTTTGGCAGTTTTATGCAGCTGAAGTGACATAACTGGAAGGTCTCAAATGAGGAAAGTTTCTCTTCAAGAGAGCTGCAAAGGATGAGAGGAAGAAAAGCTGGGCTGAACCCCTCAGAAAAGGAAAGCCTTTGGCAATCTCAGTATAACAATGAGACAAAGATTGGAGTTCATGATATGCCCAGGGGGCAGAGCCCCAACACACACATCAAGCTCTCAGCTGAAAGTTTCAGAGGACATCAGCATGTGAGGGGGGTGAACCAACTGTAAACTGAGCTTTGCCAAAACTTCAATCCAGACCATAGTCTGCTTCAGCCTCTTAGTGAACTGACGTGACCTGCCCCCACTCTATTTCCTTAGCAAGGAAAAGGGTAAACTCTCCCTGGAAAAAGAAAATATTTTAAACACACACATGCTTTATTCATTTAAAAATTACAATGCCAAGGAAAAGAACTCTATTGAGTCCTTAAGGAAGAAATATATGTACTAGGAACAGACCCATAGGAGAAAAGAATTTTAAAATAAACGTATTATAATACATTTGAGAAAATGGAAGACAAGATGGAGAAAAAGAAACCAATAGAGGATTTTACCACAGAACAGAAATCCTTAAACACACACACACACACACACACACACACACACACACACACACACATCAAATGAAACTCTAAAATGGAAAGTACAATCTCCAAAATCAAAACTCTAAATACGGGTTTACGAACAATATATAGTACAAGAAAGAATTGGTGAACTAAAAAATAGGTCAACAGGAAATATGCAAATTTGAAAGTACAAAGGAAAACAAGAATGGGGTGGGGCACAGAAATATGTAGGATATATGGGAAATTTTTAATATGTGTGTAATTCAAATCCCATAAGAGGAAAGTGAGAATGGGAAGGAAGAAATATTTGAAGAGATAACAAAAGAGAATTTTCCAGAACTCATATGTACCATCATCTCACAGATTTCAGAAGCCAAAGCAGAGTAAACACAAAGAAAATCACACACAGGCATATCAAAATAAAACTGCTGGAAACCGGGGCGCCTGGGTGGCTCAGTGTTTAAGCCTCTGCCTTCGGCTCGGGTCATGATCCCAGGGTCCTGGGATCGAGCCCCACATCGGGCTCTCTGCTCAGCAGGGAGCCTGCTTCCCCCTCTTTCTCTGCCTGCCTCTCTGCCTACTTGTGATCTCTCTCTCTGTGTCAAATAAATAAATAAAATCTTAAAAAAAAAACTGCTGGAAACCAAAGACAAAAAGAATACTGGAAAAGAAGCCAATGGAAAAGAAAGCACATGGTCTTCAAAGGTGTAATAATGAGATTAACAGCTGACTTCTCAGTAGAAGTGATGGAAGCTAGAAGACAATGGAATGATACCTCTTTAAATACAGAACGAAAATAACTGCTAACCTAGAATTCTATAGCCAGTGACAATACTCTTCCAAAGTGAAGGTGACCTAAAAATATTTTCAGACAATCAAAAACCACAGCACTAACTTAACAATTCTAACCCTCATGTGGTAGAATGAATAACGGCCTTGCAACAATGTCCAGGTCCTAATCACCAGAAGCTAGGAATATGTTACATTACACAGAAAAGAGGGCTTCAAGGATGTAATTAAGGTTACTAGTCAGTTGACCTCAAAATAGGAGGATTATCCTAGATTATCTGGGTGAACCATGTGTGATCGCATGAACCCTTCCTAGCAGAAACTTTCTTCTAGCTGAAGGCAAAGAGAAAGGCAGAAGAAAAATATGGCAGAAAGGAAGGTCAGAGAGATTTCAGTGCATCATGGCAGGCTCTAAGATGTGCAAGCCCCTATGGGAGAACAAGAGAGAGCCCTCTAGGAGCTGAGAGTGTTTCCCCTGCTGATAGCACAGAAACAGAACCTCATTACTACACCCGAAGTTCGGGGCATCTGAACATGTGTACAAGAGACTGAGACAGAGCTGGGAGTGAGAAGAGAAGGGGGAAGGAACAGACTGGGAGCAAGGGCCTGCCTCTGAATGTCCTCAGGTAGAACGCCCTGGAATCAAGAAGTTCTAAATTAGAACCTGAATTTATAGGAGATTGTAACTGTGTAGTCGTCAAAATAAAAAAAATATGCTATAGTCATCAAGACGGTACAGTACTAGCATATGGACAGACATGTGAATCAATGAAAAAGAACTGAGAGCCCAGAAATAAATGCTTACATTTCTGGTTTTCAATAAGTGTGCCAACCAAATGCAGTAAGAAAGAAATACCCTTTCCAACCAGAAACAATTGGATACTCACAAATAAAAAATACCTCACACCATACAAAAAACGTTTACTCAAAATTATCAAAGACCAACATGTAAGAGTTAACGCTATAAAAATCCTAGAAGAAATGGGAATAAATCTTCCTGAGCTTGGGTTAGGCAATGATTTCTTACATATGACACTAGAAGCACCTGCAATTTAAAAAATTGATAAATTGGATTTAATCAAAATTAAAACCTTTTGTACATCAAAAGATACTATCAAGAAACTGAAAAGACAACCTATATGCTGGGAGAAAATATTTGCAAATCATGTAAGGAACTTGTATCCAGAGTATATAGATAACCTTCAAAACTTAATAGCAAAAAGATAAGTAGCCCAATTAGAAAGTCAGCAAAAGACATGAAGTGATATTTCACCGATGAGGATATAAAGGTATCAGGAAAGCACATGAAAAGAGGTTCAATATCATTAACTATCAGGAAAATGCAAATTAAAACCACAATGAGCTATCATTATAAAACTCTCAGAATGGCTAAAATTAAAAATAGTGACAACACCAAATGCTGGTGAAGATGCAGAGAAATCGTATCACTCATACACTGCTGGTGGAAATGTAAAATGGTACGGTCACCCTGGGAAACAGTTTGGCAGTTTCTTATAAAAGTAAATATGTGGCTACCATATGGCCCAGCAAACTGCACTCTTTATGTCAGAGCGATGAAAACTCAAGTCACATAAAAATCTGTACATAAATGTTCATAGAGGCTTTCTTCACAATAGTCAAAGACAAAGCAGCTCACTCAGTGCCCTTCACCAGCGGACAAACTATACGAATCTGTACCACGGACTACTGCTCAGGGATAAAAACACATGAACCACTGATCCATGCGGCAGCTTGGATGATTTTCCAGACAATTATGCGAAGTGAAAAAAAGGCCAATCTCCAGAGGTCATATACTCTGTGATTCCATTATGTGACGTTCTTGAAATAACACAATTATGGGAATGGAGCCTAGATTAGTGGTTGGCAGAGGTTAGGAACGGTGGCGAGAGGTAGCTGGATATGGTTATAAAGAACCACACTAGACATCCTTGCAGGAACGAAAACTGTTCAGATTTTGATTGTGGTCTTTGGTCCCCAAACCTGCACATGTGATAAAAATGCATGGAACTAAGTACACACGCACATGCACACCGCATACGCGTGCACACACACACACACACACACGAACAAAATAAGAAATCTGAGTAAGATTTCTTTTCTCACAAACCTGTGAGAAAAGAAATCTTTTCTTTTCTTACACAAACCTTTTTGTTTTGTCTTTTCTTACACAAACCTGTGAATCTACAATCATCTCAATAAAAATTTCAGCTAAAAAAAGACAAAGGCATATAGTACACCTGAAACTAATATAATACTGTATGTCAGTTATACCTCAATTCTTTAAAAAGGCAAATGATTTTATTTTTGTAAAGATTTTATGTATTTATTTGAGAAGGGGAGAGCAAGAGAGCATGCACGAGCTGGGGGAGGGGCAGAGGGAGAAGCTGGCTCCCCACTGTGCAGACAGCCTGATACGGGATTTGATCCCAGGACCCTGGGATCATGGCCTGAGCCAAAGGCCAATGCTTAACCAACTGAGCCACCCAGACGCCCCAAGGCAAGTGATTTTAGTAGATACTTTTGCCAAGAAGATGTACAAATGGCCAATAGGCACATGAGAAGATGTTCAACGCCATTAGTCATTAGGAAAAATCACACTGTCAAAACGATAAAACCACATTTCTTACTTTGTCAGTGGTTCTGATGGGAAAGGCAGATAGCAGGACATGATGTTGTGGGTGCGGACAAATCTGAGCCATGGGGTTGCCACTTCAGGAAACAGCCTAGAGGTATTTCAAAAAATGAAATACAGACTTACATGAGACGAGCAAGTCCACATCTAGCTCCCAAAGAAAGGAAAACATACACCCACACAAAGACTTGTACACAGTGGTCGTAGCAGCATGATTCTTAAGAGCCAAAGACTGGCAACAGTGCAAGTGTCCAAGAACTGATAAATGGAGAACAAAATGTTGTGTTTCCATGCAATGGAATACTACTTGACAATAAAAAGGAATGATGTATTACGTCATGCAAAAAAGTGGGAGAGCCTCAAAGCCATGGTGAAGCAAGCTAGACACAAAATACCACTAACTGCATGTTTTTATTTGCATGAAATGTCCAAAAAACAGAACATTATAGAGGCAAAAAAGTAGAATAATAGTTCCCTAGGGCTGGAACAGATGTGGGGAATGACTATTAATGGTCAGGAGGTTTCTTTCTGGGGGTGATGGAAATGTTCTAAAATCAGATTGTGTTGGGGCACCTGGGTGGCTCAGTGGGTTAAGCCTCTGCCTTTGGCTCAGGTCATGATCTCAGGGTCCTGGGTTCGAGCCCCGTATCTGGCTCTCTGCTCAGCAGGGAGCCTGCTCCCACCCCCCCCTTCTCTGCCTGCCTCTCTACCTACTTGTGATCTCTCTGTCAAATAAATAAATAAAATATTTTAAAAAAATAATAAAATAAAATCAGATTGTGGTAGTAAGGGTACATCTCTTTAAATATACTGAAATTCTTTGAACTGTATACCTAACACAGGTGAATGTTATGCTATGTAAACTGTATCTTAATCAAGCAATTAGAATGAAAAAACAAACCAAAAATAATCAACTAAACAAATACGTGCATTCTCAGAACGTATTTTAATAGTTTGCAAGTTGGACTTGAAACTGTGGAATATTTAAACCTGTGGTAAGTGGGTCTCAGTTTGTGTTAGGGACAGCCTGTCATTGTCACTAGTGAGACGAGGCACTCAGTGCTGCGTTCACACTGGGAACCAAGCCTTGAGACGTGGGTGACTAGCTTGAGGAACACGGCGAAGAGAGTGGGGAAAATCCGTGGGGATTTAGAAAGTTCTCGTCGTGCTGATGGAAGCTGCCTTAAGCCTTACCCCTTCAAAGTGCTTATGGTTCCCTTCACTCTGCACTTCTGCTAATCACTGCACAGGGGAAGGTACAGACTCTGAGCTGAGAACAAATTTCAGTTTATTTCCGCGTTTCCACCAGAAGGCTCCCCTCGCTGATCCTCTCCTAGCCCCAACTTAAATGCATGTTATTTAGTGAAGTTCATGGACAAACATTCTCTAGCCACAGCTCCTGACTCCTACAACTCAATTTACGGTCCCTTTTATATATCCTTGTCCCCTTTAAGCCTCCCCTGATAGATTCCATGGATAAATTAAAGAACAATATACTGAAAATAAAAATAAACTTACAGAGTCATAATTTCGATATAATTCAGCAACTACGCAGAATTGCCTACCACCTAATATCACACCAGAGTGCAAGCCAGGGAATGCATTGCCACTGAACAAAAGCAATGATGCTGTGGTCAGACCAGCCCAAGCACTGCACTCCCATAAAGGGAAAATGCTTCTACGCTTTGTCATGCATTAATTAAGAGCTCAGTGCTCTTCCATATATCTTTGCTCAGTGGCCCAAGGATCTAAGTGATTACCACCTGGATTTGATGAGTCAGACTCTAAATATTAAAACATCCCCCCAGGCAATGTCTGTTGCTCATATCTGTCCTTTTGTGGCTAGAGATGCTAACTGTTTGGGAGGCTCAGGTCCCCAGGCTCTTACCCAGCCCGACAGCCCTCCTCTGCAGAGATCAGCCTCCACAGAGGTTGGTTCAGCCCCAAGAAGAAACCCACAGAAATCCGCAGGCACGGTGTATGGAGAGAATTTTAGCGACTGGGCTGTGGGCAAGCTACCTGCTGGATTGTCTCCGTTTCCCCTTCAGACTCCTTCTCCATCTTCCTCTCTCCTGCTCTCCCCCAGGAGACGTGGGCTGGACGGACTGCACCAACGGGGCTCCCTTGCCCTCTTACTTCCAGGTAGATCTGGCTGATGAGCAGAAATTGACAAGGCATGGGGGACCAGGGGGAGAGAGACAATGGGGTATTTATTTCCCAGCTGTCCCTGGTCAGCACCCGGGTTGCCCACAGGTTAGGTGGTCCTCTACCCAAGACTAAGTGTTCCTCTCCAGGGCCCTGTTCTATAATGGAGGGTCTTGCTGGACCAGCAACCACTTCTGTAGCTTGTTGCTCAGGCTTAGGGGAGTGGCAAAGAGTCCCTGTTGCAGCTAGCCCCTGGGTGCGTCCCTACCGCTTGTTAGATTCCCATAACCCTACCCACTCCTTCGTTGACATTCCCTTCATGAAACTTTCTTCAGTCACTGCTTTTGAGAGTGCTATTTCCCGCCACCATCCAAGCGGCTGATAGGAGTTAACATTGGGGAGGAGAATTAGGAAGAATTGATCAACGGTTTAACATTTTATTTTATCCTGCTCTGTAGTTTTTTTTTTTATATATTTAAAAAGTGAGTAGGTGTTTCTTTGATAGTGTAAATACACACGCGTGCGGGCATGCGCAGAAGGGTACCTCATTTTTGTAGCATGCTTCCCATTCAAACATTTGCAGAGCTTTTCAGTACTTCACCAGCCGTGGTGGAGGAAACGTGAGCCCGCATCTCTTCCCCAGTGACATGTTAGCATCGAGCCCGCGATGTGCGCTCCCACGGTGCTTAGAAGGCCCACGCACCTTTCCAACACCAGGCACCTTATGAATCTGGGACCTTATTTCGAGTCTGGGACGTGGGCAATCTTACACAGAGCCCGTTTAAAACTCCTAGCCCAAGAGAACAAAAGGCACAGGTTGGAGTGTGGTAGACAGCGAGCTCATCTGCTCACTGATCCTAAAGACATAAAATTGTTTTTATTTTTGCTTTTGCTTTGTCTAACCAACTATCTGTGCTTTGATCAAAAGTACAGGGATAAGTCAACTTCCAGGCCTCAGATTTTAGCTAACAGCTTAACTTGAAGCTATTATAACTCTGGCCCCATTTAACTGGATTTGAAGGCCCATCGATGAAATGGATTTAAATCTGAGAACCTCAGACTGCTAGCCTGTGCTTAGTTGGAGACCCCTCTGGGTTGCTATCTCATGGCCAGTGACCTTGAGCTGACCCATGGCTTCCTTCTGGTTCCCCAACAAAGAGAAAATCTTCTCGCTATTTCCTTCATTCTCATTAGGACTTTCCTACCTTCTCTGATTTCCATTTTTAATTTGCTTTTGCTTCCTAAATTCACTTTTTTCCTCGGTGAAGAATCTTAGTTCCCAAAAGTCATGAGAAACTTTGTAATTCCAAAATGAGACCCAAAAAAGGCATCAATCAATCAAATCAAATGGTAGAAATATTGGTTGAGTTGTTTGGAATCAAGATGGTTCCTCCTCATAGACCACAGTTGCCATAACCACAAACACACACACACACACACACGTTCCAGAAACACAAGTATGCAAACACTAAATGTAAAGGAGATATAATCCGCATTCATAGACCATATGTCCAATTAGAGGCCCAGGAATAATATGTTCTATACATTTGTGGCTCGTCTATATCTCAGTACATTTTTTCTTGCACCCCCAGATGTGTGAGAAATATAGCTCTACTGTTCTTTAACTCACACCATTCTATCTTTCAAGCCATCTCTACACCATTACCATTTCATCAGAGTGGGAGAAGCTAACTCTCATTCAACTCTTTACCTGAGGTTGTATCTAGGCTTTGGGTGGTGGTAGCAGGAGTCTCACATCAGGCCAAGGTGTCCAGAGGGGGAGAAGAGTCAGTCAGGCCCTCGCTGTCCTCAGTCCACATCAGCATCCACTTAGACATGCATTGCCTGCCTGGTCCTTGGTATTTGGTCTACACACGTGCTCACAGAGATAGTTGCCTTCCAACATGCTCACTCCTTCAAGTTTTAGGGTCCTCACCCTGAATCTTGGGGTCCTTGTGGATACCCAAGAATCATCCTGCTACCATCCCATAGCTACCTCTTCTCCAGAATCTGGTGGCCTCCTGGGGCCTCAGGAGGGCAGGGAACACATCCTCTCTCCACCCTCAGACACACAAGCCTGTCTGCAGTTTTGTGGCTGCCCCAAACCATGATCAGAGATGCAGATGCTGGGCTCGTCCTCCTGGAACCCCCCAACATCTTCACAGTTACTGCCTTCTATCACTTTCATTCTGCTCTTACTAAGCAACACTTGTTCTTTTAATTTTTTTTTTAAGATTTTATTTATTCATTTGAGAGAGAGAGCACGAGCAGGGAGAGAGGCAGAGGGAGAGCAGGCTCCCTGTCAAGCCAGGAGCCCAACCCGGAGCCTGATCCCAAGACCTGGAGATCATGACCTGAGCCGAAGGCAGCTGCCCAACTGACCGAGCCACCCAGGTGTCCCTCTTGCATTTTTTTTTTTACTGGCAAAAGTAAAAAAAATTTTGTTTTTTTTTACTGGAGGCCAAAATGAATGCTGAGAGGAGCAGGACGTTTGCACAGACGTGAGATGCCCCAGGACCTAGTCAGCATGGAAAGACCTTCTGGAGGATATACTGTGCCACCACTGGATCCATTTAAAAGAGAAATATAATAATTGTACTTTAAACTATCACTTTTATAAGACTTTGGAAATTAAATCTCACTTAAATCTATTTCAATTTATGGTTTAAAAACTTGGGAGTATCATCAACCTGATCATTTACAAGGGTTCAGTGGTCTTCCAAAATCTTCTGGGGGTAGGGGGGTGTCTGACCAAAGTTTGAAGGCCAACTACTCCAGAAACTAAAAGAAGACTTGCATTTGAAATGGATCTTGAAAAGTGAGTTGAACATTGCAGGGGAGATGTGTTGGGGAAGGGAGGTCCGTGTAGACAACTGCCCTCCAGAGTCAGAGAAATGAAAATGCAGGCATATTTGGGAAGCTGTGGGGAGCTGGTGTAACTGGAGTGCACAGGGAGGGCCTGATCTCTCCCTCTGATGGGCCTACACTTGTTTTTAGGCAAAAAGGAGAAATGAGTAAGTCTGATGAAGATCAACCCTTGGCCAATACTAAGAGGACACTGGTTGAAACTTCTGGAAACTTAACATCCAGAATATAAAGAACTCCTACAATTAAACAGTAACAACAAAACCCAATTTAAAAATGCATAGATTTAGGGGCGCCTGGGTGGCTCAGCCAGGACCTACGATCAGTGTAGGTCGTGATCTCAGGGTCCTGGGATCAAGCCCCGTGTCAGGCTCCTTGCTCATTGGGGAGTCTGCTTCCCCCTCTCCCTCTGTCCCTATACCCCGCTCACGTGTTCTCTCACTTTCAAATAAATAAATGAAATCATATATACACACACACACACACACACACACACACACATGTATATGTGTATGTATGTGTGTGTGTGTGTGTGTGTGTGTGTGTATAAAATGTATTACTTAAACTCTGTAAAATACGTTTTAAAAATTGTGGTAAAATACACGTAACATAAATTCACCATTTTCATCACCTTAAAGCACACGGTTCAATGGCATTAAGTCCGTTCATAGTGTCGTGCAGCCAACACTGACATTTAGCTCCAGAACTTTCATCATCTTCCCAAACTCCACACTCAGGCGTCCCTGTTATGTATGTTTTAAATGGAAATATACATTTTAAAAATTTTCTGGAAGCTTAAACCTCTTCTTTGGAGACTAGAAAAGACCCGCTCAGGCTGCACACAGAGTCCGAGCTCATGCTGAATTGATCACCTTTGCCCTTTCTTAAAACCAGCCACACCATGGCTGCTCCGGGGGCCCTGCTGCCCACCACACCCATGGTCCTCTCTCGGTCCTGGTGTTTCCATCCACCTGGCGTCTTACACCCTCCATCCCTGCTGACTCCAGCACAGGGCTCAATATGCGCTGTCTGGAAAAAATCCATATTTTCTGTCCCCAAGAATGGGTCATTAGCTCCTCAAATATCCCCTTGGGCTACATTCCAGGCTGCTTAAGCCTCTGTCCTAACTGCATTGAAGTCTGTTTCCTCTCTTCCTCCAGTGCTTGCCAAACGCTCTCACTCTTGAAAAACAAATCATAAAATGAAGTAAAAACAAACCCAACTCTGCCTTATCCCACGTGCAGTTAAACCTCACTCCACCGAGTTCAAGTTCAGATCCTTGTAAGCTGATGGCCTCTGGTCCTCTGTTCCACAAATGCTACCGTGTGTCCGTATGTCCGCTGAGGGGCAGGGATGGAGTTTGACAAGGGCAAAGAAGACCCGAGTTCAGCCATTGTGACATCTGTGGCTCAGCAGGGGAACAAATACACAAACAGGAAATGACAGCCCAGAGACAGCCCAGAGAGAAAATGCAACCGTGGGAGTAAGCAGGGGGTGGGAGGGTGGCTGGGGCTGGGGGTGAGGGGCACCCAACCCAGTTGAAGAGATGGGAAGAAGGGCACCCCGGAAGGAGGAACCCTCAGGGGAGAAGCTTACAGCAGAGACAGGGGCTGACCCCCCGGGGTAAGCAGGTGTGTGTCCCCAAGATCCCACAGTCACCGCCTCATCTGTTTCCTACAAAGTGCTCTGGCTCTTTCTTATGGGTTGACAGCCCCCAGTTAGGCTTCTCAACTTTTTCTGTTCAAAACTTCAAAAGAACCAATACGAGAAGAGCAGCGCCCCATCTTTTGAGCTGTAACTCCTTGGAGAAACTGGGTTTTCAGGACGTCCCACACCCTGCGTCATCCCCCTTCCCCTCCCATTTTCCTCTTTCCTTAGCACTAGGCACAGTGGCACTGAGCAGAATACGCGTTATGGGAAAGCAACTTGAAGGTTCTAAAATCCGATCCAAACGGTGGGTGTGAATCATCATGATTCATAATCGGATGTTTGGTACAGAGGAAAGAGCAGAGGCTGAGATCCCAGGAACCCTGGGTTTAGTTCCTTCCTCTGACTCCATGCCCCGGAGTAAATTCTGAAGGTCTCTGCAGTGTGTGTAGGCATTTTCCTGTGGCTTACACTCCATATTCTTAGACACGTGCTCACCCCCAAGCACATGAGCACACACACACACACATATGCGTGGACAGGTGATACAAAATGTGGGAATATGTTTACATTTTTTTTAACACAAACTGTAGGCTTCTGGATGACCACTATACTATTCTTTAAATTTTTCTGAATGTTTGAAACTTTCATAACAAATTTAGAAAACAAAATTCCTACCCTCCAGCCATGTTTTGTCTGTGACCTGTGACTTTCCCTCCGTTCGGGACACCCTTCCTGGTCCCAGGCAATTTCGTACCACCTCTTCCTCTGATATCAAAATCTGCTCAGAAATGGATAGTTACCCGTTATCACCTCTTCTTCATTTCGGGCATATTTATGCTAAGTTCTTACTTTTTAAAAAGAGCATTCACATGTTATCTCTAACTGTGACATAAAGGTGTTGTGTCTTCTTTAAAGGGGTTCAGGATGAGTGAGTGTGAGGATGGGAGGGCCGGGGAGGCTGTCTTCCCAGAGCCCCATAAAGCACACGGTTAAGGCTATGTCTGCCTGTCTACACCCACGCCTGCACAGCACGGTATCCCCCTTGAAGCCACATGTCTCAAGTGGGTCCTGCTGTAAACTGGCTGCTGTGCTGTCCCCTTAGCCCTCTAGACCAGCGATGGCTCACTTGGAAAATAAGGCGATTGCACCAGCTGGGGACGGGACTAGCCCCCCCCCCCCCACCGGCTGCTCATTAAGCATGTGGATGTCAGGGCCCCGCTATGGCGTCAACAACATACGAAGCACTGTTGGGTTCCCTGCACAACTCTCTTGAGCTACGATGCACAGATGTTTATGACGAAACAGGGTGGGCTGTGTCCTCACAAGGGAGCGTCTCTCCCACGCCTCCTTTCCTCCCCTCCCCACACCCCCTCCTCACCGTCCATTATTCACAACTGTAAGCTGGACCTTATCAGCCCAAAGGGAATGGCTCTCCTGACGCTGCTGACCTGTGAGCCTCAGGCAAGAGAACTCAGAAGAAGGTGGAGTGGAGGCAGATATTCAAAAATCTAGAAGCATTTTCTTTTTTGGTCATCCTTTAAAACGAAACAAAGCTGCTCATCTCTTTCTCGTTACATTCGACTGTATTTTATAATCCACAGTGCCTTGGCTGCAGTTGAGGCATTTTCTTGTTGTTCAGAGCTCTCTTTCTTGGTGTATTTTTTTGGGAAAAGCTTCGTAAAAGCATATTTCAGGCTAAAAATATAAATACTTTCCTTTAGGAAGTCACCGCTCCCTTCCCCTCACATATTTGAGGAAATACTGCAGATATAACTGTGATGATGTTAAAAAGGAAACCGAACCACAAAACAAATTCCCTTCCAATGTTTTCACGGGAGCCAATAAGAGCCGATGGTCCAAATGATGGGAGGTGGGTGGGGGCCTCTTTCCCCTCAATGTCACAGACGGCCTTCCGTTCTCTGTGGGCCGAATGTTAAATAAATCTAAACGAGAGTCAACAAAGGTCCTTTTCATTCTGGGACATACAAAAATGCAGGGCCTAGTCCTGAAGTTTCAAGTCTCGGAGACCTTCTGTCGGCTGAGTGAGCTACAGGAATTTAATGATTCTGGGGAATGATCCTCGTGCAGAAACGATGGAAGCCCAGAGCTGCCTCTGACCGGCTTCAGCAGTGACCCCTCTTTCTTCCCCGACTGCTGTCCTGCCCCAACTTGTCTGGATTATGGGATTATCAGGAGACCAGCACTCGGGGTGGGGTGGGGCCGGGAGTCCTTGAAGGAGCCCTGACCGCTTTGTCTTTTCTTCGGCACCTTTCAAAGACTTGACAAAAGCCAATTGAGAAAAGCTTTCTTTCCAAACCGGTGTGGCTCAGGCCACAGGTACACACACCTTGCTCTCACCATCGAAGGCGTTACGTCCACGCAACAAGAAGTTACAGGTGCTGGTTGAACGCACGCTATGGGCAGCTGAGCCAGCACACAAAAATAAGATTCAGGCTATCTAGCAGTTTGATGTCCACCTGGAAATCATCATCAATGAGTTACAGAACAGTTCGAATACAATAAACTGCTAAAATCTGTGATGTGACCCGAAAGATGTGTGCAGTCTGAGTTGAGTGTCGGGGGGAATGCTTTACAAGGAACAAACAAAAGAGAGTAGCAGTCATCACCATGGACTTTGATGGCCAACTGCCCTGGTCCAGTACTTGGATCCGGCGCTTATTAGCTGTGGGGCCTAGGGCAAGATACTTAACCCATTTTTGCCTTAGTGTCTTCGTCTGTAAAATGGAGGTAATACAAGCACTGACCTCATAAGGTTGTAATAAGGAATACACACACACCAACACACCCATGTGCGTATATATACATATATATGCATATATATATGTATATATATACAGGTATTTATTTTTTAATCCATTTTCACACCAGAGTGCACCTTGCATGACAACAGGAAATACTGATTCTTTGCTGCTAGGGTGACTGTCTTGTGTCAATTTAGCTAAATTGCACCTGCGTTTCCAGCATTCTCTTCCCTGCATCTTCCTGGGTCACGGATCTGCGGCCACACCCTGTCGCGTGCCTGCTGCTTCTCCACTTCCCACCAGATCTCTTCCTTCGGTTTCTCTGAGTACTGTGCCAGGCATGCGCGCAGCTCCATGGTGCAGACCACCAGCCTCTCCCGCAGGGTCCCTGTGCCATCGGAGTAGAGGCAGTGACAGACGGAGAGGCTCTGGTTTTTTCTCGTGGGTCACAGTCTGCCTTGGGGATCCCATTTCTAGTCTTCCTTCCTCACTAATTGGTCCTAAACAATAAAGACTGAAGGATCATCAGCTGACAGAGAGGCAACAGCCTTGCACAGAGGCCCCCGGCAGCTTCTACAATAGTGCAAGGTCTAGTTCCTAAAATAAATCCATTATTCTGCATCACTGAGAGTGACTTGGCTTCTCTGGTCCCGGACTTATAGGGAAATGGTGTCAGACATGGTTCCAAAAGATGTGTTCTCTGACCCAGTTCTAGGCTCTCTGAAATTGGTTCTCTGATCTGAGTCAATGTAAAGGCATTAATAATTCAGAATCATTAATAATAACTGATAATGGGGTCTGTGAGATGCACAGCAGAAATTAATGATTACCTGCCATCCAATGTCTATAGCAAATAAAGCTTTGGGTGACAAAGTTGCTTCTTCCACAAAAACCTTCATATATAATAGAGTTGTTTGGTTGCATTCTGGAGAACTTGGGGGAGAAAATGATACACTTAGGGTTTTAAATTCCCAACTCAAGGTCTGACGAAAGGACGAGAAATTTGTGCTTGCCCTATAACCGAACATTTTCCCAGCAGCCACAGGACCAAGATTTCTGAAAACCAGGCCCAAAGTCCAATCCAGTTGAATGGCCAACCTTAAAGGATCTTTTTTTAACTAAAATTAAGGAAATGATTGGAAAGGAGTGGGACCCTAAAAATTGAGAAGGGGACATATAGGCAGAGCCAACACCTGGGAACCTTGAGTCCCCAAGTTCTGCCAAGTCTTCTTTGCCAGTAGAAGAAATTCTTTCTCCCATGTCTGCGGAAGTTTTCATCCTTGTGCCTGAAGATCCTGAAATGGGCCTCTTCCGAGGCTTTACACGAGAGACTGGTGACCTTCCTCGGGGTGAACCTATTGATTCTAGACCAGATTCAAATTCCAGCAGGTACAACATATGACCTATGAGGTTGCCGTACACACCAGAACTACAAGATTTTACCAATTTACAGCAACAGAAACTTGGGGAGCAGGCTTGGGAATCCAATAAACGTGTTGGGTCATAGTGGAAGGAATATGATGCTGAATTGGGCTGGATTGCTTATATAAACGTATAATAATGTGTGTCACATTACATGTAACATGTAATAACATGTAATAAAAACATGTAAACATGTAATCATATAATAATGTGTGTTACATCCTGATCCAATGTGTGAGCTCAATGGTGGGGAGTGGCTCTAACAGTCTCCTTCTTTGGTTGGCTGAAACCTAGTAACTTGGTTACCTGGACCCAAAGATAGTGACACCGAAATGTTAAGGAACTAGCAAAGAGAAAGCTTCTGGTACACAATAAATAGAAAATGGGAAAGGGTAGGACCCATTTCAAATATATTCGGTCTTTAGGAATAAAGGAAAGGAGTGGATTATCTTCTTACACACGTCTGAGAGATCCAGCCCCTGTGAAGTTCATCTCTGCTTTTGACACTGATTGCAAATGAGAATATCATGGATCGCTTTTTCCCAGCCTTGGGTACCACTGCAACTGGCAAATATTGTTGCCCACCAGAGTCTGGGAGGGGTGGTTACTTTCAAGGAGAGATTCCAATTAAGTCATCCAGCCATGCAAGCACAGAAGCTTTCTTCTTTCTCCAACTGTTCCCTCCCCATGGTAGCAGGCCCTTTGGTTGGGTCACCTGAGCCTTCTCTCCAGTTCCAAGGGCTCAGATCTACCAATTCCAAGACCACAGTCAGGAATCCGATGTTCTATCTTTTTGTGTGAAGGAAGTTTAAACTCCTTCATTTGTATTGTGGCTTGAATTAACACGGCTGGGGCCAGAGTCCAACAGACCTCACGAGCCAGCACTAGACAAGGAGGGAAAGAGGAGGTGCCAGCGTTCTGTGCCAGCCCTGGGGGGCTCAGCACTCACCCTGCTCCTGTCCCCAGACACCCTCCAGTCCGGGAGAGTTTCGGCAGAAAGAACCCTCACGAATCTAAGGCATAAAGTTAGCTTCCTGCATTTTTCTTCTTTTAAGCAGATCCAATCCCCAAATACTCTTTGTGCTCTTAAATTCTGCTTCTTATTTGGAAAAAAAAAAATAATACACACTCTTTTTCTTTTCTTTTCTTTTTGAAAATTCTTTCTTATATAAAGACCTTAGCCCTTAAAAGGAAATTTTTAAAAAGAAAACAATTGTGCAACAGCCTCTCAGCAATCTAGATCCCAATGTGTGACCTAAATGATTGATTTCTTAAAACTCTGGGTGTAAGTAGGAAGAGGAAAATTGTTCTGAAAATCATTGCCCACTGCTGAGATCACGTGTAACATCCACGGATGCTGATATCACTTATGCTTCCAGGAAATCATTCAAGGGGCAAGACTGGTCTCCTTCTCTGAACTGACGTGGAGCTTGTCAATTTGATTAAATTTTAATATCTTTTAATCTATAATTTGAATTTTTGCTTAGAAAATTTTGTCCTTTATCTCACCAATATTAGCGGGGAAGTTGAGCTATCACAGTGTAAGGGGTTAACTCAACATCAATTACTTATTAAAAACATGTAATCAAAAATCTAAGGTTTGGAGGCACCTGGGTGGCTCAGTTGTTAAGCATCTGCCTTCAGCTCAGGTCATGATCTCAGGGTCCTGAGATGAAGCCCCACACTGGGCTCCCTGATCAGTGTGAAGCCTGCTTCTCCCTCTCCCACTCCCCCTGCTTGTGTTCCCTCTTTCACTGTCTCTCTCTCTCTCTCTGTCAAATTAATAAATAAAATCCTCAAAAAAAAAAAAATCGAAGGTTTGGTTAAATGCTGCACCATGTAAACCAACATATTTGAATTTCGATTTATAAAATTATTAAATTCAGAGAAACGTATTGCAATTTTATGTTTTCTCAATTGTAAGATAAGGAAAATAATATTGTCTGCTGTTACCACTGCCTAAGAACCTAAACAGAGTTTTGCAGGCACAATTAGCTAATAATTGCTATTTTGATTTATACCACTGTAGTAATTTTATGCTAAATTTTCCAGTATCAAAGCAGGGGTAGAGACATTTTTTAAAGATGACCATTATGCAAGTGCAAACTTAAACAATTCTGCTTACTAGGATTTGCAACCTAAGACATCCCCTTAAAACAAATCCAAAACATCCAAAGAACGTATATATGTGAGCAAGGGTGAGTGTGTGTGTGTGTTTGATATATACACACGTATCACCTTTTCTCACAGGTGCTGCCTTCATGTTCTTCCATTAGCATGACAATATTTATAGCAAATCTCACTATATACAGTAAATATGTTAAAATAATCTTTCATCTAAGTTAACAAGTCAAAATTTTTAGATCCACACTCCTGAAGTTCCCCTAAAGTCTGTCTAATTCAATGGTAAGATTCATGAAATGTAAATATTAGTACGTTCTTTTTTTTTTTAAGATTTTATTTATTTATTTGACAGACAGAGATCACAAGTAGGCAGAGAGGCAGGCAGAGAGAGAGAGGAGGAAGCAGGCTTCCCGCTGAGCAGGGAGCCCAATGCGGGGCTCGATCCCAGGACCCTGGGATCATGACCTGAGCCGAAGGCAGAGGCCTTAACCCACTGAGCCACCCAGCTGCCCCTAGTACGTTCTTTTTTTTAAGATTTTATTTATTTATTTGAGAGAGAGAACAAGCAAAACAGCTACAATTCTATTTTTAAAAAATGATTATCATTAAATTAAGAAGTTCTTTGTCTTGGTTAATTGTTGAGAATTATGGTGCCCAAAAGATGTAGGGGTCCCCATAAATCTAATTTAAATGACATCTCACGAACTATTTCTTCTTAGTCTTGCTGGTGAGTGGTGCTTTCTGAGACATTTAATTGAATCCTAAGTAGGGTTGCCAAATAAAATACAGGACATCCAGTTAAATGCGAATTTCAAATAAATAATGAAAATGTTTTCAGTAGAAATATGTCCCAAATGTTGCAGAGCATATACTTATCCTAAATTTATTTTCATAGTTTATCTGAAATTCAAATTTAACTTGCCATCCTATATTACTGAGAACTTTATTAAGCTTTATTAAGTTATTTGTGTATCATAAAATTCCACCAATTTAAGTATATAAGGCAATGGGTTTTACTATATTCACAGAGTTGTGCAGCCATTATCACAATCCAATTTTAAAACATGGTATCACCCTAAAAAGAAACCCTGTAACCATTGTCAGTCCCTCCCCAGCTCCAGGGCCCCCTTATTCTGCAGCCCTGGGCAACCACGAATTTACTTTCTGTCTTTACAGATTTGCCCATTCTGGACATCTGACCTACGTGGTCTCACCCAACATGTGGTCTTCTGTGACTAGCTTCTTTCACTTAGCCTGATTTCAACGTCCATCCATGTTGGAGCATATCACCAATGCACCTGTATTTTTATTTCTTAATCTGGCAACATTAATCATAAGGCAATATGGACTAGAACCATTTTGCCCAGGATAAGATGAAAAACCGTTCTTTACTACCAGACTCCGATTCAAACTGATCTGTGGAGCTACTCTGTCAAATTCTCCCATCTCCTTAGGACTCACAGAATTTACCGTTCTAGATTTGGAGACCTGGGGTCAGAAAGAACTAGGCTCAAGGCAACAGGATTGGGGCAGTTACTGGAGAAGATGCCAGGCGCCCGGAGTACAGGATGGAGAAGATTCTGGTGCTCTAGCCGGTGCTCAAAAGGGCCTGAGCTGGTCATCACACAAATACAAGGGGAGCGGGGGTCAGAGCTGGGTGTCTGCTTTCCATACCTCTGGGCCTTTGAAGATGTCTTCTGTCCTTTCTTTTTAGCTCTCCCCTGGATAATGGTTATCACCAGATTGTCCCTCCGTGAGATTTGAGAGGAAGGATAAATAACACAAAGGGGGTTAACCCTCAAGTTGAAGGGCGGGCTAGCCCTGCCAGGGATAGTGAGCGGTCTTCGGACAGGCGGAGGAATAGGATTTGAAAACAGTCGTACTGTGCAAGTCGGAAGGACCCAATTTTACATCTGCCGACAAGGCTCTCCTTGCACCTCCCAGATCCCACTCCCAACCCACCCCAGCCGTGATTCCTACCACCACCTATGATAGCCACCAGCAAGGAGGTGGTGATTGAAGACGCCAGGCCCTGCCTTTGACCCTGAGAGTCCCTTGCGTTCATGGCCTCGAGAACTCGGCTATGCGTGGTAAACCACTGCTCCGAGATTTTCCTATTAGGACTACGGAGGAGGAAGCATTAAAACTTCACCCAACAACTTAGCCAGATGATTACTTTATTCTGTTCTTTCCTTGGGCAACGTTACTCTTTGCCTTCCTCCGAATTAGAGAACCGTATTTGCTTCGTTTGGACAGGTGTCTGGAGAAGTTACATGACTGCTCCCGAGGGTGAGTGAGAGAACCTCGTCTCCTCAGGGATCAAGCAGCAAGCTCAATGCCTCCCCTCTGCCTTGCGTGACAGGATGCTCTGTGCACGCCTGATGGAATCCAGGACACCGTCCCACACCCTCCCCTTGTAAAATATGTATTTCCAACTTGATGTATCTTTCAGCTTAAGCCTTCATCAAAGCTGTAGCCAGCATCCAGAACTCCCCCAGAGGGCCTCACGCTAACACTTCTCTCTCCCACAGAGAAAGGAACCCGCTCTCACCCCACAGTACATGCTCAGCTGGCGGAGTGAATTTTTATCACATTAAAAGAAGAAAAAAAAAACACCCACTAACCATTGTTCTCCAGAAACTCTTGCAAAAAGGTCAGCTTTAATGCAATGCTTATCAAAAGCATTTCAAGGAATCCAGGGTTTGGCTAATTTGTTCCAAAACTTTAGTTTCTTTAGGTGATTTTTGTTTTTTGTTTTTTTTTGAAGTTCCCAATCCCCTTCAAATTCCAAATATTCACGGTTCCCCCAAGAGCAAGCTGTCACCCTTTGTGGCACAGTAGCCCTGAGGCGTCATTCTTGCCTGTCAGGATTCTAGAAGGAGATGAAAGAATGATAAATAGAAGCCGCTGTGGGTGAGTTTGTCTAAAGGACAGGAGGTGCCTTTTGGGCTGTGGGAGAGGGATCGGTGGGCCGAGGAGCCCGGAGCCTCCAGGAAGGCAAGCTACCCTGCTCCCAGCTCTCCGCTGCCTCTGGGCCCTCAGCCTGCGCCCCCCCAACACCCCCAGACCAGCTCGGTGGAGAGAAGACTTGCATTTCCCAGTTGGACCTCATCGTGCTCGCGAATTAACAACAGCGAAACATGAGGAGACGACGTGCACATGGCATGTGTAAAAACAACATAAAACTACCCGACAAAAGAGAAACGTGTAAGAAACAAAACCCAGAGCCACCAGACGAGCCACGAGCTTCACTGGCTCACCCTGGGCCCAGCAACTTCTGAACAGATCTCCCTTGAGGGACCTCTCGGAGGGCGTCCGTCAGTGTCATCTCATCAAGCTGTGCATCGGGCGCCACGCACTGGACAGGCCTCCGGCGTGAGCGAGGGAGCGTGGCAGGATGACACCGGGCCCTCGGCTGAGAACACCCAACGCATTTCCTGCAGCTGCCCGTGATGCACTCGTTCTCTCAAAATAAAAATTGCAATTTAAAAACAAATTACCGAATTCCAAGATTTTAAAGAGACGTGTGTCCTCGCAAATAGAGTGAACACTCAGAGCGGAAATTCCCCAGGAAGATAAGGGCTCACCAGGGTCTCCCATCGGCCGTAATGCTATGTCTTAGCGGTCTCGATGACCCAAAGCGAGAAGAGCATTTCAGCTGTGGCTCCTTTACTGGGCAGATCTTTTGATGTGGGGTAATTGGGAGGACTCCCCCTCAGCACCCCAGTACAACACTATGCTTCTCCGTATCTCTATGTGTACCCATGAACACACATGTCCACATCCACCTACTTACACCCACATGCACATACATACATACATATATACACACACACTTATCCTCTGTCCGGCTCTTTACTAAAATTAATCCATCTAACTCACCCCTGGATTTCTTTTAGCTTGAAATTCCAGGATCCTGTGTTGCGCTCGTCAGTATCTGGCTGAACCCAGAGGAGACAGACCCCAGGACAGGACTATGCTTTTAGAAATGGGACGTTCTGGAGCATAGGGTGCTGCTAAGGGAGGGAGCTCCAGTGGGGGACCCGCGGCTGCCAAGGGACTGTCGGACAGGTAGAGGACTCGGACGAGAGCTGTAGAGGAAGCAAAGTCAAAGTTGGCCACGTTTTATCCAGAGCCAGCCCTATACCTGCAAAACCGGATTTAATGGCAAACCATCTAAAAATACGCTCATTGAAAAGAGTCCACAGATCCTCGCCTCTGAAGAAACGACTGCAGGACACCAGGGGATCAGTATTTGAGCTTTCACTGTAATGCCTAGAAAAATCTGCATTTACACAGTCAGTATTCTCCTACCCTGGAGTTAAGCTTTTGACTTCTTTGTTGAATCCTGGCAGAAAAGGGGCCGGAGGTTAATGGGCTGGGGAACCCAAGGCTCCGTGATACAGAAACTGCACATTCTTTTATCACTTGAGCTTCTACGCAGTATCAGACTGAGTAAATAAAGTCACACCCCACTCATGGGCAATCCCAGTATATAACAAATGCCTCCGTGGGAGCCAGGAAAGCAGAAGAGGACCTCATGATGGCGTGGAAATTACAGGCATCAGAAAACAATGTCTGGGGTTGACAGAAAGGGACAAATGGACGGACGGACAGACAGAGCACCGTGCAACTGTTTTTATTAACCTGCAAAGCAGGCAGCCCACATTTTGTACCGTATATTGGAGGGAACCAAAGTATTCTAAAGAAATCAATTAAAAAAAAACTTGCATGCTTCAAGACTTTGCTTTGAACAAGGGCACTGAGCCATGATGAGTGATGCAAGCCTGGTTCGGGGGGAAGGTAGGAAGGAGAGACTCAACACAGAAAAGAAGGGCCAGACACAGGGATGTTGCAAAGAGGAGGTGTGCCCTGGAGGGCTGGGACAGGGTCTCTGTCCTTGGCTATGAGGCCAAAATGTTATCAGCTAACCTCTAATTACAAGGAAGAGGAAATCAATGTCAACACCCAGAACTGTTTATATTCCTGTCTGAATGAGCTATCATCTTGTCTCACTGAGCCCAAGCTTTCTCGGCCATCTCTGAGTGAGGAAACCTCTAGCTTTCTGGTTTACCTCTGTGTGTGCTGCATGTGACATCTGCATTAATACACTTTATTCTATTCAAGGGAACATCCTTGGCCTGTTATTAAGACTATTTAAGGCTAAATTAGACAGTTACAGCAAACTTGGAATTGGGCTTTCTAACTCACAGAAATTAGAAATGACAGAGAATTCATTTACCCAAACACAAATGCTAACATCGGCAAGAAGTGGCAGGTAATAACTACAGAAGGAAAGAAAAAAAAGATAAACTCTCCACGGCCAACCCAAGTGCCACAGAGTGTAACAGACTTCAACCTCATCACAGAGCCACCGTGACACACATTTGATGGCCGAAGTCTGCCCAAAGAAAAGCACAGTTGGAATCTGTACATTTGATTTAAAATGCTGAAAATTAAGCAAAGGGAGTTTTAAAATATTTTGTCAAAGGGGTTAAAGAAAAATAGGAATTTGATTATCTTCAGCAAGTTGTCAAGGGATGTGGACGGTTGAGGTCTCTACTGGTTGAATAGATAAATTCTTGTCCACCCAGAATCACGAAATACGACCTTATTTGGAAATAGTGTATTTGGTATTTGGTGAGTGGTAAGTGAAATATACTTGGCTTTGAACTAGTCACTGAAGTTGGACGATGGGTACAGAGGCAGTGCCATATTATTCTGATTTTTTGGTAAAATACTTTTAGTGTAAAAAGGGCAGCTAAACTCTTAGTGATTTCTATAAACAGTAAAATAATCACAATTAATTTCTCTTCTATTTTTGCATTTTGCTGCCTGTTTTCCCTGGGGGGAAAAGTGCCTCCTCGGAAGAGATTATTTTATTATCTTTCATTCTACTCTGCCCGGGACGAATATGCTGGGGTAACACTGGTCACAGTTCTGTAGAGTATGCTACCTAGGAGGAATTTAACCTAACTTAGGAAACGGTCAGGACTTGACTTGCCTTTTTCTATTTGTAACACGATTTGGCAGAGGTCCTGCACCTTAACACAGTTTAATGTTTAAGGGCACTCGATTCAGCCAACGCTGAGAAAACCATTCCACCAATTAGTAGCGGGTCCTGTCTTCTGCACAACCCTGCAGTGCATTCCATTCCATCCAACGGGCAGAGCAGAAATGAATGGGAACTGTGTGTAAGAGGGAGGGGCTCCCTTCCTGTGTAGATGCTCTGTGATTGACAGCAGTCTGGTCATTCATCTCTGGGTCAAGCACAAATCCCATGGGGACAGGGAGGAACATGGTGGGGAAGCCCAAGAAAACAGCCACTCTTTACTTCCCCGGACAGGGTAATGTATCTACTCAGGTTTCCCTTCCCACCCCTGGGGAAGACAAGAAAGTAAGAAACCTGTTAGATGTTTCCGGTCATCTCAGCGGCGAGTCCTACCTGCCTGTGAATGGAGACTGTCATGAGTTGTTCATGCGCTCATTTAACAGGTATTTATTGAACACAACCATGTGTCAGGCGCTCTTTCAGGCCAGTTCAGGTATGTCGGCGAAAAAATATACCAAGGCGCCTGCCCTCATGGGTCTTACAGGAATGCAGATAATGCAGATAATCAACTATAAACATAATCAAGAAGTAAATAATCTAGAAAAAGAAATAGAGCAGGTTGTGATTGACGGGCTGGGGGCATTGCGGTTTTTTTTTTTTTTAATTTAATTTTTTTCAGTGTTCCTGCCGTTTTAAATAGAAGGTCAGAGGGGGGCTCCCTGAGAAAGCAACATTTAAGCAGAGTTGAGGTAGAAGAGGAGATTGGATTGCAGCTAGTTGGAGAGACAGTGTTTCAGGCACAAAGAAAAGAAGGGAAAGGAAGGGGAGGGGAGGGGAGGGGAGAGGAAGAAGGGGAAAGAAGAGCTAATTCCAGTATTCCGAGGCAGGAGCACACTCCAGTTCAAGGAATGTCAAGACAGCACGGGAGCACGGTGAACAGGGGCTTGAGTAGCAGCAGAGGAGATCAATAGTAGGTGATGTCTGGCCTTGTAGAAACTTCCAGGTCACTTCGTGCACTTGGCTTTTCCTCTGAATGAAAGAGGAACCACTGGGGAGATCGGGCAAAAAAGTGTCAAGATCTGAGAGCTTTTCCGGGCTTGTTCTGGCTGCTGTGTCAATTCTAGACCATTGAGGTGGGAAGAAAAGCGGCAGATGTTGTGATGATCCCAGTGGCTGGAGAGAGTCGTAGCAGTGGGGTGGTGAGAAGGGATCAGATTCGGGGTAGAACTGAAGTGACCTGTCCAAGATCACACAGCGACTCGGCGGCAGAGCCAGGTGACAACCCATCTTTCACACATCATGATCGGGCTCCTGCTTACTGCACGACCCCTCCCCTCGGTTGTCCCAGAGTCCTACCACCCTCTACAAATGCAGGTTTTTGCGCGGGGTTGTTGATTGTCTTGGAACTATCAGTGCATTTTAGCATACATCTTGCTGCCTCCTGGGAAATGGTTTGGGGCAAGAAGGCAGTATGTCAGCTCTCTGCTCTCTGCTAGCTACTGATCTTGTCATTTCTAGACGACCGTTACAAAACTTCTGGGGCATTCTCTGCTTTGCAAAGGAATACCTAGTAACAGGATACCAGTACGCCAACTGGAAGCACCCCATGGGGATTCTGTATGGAGACATTCTGCCGTGCGGAAGATAAACATCTGCTCCTGCCCCACGGCTGCCCAAGGAAGAGGCAGAGGAGCCACCACTGTAATTATAACCGTGATGCTTCCCTCGTACCCAGAAGGTTTCCGAGGACTTGGTGACTCTGTCTACTGCTTGGCAACATTTGCACTGAGTCCGTTCTCTTCCAATTTCCAGTCCTGTCTATCTGGCCAGGGAGAATTCTCAAAGCAGATACTCTGTTTCGTCTTGGCTTTTGGACTCTAAGAGGCAGACCTCAATTTAGATCTCCGACCTGAAGAATGACGCCAAGGGACCCAAAGAGTTACAAAGTCTGAACTAAACCAGACTTCAGTCTTGCCACAACTTCCTATATGGGGCCTTTCAGCAAGACCACTAGAATGTTAGCGCCAGAAAGGGATGTTTGATTCACTGATGTGTCTCCAGCTCCTAGGACCATCCTTGATACACTGGGACTGGAAAATATTTATTGCATATAGATGGGTAAGCGTCAGATTCACTCTTCGGAAATGTTTGTCTCCCAGTCCTTCAGATTTCTTTTTCTTGTCCGTTCTTATTTCTTGTCCTTTCTCCTTCCTCTCCTCCTACTCCTCCTTCGTCTCCTTTCTCATTTTATATGGATACTTGAGAACTCCTCCCTCACCCCACCGCTGCCCATTTGTCATCTTCCTTCTACCATTCTAGTCATTCATTAAAAAATTGGCCCATCTGAATGACAACTTAAACCACAAGCCACAATCAGGTACAACCCCTAGAAGCTTCCCAACAAAGTCTTGAAGCATTTAGGAGGAGACACCAGAACCCAAACAATTCCAAATGTGCCCTTTTCATTTCTAGCTCCATATAAATTTGAGATTGACTGGAACATATGGTCACATCCCTTTGTGATACCAGTGGTTTTTGTCAACAGATGACAATGAAAAGTCTTCTCAGACAGTGCAAAGGTCTTTCCCTTTGCAGCAATCCTTCTCTCACCAAGTTGTGTTTCTAATGGCCCAAGCCCCACTGAAAACTCTAGACGGTGTTTCCTAACTCAAGTCAAGTGATCTATATTGAAGTGATACACATTGGCCAAAATATGCTTAAGCTGACAACCTAGTAGGTCATCAAAGTCTAGGACAGCATGCAGATCTCAGACCTCTCAGGGATGAAGGGTCCAAATATTTGGCTGAATGGCTTCATGAGTCACCCTCACACCGAAACAATGCCTCTCTCCAGCTTTGTTCTGTCAGTGGTACTGCAGTCTTGTGGACACAAGCTCCAAACCAGGAAGCAGGGCGGCGGGGTCTCCTCCACACTGTAACTCAGGAATACCATAAAGGTGTCTTCCCTTTTCCTCGACCTCTCCAAGCAGATTCCTCCTTATTCTCTGACAACTGAAATTTCATAATTTATTGTCCTGGCTTAAATCCAGGAGAAGGGAAAAGATGTGAATTTCCTTTCGAGCACTGTGTGCCAGGTACAATCTTATTCATTCTCTAAATCAATCTTACGCCTCAGACCCTTTTACATATGAGGGAACTGTAGCACAGAGATGCTGAGTGATTTTTTTCAGGGTCACAAAGCAGGTAAATGGAAGAGATTATTGCTGAACCCAAGTTGGGCTGACACCAGAATCTGATTTATCTAGTACTAGGCTAATATCTAGTATCTAGGCTAATATCTAAGTGAGCCTAGCACTATATTAAATATTTGTCTTATTAGATATATATTATCAGAGTCAGTAAGTTTATCAGGGTACTACCTGATGAAGGCCCCCCCCCATGCCTCTGTACCGAATAAACCCCTCACCCCAGTGCCAGTGGTCTTCAGTCAGTGACTTCCTTGACCCTAGGGAGGGATAACCCTATACTGACTCCCAGAATTCCCCACTGGCATTAAGCTCCAGGTGTCCACCAAGAGATGTGCTCTATAATACACCTTGTATTGGCTGCCATTCTGTTCCTTTCTCAGTTCCCAACCTACCCATATGTTTCTTGGTATCCTTTCCAAAATAAACTCCTTGCACTTGAATACTTTTCTCAGGGTTCTAAGGGTCTGCCTCTTTGGAACCCAAGCTAAGGCAGTTGGTACCTGTCCTAAATAGAGATTTTTCAGGGGAAGAATTTGCAGACTTTGAGATAATCAAACATTGGCAGGAACAGAAGAACCTGTCAGCTCTCATTTGCTCCCAAATAGTCTTAATTAAATCAGCCATTTATTCCTTATCTCATGAGCTACAGCCAGGGAGATAAAGTCATATATGTGTCCATGAACATGGATCATTCCAGTTTTAGGGAAGAAGGATCAAGCAGGGACAAACGCCCTGTCCTTATGGAGGTTATAGTCTAGTGGTTGCAAGGAGATTTTTAAAAAGAACCAACTAGATGCCCTGGAATTAAATAATACGTATCTCAAGTATTTTTCAATGTATAGGCTCCCTCTTCTCCTACCACTTGCTTTGTTCTTTAAAATTTTTCTGTTGGAGGAGCTTTTGTCCCCCCAAATTACCTATAGCCTGGATTTTGCTGCTTAGGTCCTTGTAGTGGCACTTAATACTTCACTGTATTTTCTGAAAATTGGTGGTTCCATTTAGAAGCACGACCAGAATCAGATTCAAGTTTTGGGCAACCTGATTTCATAGAATTATCTCCATCAGGAGGCATACAGTATCAGCTTGACTCTCTCTGTGTGATATCAGAAGCTATTGATAATCATTACTAAGAGTCATTATTAGCTGGAATACTTCCACAAAGGAAAATTATTCCATCAGCTATGTGGTTACTCTTAAGTAACCATGTTCATTTAAGGACAGCAAAATACACAATTTTTTTTCTTTGTCAGTTCTCAAAATAAGACAGTTCTTCCAACATGGCCCACGAAGTTTATTTGTTTCTTTTGAGTGTCACTGTGAATTTATGGATCCATGGGGAGCCTCTCCGGATTGGCTCCAAGGTCATTCTGGCATGATGCTAGCAGTATTTGGTTATTTCCTGGTTTCTGGTACAAAAATGTTCTGAACTCATCTTTACATTTCTTGTCTTCAGACATGGAATCAGCAAATTCTGACTTTTAGTTCCATTCTTAGCAGGAAATATACATTTTAAAAAATTCTGTCTGATGAGTAAATAAACCCTAGTTCAACTCCAACAAGTAATACTAGGTGTCGACCCATCACTTCCCAGGACGTAAGTTCCTGAATGCAGCCAGGTGGACTTCCTGGGTGCTCTGGTTAGGAGACCTTTCTCCCTCCTGACCAAATGAACAAGGCAGCTGACCTCAGTTTTGGATTCTCTCTCCCCTCTGCCCAGTTCAGTAACTGAGTAACGAACAACCGGTTTTTAACTTTGGTATTCCATCCATATAACTGTTCTTAGTCATGTGCAAGGACAGCACGGGTGACACAATTCTGAGCATCTCGGTCACCTCCTGGCCATTTATGGCAGTGTCCAACTCCCTCCTGGAGCCCTGCACCAGGCACTAGAGAGCAAAGAGGTGAACAGTAAGGAGCTCCTGTCTAGTCAGGGGACAGAATGTGTCCTCTAAAGAGTCATAAGATGGACAGTATGTACAGGAAATGCTAGAGGATTCTGGAGGACTATGGGAGGACCCTGATGGCTATGGAGGAGGTAGTAAGGCAGCTGAAGGGTTCCTGTGGTAGAGATGATGCTCTGTCTACTGTGTGCATTTCCTGGGCACCCAGGAAGGCACCCATTTCCTTACTTCCTCTGGCCACTGGAATGTGTGTGTGCATGTTCCAGTTCTGGCTTTCGAGAGGGAAAATAATGACCCCCTCAAAAACGTATCTTTGTGTCCTTACCTTGTTGGTTTCCCTCCCTTCATGCTCTGTCCCCTTAAAGCCCCTCCGGCCAGGCCTGTGCCTCTGGGCAGGATGCTTCTGAAGTGGGTGTCTGCAGTCACGATCCACATGCAGACACACATACCCGTGCCTCGGAGTTGAGTACAATGTTCCTTGTCTCAGACACCTGATAATTCTTTCACCCACAGGGAATTTCGGGGTTACACCGAGACACGTAGAACATTTTACCTTCTCCCAAATCATATTGCCAAAGATTCACCTACTAATCCTCTGAGTGTAACTTCTCAGATAGGAAGAGAGAGTTCTGGGTGGGGATATAAAGTGCTTACCATATCCTCATCCTAAAACATTATGCAGACTTCACAAACCTTACCTCCAGGGTGACTGTCATGGGTCACTAAGGAGCAAGGTCATGTCCAGGATCCATCCACTGACTGTCTTCCCACTGGTGGCTGTGATAATTTCCTTTGAAAAAATAACATTTATCATTTATTCTCGTTAGGGGAAAAAATGTTACCGTTGAAAACACTTAAAATAGATTAATAAAATATAGAAAATTAAAATCACCTATAATGCGGTAATCCAAGAATATAGTCTGGGTGTATACTTCTGGTCATTGTGACACCTTAAGGTATGTGTGCGTAGTGTTTGTTTTGTCCTCTCCAACGAGATCCTATCACACATGCTGCTTCGTAACTTGCTTTCTTCCCCAACAATATCGAGTGACCATCTTCGGATGCTGTTAACTATTTGTTTAGGGCCGGACCACTGTATCCAGAGTACAGGTGGTTTCACCAGGGAGGACGGCCGCGCTGGGGTGGGCACCCAGGGTCACGGGGAGACCTGCAGATCTGCCAAAGCCAACGCACAGGAAGGATGAAGGAGGCCTGGGGGCAGCGCTTGGCACGGGCCTCGCAGACGCTCCCCCTCCTGGGAGCGGGAATCCCAGAAGCACCACCGGAGTCGGCCAGGAGGCCCCGCAACCGGCTTGCCGCGCTCAGCCCCCGGCCTCCCCGGCAGGTACTACTCGCCGGGCTCTGGAAAGCGGAGTTTCTCCACTTTTCTTCCATGGGGCTTCCGAGGCCGGTGGGGGTGAGTGCGTGAGGGGCGGGGGAGCCGCTGGAGGGTGCAGCCTAAGCCAGAGGGGTCCTTTCTCTTTCCCGACCGTGCCGCCCCCGGGAAAGAAAAGGTCGACTTAATACCGCTTCACCTCCTAGGTGGGCTTTGCACAGTCCTTCGAAGACATTTTGCGTTGTGCTTCGGAAACGCAGCGGCGAGGGCGCGGCGGGGGGAGTTTGCTGCCTCTGGCGACCGGTTGCGGCACCGTCTTTCGGATGAAGGCGGGCGCGGGCGGCGGGAATGCGCGCCTCGCGGCCGCGGAGGCCCCTGACTACCATACCTGGGCCGTGCGCGCGTGCGCGGCGAGGGGGGGGGCGTGCGCGTGCGGGGGGCGCGTGCGCGGCGGGCGGCGGGCGGGAGCGACTGCACCCGCGGCCCTGGGCTGCCCCCAACCTGCAGGGCGCGGAAACCAGCCTTCGTCGCAGCTGGATTCCGATTTTAGAGCAGACAGGCTCATTGTCCCGAAGTCACCCAGCCTGTCTGACCACTTTGGAAGTTTCTTTATGCTCTGCGGAACTCGGAGTCGTTGGTCCCACGGGTCACGGGATTATTAATGCATGAGCTTTACCCGGCAAACCCCTCTGGGAAGGGGCAACCCTGGTTTAATTTTCTATGAGGCGGGGGAGGCAACGCTTGAAAAGAAGGGCTCTCTGCTTAGCCAGCGCGCTCCAGCTTTAACAACAGTAAACAGTTTACTGTTTGAGAGAGGAGGAGGGATTGTTAACCCGAAATTAAAATTTTGTAGTAAGAAGTTGTAAGCAAATGTGCCTCGACCAAGACTGCCTCTGACCAAACTTTGTTCTGGGTCCGCTGAGCACTCTAGTCTGCTAGGCCTGCCCTTGGGCTTCTCGCTGACCTTGGAGAATCCTGTTTGAGCAAGAACGCTACTAAATCAGCTTAGGGGCGCCCTGGGCCCTGGTATCTGATCCCCCAAGAATTCTGTGGAGTTGGTCTAGCTAGAATCCCCCCTCACCCTTACTTCTCGGCGATTTTCCCTGTGTGTCCCCTTTGTCCTTGTTAGAGTCCAACCTCCTGGTGTCCAGCGTCTCTTCCCTACAAAACCCCGTTCCAGGAGCCCCTCTTGAATAAGGGCTGCCTTACTGTCTTTATTTAACAAGGGTTCTCAATAACTTTTCCACAGTTTCTGTTGGTGTGTGTGTGTGCATGTGTGGGTGTGTGTGGTGAGAGATCCCTCATGTAATGATTACCTGTTTTTAAACAATTAGTATAAAATGCATTTGTTAAACAAATTCATCTTCCGCTTCAGGCTCATATGCTAATTTCCCAAGGTAATCACTTAGAGCATCTCTAATGCTGATTTTAGGTGCTCCCAGGAATGTATGCCCCGTATCAGCAGCATCGGTTTGCAGTTATCTCATTGATTTTATCCGTGCTGCTGAAGATTCCTTGTAAAACTGTATTCTTCAAAGCAAAAGCTTTAAACAGGTGAACACAGACGGGAATGTCCCTCTGTTCAGAGGAAGGCAGATTGGAGGGTGCTGGGTCTCCTTTAGAGAAGATGGAATCTGCTACCAGAAAGTCATAAAGCTGTCACAGCGACCTGACATTCCTGTCCTCCAGCGGTTCATTTACAAGATTTTTACACAGGAATAGGGAGAAAGGAGAGGACAAACCAAAACAAAACCAAAGCTCTTGAATAACATTAGAGATTAGTGAGGAGATGTATTATAGTGGAGGGCCTCCTTAGGATGCTGATTAAACTATAAAAAGACTTCTTGTCAATCAGGGGAAATTGTATACATATTATATATTAGACAATCAGGGAATTTTGGGTTATTTTTTAGATGTTAAGGGATTGTGGTTTTTTTTTTTTTTAAGTCCTTTTATTTCTGGGTGAAATTATCTGGGAGAATTCAAAGTACATAGCCAAGTACTGATAGGGACTAAAGCTCAGTACAAGCATGGAAGTGTGTTATAATCTCTATTTTCGTGGGTGTTTGGAAATTTTCATGATAAAAAAGATAAATAAAGGGATGGCAATCAGGAGTGAAGAAAATATTGTAAATGTCCTCTGAGCACCTGGGGATCAGGATCTCCTCCCATCACCATGAGCTATCACAGAGCTCCTCCCATCTTGTATTTAAATAATTCCATATTTCATCTTGAAGACACAGCCGCTTCTTTCTTCCAGTTAAATTTGGCATTTGAGATTCAGTCCTTTGCTGAGACGGTGGTTGTTGGCGATCACCCAAGATCAAACATTTTTCAAACGATACAGCTCTGCAATCTGTTCAGCATCTTAAAGCTGAAAAGAAGACAAGCTTCATCCCGGAAGTCCTGGAATTTCAACGGAAAAAGCCCTGCTCTCCAGGAGCAGGGGTGAGTTTCTTTCCTCTCCCCTCCAATGCTCTGATCACTGAGTGTGAACCTCCCTGGTAGGAAAACAAAGGTGAGCTGCCTCAACGGTTGACAGGACTATTCTAAAAGCACTTGGCCAGCATGGTGCTGGAAGGAGGGGATGCATTTCCATACAGGAGAAGCACAATTGTTTTACTACTGAATGAAAACAGCTCTGATGTTGCTCTCAGAGGAGCCCAGGCCTCACTGCTGCTTCCTCATCTCAGCCCTATGCTCACCTCCACTGTGGTTCCTTTCTCCCTTGTATTTTTGGTATTTCTTTAATCGTGGACATTTTTGGACATAGCCAAAAAAATAGGATGAAATGCCTCCCCGCCAGGCACCCTTTTACCCACCTCTAACAATTACCAACAGTTTTCAAATTTTATTTCATCCATTTCTCTCTGAGCTAGTTTGGTTCCCTCCCACCCCCAACCAGGAACATTTTAAAACAAATCCCAGACACCTATCAGCTCACCAGTCTTACACTCACTTCTGCATTTATCACCTTGTAGTGGAGTTTGTTTTCGTGGCATTTCCCCGTTGGTCTGCTGGGATGGGGTGTCCCTGATGGCTTTAGCAACCAGTACGGAAACTGGCCCATGGTGGGTGGTTCAGGAAACACTTGGAATTCAATGTGTGATAAGGGCAGCGGCTTTACTGGCATAGACATGAGAACATAGGGCTTAGGACGCCTGGGTGGCTCAGTTGTTAAGCGCCTGCCCTAGGCTCAGGTCATGATCCCAGGGTCCTGGGATCCAGCCCTGCAACAGAACCCTGCTCAGCGGGGGAGCCTCTTCTCCCTCTCCTGCTCCCCCTGCTTGTGCTGTCAAATAAACAAATAGAATGTAAAAACAAAAACAAAAACAAAAAAACCCCAAACCCAAAAAACCCAACATAGGTCTTAACTCGCAGAATGCACAATGCCTGTCATCAAAACCATGCTCAGCCCAAGACTCATTATTTAAGTCCAAGTAGCTGCAGTGTTAGAACAGTGGCTGTGCGGAGTGCCTTGACTTGAAGCCCAGCTCTGCCCTGACTTCCGGTGTCGCTGGGTTGAGACTTCCGGTTGAGACACTGTATGTTCCAGAACCGGCTGCAGTTCCTCCTGTCCCATAATGTTCTTCCTGTTTCCCCACTGGAGGCGGAGTTTATGTTCCCTCCTCTTGAATCCAGGTGGGCTTGCGGCCACAGTGGAAGTGCTGTTAAGTGGTAGCCCAGGAGAGGTCACAGAAGGCAGTGTGTTTTCCGCCCTGCTGCCTGGGGCCGTCATGCTGGAGCCCCCAGGCCCCTGGAAGGGTCCTGAGACTTGCAGCTAGCAGCTAGCCCACTCCGACTTCAGCTCCTGGTTCCATTCGCACCTATTCTAACTGCGGTTATGGTCAGACCACAATCGCCCGAGTGACCCCAGGCCAGAGCTTGGGACAGCCAAGCCGCTCCCAAATCCCTCACCCCCTATAACCAGGAAAAGATAATGATTGTTGTTTTAAACTGTTAACTATTGGGGTGATCTGTTCTGCAGTAAGAGAAAAACCAGACCACTGGCTCTCTGTGCCTCAGTTTACATATCTTTAAAATGTTTCCTACACATTAGGCTATCGGGGGTATTGAAGAGGTAAGAACATCACTGGCACATGACAGCATTGAATGAATGCTGGCAAACGTCATCTGGGAAACACAGAGTTTAGAAATCTTGTCCAAGCTAATAAAGATAACATTTGCAAGATCCCATTTGCCACGCATGCGGATACCTTTCGCATATGGGTGGTTATTACATAAATGAAAAATCTACTTCGAGGTTACTAGGAGTTCTTTCAATAATTGGAGAGAAAACAGAATTTTAAAAAATGCTTTGACTTTGCTTCCACTTCCCTGTCTGGTAAAACACACTTCAAAAAGCAGACACAGGCATCAGATTGAGTAGAAGAGAAAGTTTCTCACAAATACAATCTTTGAAGAAACCTGGAATATAACTAAACTGTGAATTTATTTTTCATGAAAACATAGGATTTTACACTCACTGTTTAACAGGGCTCCGATGTGTCCTGAAGAATGGCACTGTTTGCTAAAATAAAAGGAAGATATTTTTGGAGTTCACTGAAGGATGGCATAAATATCCCTTGTTAAAAATGTTTCAAAACAAATCCATATGCATTTAAAAAAAAAGGCATCTGAAATGCCAGGATAATAAAATAAAATGAATGTTTTCTTATATATCTGAATGAACAGGATCAATGATTTTTAACTTAACATCCATTCATAACACTTCAGTGAAAGGATTTATGGCGTGTGGAAAAGGGGAGGGAACAGGAGATAGTGCGGATCTCTATCTGGTGTCACATACTCATTTAACAAGCCCTCATCACTGATGCTGCTCATCATTGCTTCTTGAAAATTATAGTCATTGCTATTTACTTACTGTACCATTAAGTAATACAACTCATCTCTAAGTATTTTCTGGAACATGTTGCTGGGACATGAGCCCTCCACATTAGGAGGGGGAGCCTAACTTTTCAACTGAAAAGCAGCCCCTCACTCATTACAGTCCCAATGTGGGAATCACAACTCAGAATTCTTAACAGCTATTATCAGGGACAGTATTGAATGGAACACGTTTTATATTCTGGGTGGAGATACAATATGGGCCATGAAAGAAAGGACTGAATTAAAACAGAAGTAAAGAATCCCTCCTTCACGTAACACGGAAAACATTTTTTAAAAATCCGCTCTAGGAGTCACGCTCCATAACACTTTTTAAGAATTCAAGGATAAGGAACCTAAGACTTTAATGAGGAAAACGGAGTTGAAATTGCAGATTTAACTTTTAGGACCATAAAATACAAACTTAGACAAATTAAGAACTTTACTTCCCCAGACATCATCACCATCTTCCTTGCACAATTTGACATTTGAAGAGCTCATCTCTGATTGTCAAGTGCTTGCCTTGTGATACAGGAGGTAAAACTTCAGTGTATCCCTCCCAAAATTTATAATGCTGTATTTAAAATTGTATCCCTCAGTGGTATATAAGACTGGTAGAGAGCCATATTGAGAACCAGACGGCACACAGTAAAAAACAGAAGGTAAGAGACTTTCACGTGGACGATGATGGCATCTGACGGCCCAGAGGCAGGAAGGGAAAGGCCGTGAGTTGCCCCTGCCACTACCCCTCCCAACGGGTAACCTGAGCTCATCAACAGCTCTGGCAACACATGACCAGTTTTGACTTTCTGGACCCAAGGAAGAGGATGATCTCATGTATTTTCGAGTTAAAATTTTCAATTAAAAAACGAGAAAACAGAATATATTCGCAGAAGAATTCATGATATGGGAGAAGTCCCGTCTGGGAAAGGGTCACCCTCTTGCCAACTGTGAGGATGATGGAGGGAAAGCACGGAGCTGTTTATCTGGTGTATTTGCAGTAGCAGAGAGCTGCACAGACCACCCGGACGCCAATGCTCACAATTTTAAGGTGTATGCCGGTGATTCATTTGCTCTAACACCTACTCCATGTCTGACGATGGCCGTGTGAACATGTGAGACCTTTATTACATAAGCCCCGCATCAGACCGTCTTCACATTAAAAGGAACCTATGAATTTTTCAAGCTGCAGATTATATCCCATTAGTGGGTCATGCAGTCCATTTGGTAGGTTACACCAGGTTGTTTTGTAATGAAACAGAAGAGGATATAAAATATACACATATATAGAATATGAATTCTTCCTAATATTTTTTCAGTTTCAGACATTTACACACATATGTCCACTTGTATGTCCTCATGTATGTACTCAACTACATAAACACTGAGACATTCTGATAACACAGACCCTCAAGTAGATGTAGGCACACCCTTTTCAGCCTTCCCATTAAAAAAAAATACTAATAATAATACAGATGTCACTGGTTGAGTACTCCTGTGGGTCAGCCACTGTTGCCAAGCTCTTCTCATGTACTATTACCATCCTCCTAAGGCTAGGAGATGGGTGTTACCATCACCTACGTCTTATAGGCAAGAACTCGGAGACACACAGTGTTCCGCACATCGCGAGCAAGTGGCAGAGCTGGGATCTGACCCTGGACAATCTGACTCTGGAGACAAGCTCCTGCGGCCTCTACCCAAAAGGCCGAGAAAGAAGGGAATTCATGTCCTCCTGAGACAACCCATCCCACTGTCCGAGTCTCCCTGAAGGTTAGCAGAGCCAGTCCGAGAACACAGATCTCTTGATTTCGAATCCCAAGCCCTCCCTAGACCTCATGCAACAGTATTCTTAGTAAAAGCTGCCTCGTGAAGCTGCAATCAAACAAGCTCAAGATAAATGAAAGACACATACAAGCGCCCTTGAAAGAGAACATATTTATTTACATCACTATTTCCTTTTACAACTCCTACACATTTAAATAATAAAATTTTCCAGGAAATCCGGTAACCTTTAAATTAAGATATTTTAACAGAAGAAAATGATCATAATATGATTTTTATTTACATGAATTTCCAACAGTTTTAAATAGTTCCTTTTGAAATAGCACAATATCACTGAAAGCTCTCATTTCAAACTTGCATCTTTCCCCAAAACTTTTAGTTTAAGGAATTAAGCTTATAGCCACCTCCTTGTAGCTTAGATTCTTAGAGACGAAAACCTGTTAACACACTTACGAATATAAACCTGCTTCATAAATGATCCATGTTTTGGCTGCGAGCTGAACCTCTTTCACATGTTTTGACACTAAGCAGAGGTTTTTGTTTGTTTTTGTTTTGGGGTTTTTTTAAAGACACTTTACATTGCTTTGATTAAAAACTTTCTGGAAGTTTTCTGGATTAGTCACATAGCCACTTAAGAGATGGGAGGTACGGATTCTGACAATTCAGTTCAGTGTACAAGGATGGGCTGATCTTGGGTTCAGCCAACTCTGAAAGCACCGCAGGGGGCTTCCAAACATCCCTGGGTGGGGCGGGGAGAGCAGACTAGGTGTGCACTTCCCTCTCCGCGGCCAGTCCTATCTGGGGGTTCTCGTTTCTCTGATATTGCACATGCCAATCACTTTCTTCAAGAAACTACTATTCATAGAACGACTTCCAGCAATAACAATGGTCTGATATCCTTCCGTGTCACACTGAGAGATTTCAAATATTTATTAGTGAAACTATAAGAGAAGATAGATTTTCCTAATATTTTAAGCATGAGTTCCTCTGAAGAGTTGGTATAACATCCATTAAAAAATAGAAAAGATTAACTTTTACCATGATCAATGCTACAGTTCACAATGAAAAACTTCTATAGCTCCGTCCACCTTCTCCGTAAGAACAGCCGAGGGCCAGTCTTGAACTTCACGCGGCGGCAATGGAGGTATCATCCACGAGCCGGCCCTGTGGCTTTAAAGAGGGGAAACGAGACGGGTTTACAAGGCGGTAACAACAAAGGCTCTAGTAACTGAAAAGATTTCGAAATTCTTGGAACTGTTTCACAAAAACGGAATAAACGTGCACAAGTATCAAAACCACATTTGTTTCTCTCCTTCTTTCATCCCACCTTCTCGCTTCACTTGAACCTGGGGAGGGCAAGCTGCAGGGCCGAGGCGCTGCCCCGCTTCTCTCTGCCACCAGACACCAACATCACCAGCCGACCGCGCACCTCCACTGCCTTCTGCCTCGGTCACTAATTCTGTCCACCCTGTGTCCTCACAGCTACTGATCTCGCACCGGGAACGTGGGAGCGGGAACCCAGCGGCCTTCCTGCCTCAGGGACGGTTTCAGTTTCTCTCTTGCTCGGGGCCCTCCTGCAACCCAAGCTTGAAGAAGGCCACAGACCTGAGCTGACAGACAAGTTCCTTGGGGATCCAAGGTCTCCCAACCTCCCGTTTCTAAGGAAAAGCAATTCACAATGAACTAGAGTCTCTAAGGATGAACACTACAAGGACGGAAGCAGCAGATAAGAACAAAAATCTAGCTTTCCCTAAGGTCACCGAAACAAACTTAAAACGTCACATCAGAAGAGTAAAGGCTAAGAATGAGTAAGAGGTACTGTGACCATACTGAGGGGTAAACCTTCTGACACGTTAGCGATACCTCAGGGAGTCATCAAGGAAATGAAAAAAATTAAACTTGCAAACACTCTTACTCAGAGGAGGTACATGAGCAGACTTCTGTGGGAAGAGCACGAGATGGTATTCGGGACATGAAACAGAACCGTGTTACACAACCACCACCGAAAGCCACTGACAAGGCCTGACGCAGAATGGTACAGGGCAGGGGGCTCCCTGAGGCAGGGAAGGGAGCACTTTGTTGCCGTGTGTTTTATGCATGCGTGTGTGTGCACATATATACGTGTGCGTGTGTGTGTGTTTGTGTGTGTATATGCATATATATGTGTGTAAGTTAGGCCTCTGACATTCAAGGCAGGAATGGAATGAATTAAAGAAGAGGTGGCTGGTCTTTGTATTTCACATAAACTTTAGTACTGATAGAGGATGTTCAGTTTTAGAAACAGAATAATGGGGGCGCCTGGATGGCTCAGTCGGTTAAGCAGTGGCTTTCTGCTCAGGTCATGATCTCAGGGTCCTTCGATCCAGCCCGGCTCAGTGCGGAGTCTGCTTTCCCCTCTCCCTCTGTCCTTCTCCCTGCTTGTGCTCTCTCTCAAATAAATAAAATGAAATCTTAAAAAAAAAGGAAATGGAATAACAGCTCAATCTGGTTATATCCTTAGCAAACACAGCTTTATGAACAGGGACAGAAGATTAGATCATGAATTAGGAAACTTGGAATCTACTTTTCAAAAGAAGAAAAATATTAATCCAGCCTTGAAGTAGGGCAGCGTGATCCAAGAAAACTTTCTGTGATGACGGGAAAGCTCTGGTCCGCACTGTCCACCATGGGAGCCATCTGTCACACTGATTTACTGGGCACTTCAAGTGCGGCTAGGACAACTAACTAATTTTTAAATTAAATTAAATTTTAATTAAATTTAATTTACATCTCGGTAGGGCCCATCATACTAGAATAGCGCAGCTCTAGAGTTCAGTGAAGGCGTGAAGGGATGTACAACTTGAGTCAGTAAGACTGTTCACTAAGAGGGAAGACAGTAATCCTCAGTCACTGTCCTTAGCATGACAGGCAAAACAACTGCCACTCTGAGATTTCCCCACTGATAAAGGAGCCAGCTCTGAGGATCCCAGCCAACTTTTTTGGCAGCAGTCAAGTTACTAGAAGGTAGTACTTGTATTTAGAAAAAAGAGCATGGCAGTTAGAAAAGGGAGGGCCAGTTATGCTAAAACTTACAAATGTTTATTTTTCTGGAAACTTAGGATTTAAGCCCTACCATGTGCTTAAATTTTATCAGGTACCCCATCCCAGATTATGTAAAGAAGGGACAGTTCCTTCAAACTGAAATGAGACAGACACAAAAGAGGCAAGTGTGAGCCATGTGACACGTCATTCCGAAAGCGAGTATGAAGTTAAAAGGTGGCACACAGGTCATCTGCACACAGGACATCTCTACACCCACGTGTGCCCAAGTCACTGAGGAACCCGCAGCTACCAGGAGGGGAGCCCCACTTTCCAGCGGCGAGAACGGTCTCAGCGGAGGTGAGCGTGGTGCTGGGTGAGCCACCCGCGCCGCCCAGGTCACCCTCTCCCACACCGACTCCCACCATCCTACACATCCCTGTACCTCAGGAACCTGGAAATGGTCCCCGCGTGAAACAGCAGAACATTCAAGCCGCGCAGTTTCCGACGCGGGATCATTTGGCAGAGAAGGCCCCGGTCGGTATCGCACAGAGGAGGAGGAACGTTCAAGATCACGTTTAGGAAGTCGATCCATTTTGACAAAAAACTAGTTCCCAGCTAACTACAGGATAAAACCATCCTTTACTAAGCCGAAGGGAAAACCCGTCTCAGCATCCTGCGAGGGTAAATCGTTATCCACCCAAGGGAATAAAAGACTTTGGAATTCGATTCTGTGAAACAGCAGCAACTGTACGGAAACGACCAGCGATACCCGCCAAACTGCCGTCATGGCAACCAAAGCTTTCAGTCTCCAAATGCCATCTGGGGAAGCTTACGAGAAAGAAACACCTGGTCTGCCTGCCAGCCAGGACACGTCAAGAGCAGACCACGCCTCGGCCTTACCTTTACAAAAATACTGGTAGGTATGAAACGCCTGAGCAGCTGATTGGTGAAGTGAGGAAACCTCAGCAGGTTGACGTGGAGAGACGGCAGCTGCTGGTACCCGGCCATCAGAGGGTAGAAATTATATAACATTTCCTGTTCGGTGCCAGGGAGGATCCGTAATCGAATCTACAGCATAACAAGTTGTAGAGAGAGACAATCAAATAAACACGCTTACAGCGTCTCCGCACTGTCACCCCTTCCTTGGTCACGAGTGACTGGACACGCAAATCTTCCTGGGAAAATGTTCTCTCTCGCCTATTCCATTTTCCAGACAGATTCGGAAATACAGGGCTGAATGAGGAGCACAGGAGGACTACACGTAATAGATGCATTACAAAAATCATGCGTGATTTCTCGGTTTCGACACCAAGATCTAAACGGCACCTTGTACCGGCTTAAAAAGCGGATGGTGAGATGGATCGATGTTTTGTGTGTCTGAGACCAGGAAGATTCTTACAGTCACAACACGTTATGAGATAACTGGGAGAAAATTATCTTTGTAGACATTACATCAACACAAGACAAACTAGTGGTTTCTGGTGTTTTCTTTTAGGGGAAGTTTGTGGTGAGGTAAATGATGTCTGGGGGGAAAAAGATGTTTGGTATCATATTTTTATAAATCAATATGTGAAGAAGGGGGTGCCTGGGTGGCTCAGTAGGTTAAGCCTCTGCCTTCGGCTCAGGTCATGATCTCAGGGTCCTGGGATCGAGCCCGGCATCGGGCTCTCTGCTCAGCGGGGAGCCTGCTGCCTCCTCTCTCTCTCTGTCTGCCTCTCTGCCTACTTGTGATCTCTGTCTGTCAAGTAAATAAATAAAAGCTTAAAAAAAAAAGTGAAGGGCGCCTGGGTGGCTCAGTGGGTTAGGCCGCTGCCTTCGGCTCAGGTCATGATCCCGGGGTCCTGGGATCGAGTCCCGCATCGGGCTCTCTGCTCAGTGGGGAGCCTGCTTCCCTTCCTCTCTCTCTGCCTGCCTCTCTGTCTACTGTGATCTCTCTCTGTCAAATAAATGAATAAAATCTTTAAAAAAAAAAAAAAAGTGAAGAAGATCAGGACACTCTAGAAAAGCTTACTCATTTGCATATAAGTACATACAGTACTGTATATGTGTCAAAGATAATATATGTGTGTACCAATATATAATATGTGTATTTTTATATACAATATATGTGTTTTTGTTATCAACTTAAGTTCGCTAATGGACTTGCAGCATGCTTCATGTATAATGCTATCTTACATTTAACAACAAACACAGAACTCAGAATATGCACAGCATAGAGGACTAGTCAGGGTAGACACTACTGAGTCTTAGTACGTGTTTGTTCCTCTAATTATGGCCTGGTTGATAAAAAGTATTTACTGACTCTTGAGAGAGGTCTGTTAGCCACTTTGACAGAAGACAGTATTCTCACTGAAATATGGTTTTGCCTGAAAGCGTACGTTCCATTAAAAAATGTGATGAACTTTTCCACCTCCGATTTGAATGAGTGAATCAAAACACCTGAATGATTTATTTTTGTATGTAAATATAAAATCGTATCTAAATGTGCCAAAGGTAAGTAAATTCTGTGCAAGATCAAAATCTCTAAAAAGTTTCACTGATAGTTCAGAAGAGAAACAGGCTTTTTTTTTTTCTCCTAAGTAGGCTCCACACCAAACATGGGGCTTGAACTCATGACCCCAAGATCAAGAGTTGCACGCTCTATCCACTGAGCCATCCAGGGACCCCCCAGAGAATCAGGCTTTTAATATGGGTAGTAAGGCCTCTAGGCCTCCAATTAAAAGAGGCAAACACACACATACACACACTCAGTAGTAATAAAAAGGAAATCTAAAATTTTCAGGAATCCTGTTATCATCTAAGGACTTGTAAATTCTTGTTTTATAAAAAAAACTTACATGTATGAGCTCAATGTGCAAAGGGTTACTTACCCACTTAATCCACCTCTATACGGATTGTACTTAATCTTTTATTATTATTATTATTATTTTTTAAATTTATTTATTTGTTAAAGAGAGAGAGCGAGCGAGCACAGGCAGACAGAGTGGTAGGCAGAGGCAAAGGGAGAAGCAGGCTCCCCGCGGAGCAAGGAGCCCGATGTGGGACTTGATCCCAGGACGCTGGGATCATGACCTGAGCCGAAGGCAGCCGCTTAACCAACTGAGCCACCCAGGCGTCCCATGTACTTAATCTTTAAAAGGGACTAAAAATTTCCTATCAAAATAACAGGGACCACAATCAGCCTGATCGGATCATTTGTAAAACCTACATGTACAGCTCTCCATTTCCTGGCCACCCTTCCGTATCTACGTAAGCCCCACAACGAAATAGGACTGTACCTGTTTAAGACCTGAGAACATGAAGGCATCACTGGGCTCCACAGAAATCTCCACATCTTGAACTAAGTTAGTCTTATTCTGTAGGTGATATTTGACAGGTAAGGATTCTCTGACACGCCCAAACGATGGCAGATCTGCAGAGAAAGAGGATACATTGCTTTTGGTTAAAAAAAAAAATAGTTCACCATTTATGAGTTCTTTTTGTAAAGGAATCTCATTCCACAGACATGGGGATATTTAAATAACTCTTGCTAAATAAGAAAATTCTTTGACTGGACAACAGCCCATGGGACTATGATAAAACAGGCCCAAAACAATCAAGTCTCCTTCTAAAGCTGATTGACCTAAAAAGGGTCATGGCTATCAGGAGCTAAATTACATTTTGGGAATAATTTTTCAAGTCTATAAAACATTCCCCTAAATATCCATCACGGTTCAAGGAGGGATGACAGGCATCACGTGCCTCTTGATGGGAGCAAACACCATTAGCTATGAAGTATTTTTGCTGAAAACTTGAACCTGAATCTGACTGAGATTATAGATCTCACCACCAGCTCGCAGGGATCCTTACAAATGAGTCAATGCAATCAGCAAAGTCCAGACTGTGGGGAGCTCTACAGGAGATGGGCTCCACTTCTTTAACAAATGAACAGCAGGGAAGGGGGCGGGCGGCGGTGGTGAAGGAGGTGAGGGGGTGGAGAGGGGGAGTCTTCCCACCCATAGATTTCAAAACTACAAGACATCCATCAGCTGCAATGCAAGGCTTTAAGACAATCTAAAGAACCTTCCGAGTCAACCAGGGAAATCTGTGAAACTGGAATTTGGTAATATTAAGAAATTATTGCTGGGTGCCTGGGTGGCTCAGTGGGTTAAAGCCTCTGCCTTCAGCTCAGGTCATGATCTCAGGGTCCTGGGATCGAGCCCCGCATCGGGCTCTCTGCTCAGCAGGGAGCCTGCTTCCCCCTCTCTCTCTCTGCCTGCCTCTCTGCCTACTTGTGATCTCTATCTGTCAAGTAAATAAATAAAATCTTTCTTAAGAAAAAGAAATTATTGCTAATTTTTAAAGTGATAATAACAGAATTGTGATTATGTTTAGAAAAATAGCCATTAATATTAAAGATGCAGACAAATATTTATAGATGAAATAATAGCTGGGATTTGCTTTAAAATGACAGGAGTCATACGTAGAGGTATAGATGAAACAGGACTGAACATAACCTACTTTCGTAAATGCTGGGCATTTTTCGTAATAAAAGAAATTTTTTTAAACCCCAGAGGCTAAAAGAGATACTCTTCCTGGATTCTTTCTCTCAAGTACCATTTGACGCCGTTACCTGCGTTCACGTGGAGAGGAATGTTTTCTACGATCACGTGTGGCAGAGTGATGACAGTACTGATGACAGGGACATTTCCCATGGCTGACGTCCTGCGGCAGAAAGGGGCAGCTTTCAAATCCACATCTCACATGAAAAGTTAAATCAAATACTGGAGACATGTATATGCACCAACTTGTTCCAAAGGAAACAGAAATTACTTCTACATTTTCTATAACTTCATTAATGGAAGTAATTTTAAGAGAAGCTTTTGGAATCCTGCGTGTGTTTTGGATGTTTCCAACTCACAAATGCTGTAACCCATGGCTGCTGTTTGGCGCCAGGGCCAGAGAGTAAAGCAGGCACACCAAGAGGAACACCATTTTAGGTGGTGTTTGGTAGCTCCCACTGTAGGTGGCAGCACGGTGACCCACACTGTGACAGAGACCTCCTTCTCACCCTGCGGCTGGCTCACAGCTGAGCACACACCACCTGCAAGCCTGCTGTTACAACGACTCTAGAAGTACATAGAAGAGACCGAGAAACTAGAAATATTTTATGATCCATACACATAGTGGCATTCCAGCATTACCGAGAAAAAGTGAGTACCATCAGGAAACTGACAAGTAATTTTCCCTCTATTCCAGTTAGAATGGGAACCACAGGGCTGGCTGGCCGCTAGCTGACCAAGGAGAGCCCTTAGGGAGAGTCCGTGTCTAGAGGCGGAAGAACTGATGCTCTGTGCAGATACAGCAGAAGCAACAGGAAAAAACATCTAACCCCTCATCAATGAGAAATACATCTTTATGGGACTACAGGAACATGATGGGATAACTAAGCAGTGCCATCAAAACCCTATTTTAATTCCTAGAAACATAAATTGAACTAAACTTCAACATGGTAAATTCAGAAGTGGGGAAAAGAAAGTTGTTAGTTTTTCAAAAATTAAATTGTTATTCTTCCTTCCTCATTTTTAATATATCTTATCCACTGTTTTAAAACTTATATATGGGGTGCCTGGGTGGCTCAGTGGGTTAAAGCCTTTGCCTTCAGCTCAGGTTATGATCCCGGGGTCCTGGGATCGAGCCCCGCATCAGGCTCTCTGCTCAGCAGGGAGCCTGCTTCCCCCTCTCTCTCTGCCTGCCTCTCTGGCTACTTGTGATCTCTCTCTGTCAAATAAATAAATAAAATCTTTGAAATATGATGTGCCTACCTCCCAGCCTAAGAAAACAGAACAATATAGCTGAATCTTCCCACCTACCCCTTCCTGCTTGCACTCCCCAGAAGTAACTACTACCCTGAATTTGGTATCTATCAATTGCTATGTGTTTCTTTACACTTTTCCAAATTACATATGTAGCCCTAAGAAGTATACAGTGTTTTTACCTGTTTTCCGATATTATACACACGCAATCTGTTCATATTCTGAACATCCGCAGTTGCTCTGTTCACTTACTATTAAGTTACCAGGGGTACCTCTGGATAATTCTCTTTCACTGATACTGTAAGACTATGCCATAATTTACCCATCTTCCTGTTGACGGGTATCTAGTGTCCAGCTTTTGACTATGATAATCAGAGATGCTATGAACATTCTTACATAAATTCTTCGTGTGCAGGTTTAAGACTTTTTCTGTGACTATAGACTATAGATAGACAGACAGACTATATACAGACATCTTCAGTTTCTCCTGGTACTGCGGAATAGACTTCCAAAGGAATTGTTCTATTTTACACTCCATCTCTTTTGACAAACCATGCATTGTTAATCCTTTTTATTTTTCCAAGTTAGTGAGAGCATATCTGAATCTCAGATTCCTAGTGAAGTTAAGCTTCTCCCCTTACGTTTACTAGCCACTGGCTTCTTCTGTTTCCCTTACACCTCATACTTGAGATTTTGCTCAACTTCCTATTAGGAGACTTGTTTTTCTAGGATTTGTAGAAGTTCTTGATGTGAATCCTAATACGTTGTCAGTTTTACATGTTGCAAGCAGCTTTTCCCAATCTGTATTTTGCCTTTTCACAAATGAACTAAGAAACTTAGTTGTAACAAATCAAATTCATCAATTTTAGTGGCTTATGCTGTTATGTCCTATTTAAAGGAACTCTGCCCTAGTTCAAAGTCATAAAACAATTCTATTTTCTACTAAAATCAATAAAGTTTTGCTTTTCAAAATTCAAACTTTAGTATACATGGAATTGATTTTTATATACAGTGTATAGTAGAGATCCAATTTTTTCCCAAACGGACACCCAATTGTTCACCATTGTAAAAACAGTTCATCCTTTCCCCACTGATCTGGAGTGTTCCCTAAAATATAATTTCCATATGTGTGGATCTATTTCTAGACTCTCTCTTCTAGAGAGAGACTGATTTACATATCCCAGGCAATACCACAGCAATGACTACTGTATAAAAACTTTATAAAGAAACTTTATAATCAAGAGTGTCAGGTTCTACAAAAATAAACCCAAATAAGCTATTGGGATTTTTAAGGAAACTGCACTGATTCTATAAAACAAACAATATTAGACCTATCTAAATCCTACCCAAGACCACTCTGTATATGCCATTTAAGAACTCCTTTAATGTTTTAAAGTTTTATAATTTTCCCCATAATGATAACACATGTTTTCCACTTGATATATTCTTTCTTACCTTATAATTATTGTCATCCTCTAAATGATACCTATTTTAAAAGTACAATGCTGGAGGTTTATTACTGATATAGAAAGCCAACTGGATTTTGTATATTGAATGTTATATCTAGAAACCTTGGTGGATATATCATACATATATGTGAGATATATATATCATATACAAATATATGATATATGTCTTATAATCCGAATAATTTGCTGATTTGCCTGGGTTTTCTATGTAGACAATCCTATTGACTGCGAATAAGAGAAGTTTCTCCTAATGTTCTTAATGGTCCTGTTATAAAAATTCATTTGCCTAAAATTTCATCAATATGTAGGTCACAAATTATGACAAATACAAATGGACATTTGAATCTTTGTGTTTTTGACAAATAGTGATAGCACATGACTTCTAGTCTGTGCTGACTGAAGCTTTCAGGACTGACAGAAGCTTTCAAATAGTAAATGACAATGGCAAATAATAAAAGTATGAGACTAGCACAGACAAGCAGAAAAAGACAGGGCTGATATAATTTACCTCTTCCAGGAGATAATATAATGCCCAGTTGGTACTCCACCTTCAACATTTCCAACAGATGGGCACCGAAGACAAAAGCATTCACTAGCACTCTCTCCAGTCTGTAAAACAACTACAAGAAATAGTCCTTATAACCCTTATGCAATGATCATCTTTGAAAGGTGAGTTTTACCTCTGATGATAGAACAAAAAAAGAATACTTTTATCAGCTATACATTGTTTACAGACTTAAAAACTAAGGCTCAGAGATGTTAAATGACTTTTTCAAGGTCACAAAGTCCCTGTCCAGGGTTTTTTCCTAATATATCAATATTCCGTTATCATACAAACAGGCGAAGCAGCTGCAGGTGTCTGACACGTTCCCATGGGAACTAATGAAAAGGGAAAGTCTGGAGTCAGGATGATACCATTTGGTGATTACTTACTCTGGCTTTCTCTGACCAACGCACATTACTGACACCATCAAATGGAAACACATTACGTGGTGCCTCATTATTGCCTAATTCGGTTATTTACCTCTTACGCAAGGATGCTGTCCTCTCGCCAAGTTTAGCCCAAATTCTTGATGACAAGACAAACACTCATCTGAACCAAGGCCTCCCTGCCCTTCAGCCCTTCGCAGGCTGCACGGTGGTGGGGCGGGGGTGGGGGTGGGGGCTCCTTTAATGCAAGCCAGCAACAGGACCCACTGAGGGCCGAGGTTAGCATATCTGAGACTGAAACTTTCAAATGATGAGAACAAAGTCTCAACTAATCGTTTTTATGGTTCTCCAACGAAGAAGGCTGTGATATGTTGTAGGTAAAAACTGGAAGTGGAAGGGAAAAAAGCTGGGCCAGTCTCTACTTTAATTAACTGCTTTTAAGTAATTTTTAAGGTCTAAGAAATGATACTGTAGCCTGGTAAATAAAACACACATTAACTCAAACCTCTTAAGATACCTGTGTTTTAGAACCGGGGACATTCATTTTGCCTCCCTCCTGCCCCACCTTGCCCCACCAAGTCCTCCCTAGGTCTCGGAAGTTAACCAAAATGATACTACCTTTATTAACAATTAACATTAGGGTCAACTTTAAGACCTAGTTAAAGCTGTTATTTTTAATGTGTCAAACACAAATTTTGCAATGCATGAGTTCTGGTGTTCCTAGAGGTAGTGGAAAGAGTAATGCCATGCCGCCCCCTTCCCCAAAGACATCCACATCCTAATTCCCCAGAATGTGACGTTGCTAGCAGAAAGGATTCTACGGATGTGATTAAGATCAAGACTGGAAAATACGAAGATCATACTGGATAATCCAGTTGGGCCCAATGTAATCACAAGGGTAATGAGGGAAAAAGGGAGGCAAGAGGGAGTCTGAGAAAAAGACGTGATAATGGAAGCTGAGGCCAGAAAAGAAACATTAGAAGACGCTATGCTGCTGGTTTTGAGGGCGGAGGAGGGAGCCAGGAGCCGAGGACACCACCTGGCCTCTGAAAGCTGAAAAGGGCAAAGGAAAGGATTTTCCCTAGAGCCCAGAAAGCATGCAGCCCTACCCACACCTTGATTTTAGGACCTTTGACCTCTAGAACTTTCAGGTCATAAATTTGTGTGGTTTTAAGCCACTAGCTTGGTCGTAATTTGTTACAGCAGCAATAGAAAACCAGTAATGGGAAATTCAAGGTGGACATTATTCATTAATTTAATAAACATTTATTAACCAACTCCTATGAGGCTGGCAATACAAAGAGGATGACGTCACGGCTCCAGCTCTTCAAGGGCAGACCGCCCAATGGAGGCACCAGAACTATAAATATGTAATTACGACAGAACGGGGTTAAGTGTTACAACAGATGTACGAGATACTTCGGGAATAAAGAAGGAAGATGACCTAGCCCTGCTTGGGGAGATCTAGAGAGTCAAAGCTTACATGAGTCCCGAAGAGCACACTAGAGTTCGACAGGTTGAAAGAAAAAGGAGAGGGTTTGGGGCAAAGGTACCAACATGTGCAAAACCAGATGGAGGCGATGGCTGCTGACGGTAAAAGCTTGGCTTGGCTGAAGTCTGGGGAAAGAGGGAGGGGAAGTAGAGAGGCCCGTGCAGAAGAAGCTGCACAGGGAAAAGTCTGGAATGTCGTGAAGTTTTTTAAGTGAGAGTAACCAGTTCAGAGTAGTTTCCTGAGAAATCGCAGTCTGGCAGCAGTACGAACGGCAGACAAGGGGAGGGAATGGCACAGAGGAAGCCAGTGAAGCAGGTACTTCTGAAGGCCAGAGGAGGGATGGTGACCATCTCTAGATTCAAGACACAGGAAGAAGGCAGAACACGGAGCCGAGCTGTTGTGCACACACGCAGGGCATCTGCCTTGTCCCCGTGGTTCCAAGCTGGAACCAAGTGCACACCGGTACCTCTAGCGGGACTGCGGCACGCAGGCAGCCTAAGGCTGCGTGGAGGGGAAGACTTGTAGAAAAAGGAAAGGGAGCCAAAGTTGGGATCCTGGAAATGAGCAACATCGAAGGGGTAAGAAAAGGAGTCAGCAAAGAATGGACAAATAACGAGCTTGTGTTGAGCTGTTAGGGGACAAGCACTGGACTGGGATTTTCATATAGATTAGCTCAGGCAAACTATCTCATGGAGCGATCTGCTTTAACTCTTGAGATGTGATCGAACACAATGAATAGTCCAGCGTAACACAAGAGCAAGCAGTAGGACTGAACTGAATCTAGTTCAGCGTGACTCTAGATCTCATCATTATTCCAAGTTGGCACAGGGAGGAGAAAAGGAAGAAGAGGACAGAGAAACAAAGTAGAACCAGGGATAATCACTTTCAAATCCACAGGAAAAAAACAAATTTCCAAAGACAGGAAAACAAAACTTATGAAGGCATTCTGAAAACAAAAATGGGGTTTTTATTATTATTATTTCACAGAATGTAGGACCTACTTATAGGTCTTTAAACAGAGAGATTTAGGAACATGTTTGATTTTACCTATCTATTTTACCTATCCTCATTTATGATGACTTCCCTAAAATGCACAGAAGTGACTACGAAGACTGCTTGCTCTTTTAGTGTCTTGAGAAGCATGGTGACATACGGTGAACTTGATAAATACCTATAGATTATTTACTGATAGATATTGAAACTTATTTTCAGGCTAGATGCAAAAAATACACGGGAATTCTAAAACTACTCATCTAGTTTAAATCTGTATTGCAAATCAACATAGGGCTTAGTAACACTGAGGTCCAGGAGTAGATAGACAAAGAGAGCAAATAAATGACTCACTTACATTTGGTTTTAAGAATTTATCAAGATTTTTTTGCATATAATATTTACCCTTATAATATAGCTGAGCACAATTTTGCTTGGGTTAACCTTCAAACTTGTTTTTTTCTAACAGCTCAAGAAGCATACAAATCCAAAGTATGATGCACCAGACAAGTGATATATTGGGTTTAAATCTCTTCTCTCTACTGTTGTAGTTGATTTAGAAAACTCACTGTTTACTTTTTCATATTCTCCCCAAGTTTCCTTCATAAATATCTTTTACCATTTCAAGTTATACGTAACAGTAAACCATTACAAATAAGAAAAAACAATCTATAAAAAATCCAAATATGAACAAATATTTTACTTTCAAGTACATTTTTCAAACACTAACTTCCTTATCAGAGCAAAAATCTTTATCTTTTAAAATAAGGTATACTCAAGCAAATTGTAAACGGTACTAATTTCACCTTAATTCTAAATTTATTTGCTTTTGTATCCATCTCAATTATCCTCCCTTAGCAAAAAGCTAACTCTTACGCTGGTAATCCACACACACACACACACACACACACACACACACACACGCACACGCACACACACATACACACACCTGTCTTCTAATTAAGTGTGACGATCCACATTCTCACCTTTGTCCACTTGGGACTCTAGCTGATCCACTGCGGTCATGGAAGGAGCAAGCTGGAGCTCACTGGATACAATGGTGAGGGCCCAAGGTGAGGCACTTAAAAGGTCGGTCATCAACAGAAAGGGGATGTCCGCATAGACCCTTTCCAGGTGCTCAAACTGTCACAAATGAAGACAAAAGGTCTGTCTGGAACTACAGTAATCCATTTTACTTTTCTGCTAATTTCTATAACTGAAATGATTTCCAAAATGCTTCACAGGGACATACCTTTGTAGAGACAAATTTAACCGCGACATCGAATGGAAAGACAGTTTCTATAGTTACGGTTTCATCCTGCAAGAAAATTTAAAGGGCACATTCAATGGCTTTTCTAAAGTTAAAAACAGTTTTAAAATTAGAAGGTGTACAAAACACAGTCTGTAACTGATCAATAAATAATCCCAATTTATATCTTAAGGAGCTAGGATCTTTCCCCCAGATGATATTTGTAAAAATCTATGTAGAGAGACCAGACCACTGTTTCTAATAAATTATCTTACAGTTTTATACAGTTCACACTGCAAAGTGCTTTCTAACACATTATCAGGATCTAATAAAAGTGAGGACAGGCATCGCCACCATTTTACAGAAGAGGAACCAGAGGTTAAAGGAAGATTAAATGATTGGCCCCAGCCCACAAAGCTAGTGCCAAGCCTAAAATCTGAGTCTTCTTTTTGTCTAAGTTCTTTACCTTGACTCAGCCCAAGATGACTAATAATAATGACAGTAACAGTAACAAAGCATGACAGTGCTATAATCACTATAAAGCATCACATAATGTTCTTAATAACTCAAGGAAGCAGATGTCTTTATACTTGCCATTTTTTAAAAGATTTAAGATTTTATTTATTTATTTGAAAGAGAGAGAGGAAAAGAGAGAGCACACATGCACGCAGGAGGGCACACTCACACACACACACCAACACACAAGCTGTGGGGGTAGGGGAAGCAGCAGAGGGAGAAGGAGAAGCAGACTCCCTGCAGAGCAGGGAGCTCTACAAAGGGCTCAGTCCTAGGACCCTGAGATCATGACCTGAGCCAAAGGTAGATGCACAATTGAATGAGCCACCCAGACGTCCCTATACTTGTCATTTTAAGATGAAGTGGTCACACGTAGCTAATTAAGTGACAAAGGAAGAACCGGACCCAGATTTGGCCTTGAAGCCTATACAATGTGCTACATCTCCTTGAGGCTATTCACTGAACGATGGGGTTACTATGGCTTTGGAACCAAACCACCCATCCCATTGGCGAGAACCCTTTAAAAATAGTCATGTTGATTAAAAATGGAGGCTGTAAAAATGCCAGGTAGATGTGGGTTTTAATCCTGGAGGACACACATTTATTCACCGTGCGGACTCTGGGCACAGTGAGGTGACCCTGGAGAGGGGACAACGGTCTCTGAGTCTCAGTTTCACGATCCCTGAAGGGCTGTTGACAATGAAGAGAGCGCATGTGCAGCACTAGTGGAACGCCTAAACCACGTTTATTATTATTACTGCTTCAACTATTTCCTCATAATACCATCAAGCTAACTTTTTAAGAAGGTGTAGTAAGTAGGATATTAGTGGTTGCAAACGCATGCAGGGGTGCCATGATCTAAAGCCCAGGGCCTCAGTGTTCCGCCCCCGTGTATCTACACGGCAATGAAGAAGCAACTCAGTATGTAGCTTCGATGTGGCCTACTTTAAATTTCCACATGGCTTCCGAAGCAGATTCACGTGCAGGTAAAAATGAGATTTAATCCAGTGAAGGAAAAGGAATTTACATCTAAATTTCCAAAAGTGTCTTACAAATAACACTAGGCCCTGTGACACAGATATTCCATGAGAGAAGTGCTTCTTAGTAAAATAATTCTGAAAGATAATCACCACAGCCTTTTGAGAATTCTCCAATTCAATGCTGTGCTAAGCCTGAAGTCAAAGTATCTGTTTAACACCTTTTAACCAAACATATTTGACCAATTCGCTCTTTTGTGTAACATCTATTTCTGTCCCTCGGAATTAGTGTCCTATGAAGCTTATCTTGGAAATGCACTGGCTGATAGAAGAATAAACAGCTTCTCTAAAAAAAACTAAAAGACAACCTACTGAATAGGGGAAAATGTCTTCAAATGACATACCCAATAAATGGTTAGTATCCAAAATATATAGAGTACTTAACAACCCAACACCAAAAAAATCAAATAATCCAATCAAAAAATGGGCAGACGACTTTTTTTTTGTGGAAAATAGTATGGAGGTTCCTCAAAAAATTAAAAATTGTATTACCGTTGTACCCAAAGATTACGAAAACATAAATTCAAAAGGATATATGCATCCCCGTGTTTAGTAGAGCATTATTTACAATAGCCAAATTGGGAAAGCAAACCAAATGTCCATCAATAGATGAATGGATAAGAAAAATGAGGGATGTACACACACGCCCCCCTCCTACACATGCAGCGGAATACTATTCAGCCATAAAAAAGAATGAAATCTTGCCATTTGCAATGACATGAATGGAACTACAGAGTGTGATGTTAAGTGAAAGTCAGTCAGTCAGAGAAAGACAAATACCATATAATTTCACTCATGTGTGGCCTTTAAGAAACAAACTAAATGAAGAAAAAAAAAGAGACAAACCAAAAGACTCGAAACTATAGAGAACATACTGAAGGTTACCAGAGAGGAGGGCTATGGGGGGAATGAGGGAAATAGGGGAAGGGGATTAAAAACAAGCAGCAGGGGGTGCCTGGGTGGCTCAGTGGGTTGGGGTCTCTGCCTTCCGCTTGGGTCGTAATCGCAGGGTCCGCCCCCCCATCGGACTCTCTGCTCAGCAGGGAGCCTGCTTCCCCTCCCCCTCTGCCTGCCTCTCTGCCTACTTGTGATCTCTGTCAAATAAATAAAATCTTTAAAAAAAATAAAAATAAATAAATAAAAACAAGCAGCATGTCCATCAATAATATCGAGTCTTGAAAAGAGAGCACTGCACACCACTATAGTTTGATTCCAGAATTGTTACTACATGGCAGATAATTATTTTAAAAAGGTATATTCTAAGTCTTCTAGAAGCTTCATTAGCAAAGCAGAAATGACATCCAAGACTTAGGGACTTTAAAGCTGCACAAAACCTTACTGTTCATGTTTCGGAGATGAGGACATGGAGGCTAGAGGTGCACAAGGCCAGCCCGAGCGCCAGGTCAGGAGGCCAGGCGCAGACTGGCGCTCTCACCTCCTACTTTGCCATCCAGGATTCACTCCAGGGCATCGAGCTAGGGGACACCTTTCATATATTCAGTGCCTTCCCTCCTTCCCCTCTGGAAATACTCCTAACTCTCTCAGGATGGGGATGCCTCCCCCGACTCACGAAACAGCCGACGGCCCAGACTCTGTGCTGTAACCTTCCTACAAAGGGCCAAACTGACAGGCCTTCTCCTCTGTTGGCCGAAGGCCCAGTTCCTGAGAACAGGCCGAAACAACACAGGTAAGACTAACAAGACAGTAAGTATCGTGAGTTTCCATTAGTAAAAGAAAATACAAGTAATTACAGACAATATGGTTAAATCTAAATAAAAACATGGCTCCCCAAATCAGAATAAATAGGAAAGAGACCAATGGAAAATACACCGAGGTGACAGCAGATGCCTCCAAGCGGCTGACTATGACCATGGCGGCTTTCTTATCTTCACTCTCTGTCTGCATTTGGCCGAAACAATTTCCATAGTCTTTTTAACAGAAAAAATATTTCATGAAGGGAGACCTCCCATCCTCCAAAATCTTCAGTGTATAACCAACTTATAGATGTTGTCTAATGTGTGATTCTATAGGGAAACACATAGATTTAGAGTCTCAAGACTTATTTGCAAAAGATCCCCAACTTTTTGACTGTATGAAAAGCCATGGAAGCCAATTTTCTAAAGTTTGAGCCATGACGGCCATAGGATATCATTTATAATAAATATAAATGACAAAGAAAAAACCCCAAGAGACGTTTTATTTAATTTGTAATTATTTTTTTAAAAACTTTGTAATAGATGATAAGCACCTAAGCTGCTTATCCTTTTACAGGTAAACTAAAAAATACAAAACAGGGAATGCTCCACATGGGATACTTCCTGAAGTAGTTATGAAAATTTATACCTTGTGACACTTGCAGACAATTTCTTTGTCTTCAATAGTTGTATTGATCAGGTAAGAAACATACACGAGGAACATTCTTGAACCTACTGTTCCGCAGCGAACGTATAACATTTTTTCCAGCTGTAACAAAATAAAAGTACTTTCATTTACTAATTCAGAGATTTCTTCCTGCCACATATTCTAGGATAATGTGCCCCCACCTTTTAAGAGTTTACTGTACCAACTGACTAAATTCTTGAACACTTTTTACAGGCTGTTCCTGCCTCAGTGTGAGCGTGGGATCATTACATTCCACCTTCTCTTATCATCATTCTCAACTTCTCAACAATTGTTGTGTTTACTTTGGAAACAAAAGCTGCCTGAGAAGTTATTTCACTAAGTTGCACATTTAATGTTATTTAGTTATTTTATCAGGGCAACTAGTCCTCCATATTTTAGGGTCATTTGCTCTAAAATCACTTGTAAAAAAAAAATTAAATTAAATTAAATTAAAATAAAATCACTTGTATAAAAACTGCGTACAACACTTTACACATTTAAAAATGTAGAGTGTGTATAAGATGTGCATTAGTCAAATCCCATTTTTTTAGTCACGGGATACGCTGTTAAAACGTTCTAGAACTATCTAAGACTCCCTACGTATTTAAAACTGCAATCGTGTTGATCTCTTCTCCCATCGTAGTTGACCAAGGCTCACCTGTTCCCCTGGATTTAAGTCTCCCACAGGAATGTCAGTGAGTAAAGCCGGGTAGGACTCGTCACATAGTTCTGTTCCATGAAGAGACACGTGCGTTTTCTGAGTTAAGTTGGCATCCTGTCCTAAAAGTGTTAATACTGGTGTTTTAAAACACGGAGAATTCAAACATTATCCTAACAATTCATACTGCACAGACCATGTCATAACTACTTCATAACCACATCTGAAATAAACTTCCTGCAGTTGTCACCACGGATCTTTATTTTCTGTGGAAGGAACACTGGCCAATTTTTAAGGAGGCCTGCTTACCAGGTTTTAAACCAGCGGTGAGCTTCACGTCTCTGATCCGGGTCTTCTCGTGGGACTCAACGGTCACAACCAAACAATACATTTCATTAGTCAGGGCAGGAGGGTCATGTCGCAGATGCACGGAAATGTTTGGAACTCTGGAGATGATCCTTTGTGGGGAAAAAAAAACACCTGAGCTGAGTAACCAATTTTTAAGAAAACAAGTTACTCAAACACAGTATTCTGAAGAAACGAGATGGCGTTCCACAATCTGGCCGGCGAGGTGGACGTACATTGTGCTTGCCTGAATGACGATGCCGTCCCAGTGAAGTTCACTGTCGGGCAGCCTAGGCCGTCTTTTGAAAGAACGCGAGGCCTGCAAGGCTTCTTGGGCGGAAGCGGCGTCCCCTCCTCCTCCTTGCCAATTTAAAACCACACATCTTCCCGTCTCGTGGCCCAGAACCAGATCTACCGAAGTAATCTGGAAGACGGGAGGGCTGTCAGAAATGCCACCTCATACTTGTCACCATCCCCTCCGTAACAAAGGACACAGTGACTGCTGGTCTGTCACGCTCTTCTAGAGACCACAGGGTGATGGGGTCAGAACACCGGCTGTGACCACTGTCCTGATCACGTAGGAGCTGTGACACTGACCACGTTCGCCTTCACACAGAGATAATCACCTGACTTCACAGATGCTCAGTTAGTGCTTGCTGAATGAAATACATGAATGTTTTGATGGCCCTGAGCATACTCAGAACCTAATTCCTAGGGGCACCTGGGTGGCTCAGAGGTTTTGTTAAAGCCTCTGCCTTCGGCTCGGGTCACGATCTCGGGATCCTGGGATCGAGCCCCGCATCGGGCGCTCTGCTCAGCAGGGAGCCTGCTTCCTCCCCCTCTCTCTGCCTGCCTCTCTGCCTACTTGTGATCTCTCTCTCTGTGTCAAATAAATAAATAAAATATTTAAAAAAAAAAAAGAACCTAATTCCCAAATCCTAACAAAACATATTTTCCCCTCAAATAGCTATACTATTCTTAACTGAATAAACGTTCCTTTCAACTAAATCCATTTAAAAAATATACTCAAAGTAGTGTTATTAATTATGATTTCCATCTGGTAGGCTTCCTTAGGTACCTTGTAAAAAATAAAATATGTGATTAGGGATTTAGTCAAAATCATAAAGAATTTTTTTTTAGCGCATTAGCAAAAAACCCTGGATTTTGATTAACGATAAAATTGACAGGTTCACAGAAAGTGTTCTGGGAACACTGGTAGTATGGTCTCGTGTTTCTATCTTAGAAATGGTCCTAAGTTTAGATTAGCCACCCATCACCGTGGTTTTCAAGCCATGGAAAACAAGCACTTAATGAGAGCTTACTAGGTACTAATCATTATTCCAAGCAATTTACATTAACTAACTGATTCAGTCCTCATGAAACACTAAGAGGTAGGTACCATTATTATCCCCACTTCACAGATAAGTAAACTGAGATAACAAGACATCAAGCAGCTGCCCGGGGCCACATGCTAGTAAGCTGGAGAGGTGGAATTTAAACCCATATAGTTTGGTTCCGGAGTTTATGCTCAAGAAAAATAATACTTTCATTATGTATTTCTAAAAGGCATTTTAATTATGCGCATTAAACAAATCCTTTAAAATAAAGAGAAAAATGCAATCCGAAATGTTTAAACATCAAAATGATATAGATCTCTAGCCTGAATTATGTCATAGAATACAAAATATAATTGCTACAGTATTTTATATATGTATTTCTAAATATATATTTATATCTATATCTATTTATATATATATATTTTGTTTAATAGTCTTTAACTGATTATGTAGCCATTAAAAATGAGGTTGGTCTTGTGTACTAAGAGGAAATGATGCCTAATGTACACTGGGTAAGTGAAAAAAGCCAACAATGGAATAGTATGTACAGTATAGTCTCAATAAAAGAAAACCCACCAAACCATGAATGATTGCCCTTGAGAAGTCCAAGGGGAATAGGTTCATTTTTCACTTAATAAATCTGTGTACTATTTGAAATTTTTTCTGACATACGCATACTACTTTTGTCACTTAAAGTATGTGTTAAACACATTTCATAACTAACCTCAATTTTCTTTCCCACGTCTTCAGTTTTTGCAACAAATTTAAATAAAAATTTCCTTGTTTTACCGGGAACTAGACACATCTTTCCCTGAGTCAAATTTTCTAAAACTTCACTTGCTTTGGTTGCTTCTTCGATTACACAGAACTGGTTATAGTCCTGCAAGAGAGGTTAGGAAGGGTCACAGTTTATCAACATCAAGTGTCGCTATGTTTGGCTGACACTAAACACCAAATGACTTGGAGCTAGGTAAGCTGAACCACTTGCAAACCACAGCATCATGAAGGGTGATTCATGAGAAGTAGTTTATGCCCAGTGGAAGCACTCGTCCTCAACGTGCTGCCACGAGGTAAAGACAGTTCACAGACACAAGCTGATTGCTGCAAACATTTACACATCCCTTTCCTGGAGAAAAACAAAGATCTATTCTTTGTTTCACTGGACGCTCCTATCTATCATCCCCTTAGAGAGCTTTCTTTTTACTTGGCTTCTGTGACCCTATAATATCATCCTTCTTAACCACTTCTTTTTCCCTCATAGGTCTTTTTGTCTTCTTCTTGTCCCCTTACTACAGAGGCTCCGTGGGCTTCAGTCCTTGGCTGGCTTTCAGTTCTTTTCCCTTTATGTTCCTTTCAATGTGAAGTTGACCCATTTCCACATATTCTGCACTTCTCTGCTAGTATTTCCCACATTAGACACGAACTCTGTCCTATTTCCTTGGCCGTAAGTTCATACCTACAACTGTCCAGAGGAGAATTCTATCACTCAAATTCAACGTGTCCCAAACCAGAAGTACATCTAGCATCCCAGAAGGGCACACTCCTTACAGATGAATACAGGGAGAAAGCCTTCCCGTGGTAGGTCTACAGAACCACCATTCTCATCCATTCAGTAAATTTTAAAAACTTTCCAAGAGCCACCTGCCACCCTAGCAAATGAATTATCATCACAGAAAATTCTAAGTAGTTAAGTTTAATACTTTCCCTCTAATTTTCATTTCTATTCCATGCTTCTGAAACCCAAGTACTACTTGTTTTTCCTTATGATTTGGATCTTGGATTTCAAGTAACACATACTCAGAATATAACCTAACTTGAAAAACTAATTGCTTTACATTTTATATTAACATTTTAAATTAGCTTTTAATTATAGAAGTTGTTAAGAAAAGGGGGGGGGGAATGGGATAGTAGGATATAACAGGAAAAGTAAAATAAGAATCTATTTATCCTGTAAGTCCAGATTTAGAATAGTTCAAAAAACAATATCCTAGTTGAGCCAAAAAAAAAAAAAAAAAGAAAAGAAAAATGTAAGGAAAGCTTACATTCTAATAAAGAAAACAATTTACCAAATAATCATACAGACAGAAGTGAAAGCACAGCTGTGATTAGTACTATAGAGGGTTGTGGCTAGGAAAATCGATCAGATTGGCAGGGGAGGTGTCCCCGAGGAAGTGAGGCTTTTAAGGGCATAAAACATGAGAAGGAATTCTAAGAAGAGGGACAACCAATCCAAAAAAGAAGTAACATCACGTACAAAATCCGATCATACTAATGATCTCACTTACATGTGGAATCTGCGACTCACAGAAACAGTAATGGTGGATGCAAAGGGCTGAGGGAAATGGGAGATGCTGAGCCAAGCGCACAAACTTTCCATTATGAGACGAACAGGTTCTGGGGATCTACTGTGCGGCACAGTGACTACACTCAATCAAACCGTATTATATTCAGGCAAGTTGCCAAGAGAGTAGAACCTACATGTTCTCACCACACCAAAAAAGGTAATGATGTGAGGTGACTGATATTAAGGAAGCTTACCGCGGTGACCATTTACAACAGATTTTTCAAATCATCATGTTGTAGGTACACTTTAAAAGAAACAAATAGTTCTTGGCGGGGGGAGGGAGGGCTGTCCTTTATTCACCCTATCCCCCTTCTTTATCTCTGACAACACACAATCAGCAATCCAGACTCCCCTATCTGTATATGCCTCTCATAGCCCTTTCTTTCCATTGCCACCACTAACGTCCTCATGCAAGTCCTCACACCTTAGGACTTGGGTTCATATAATGAGGCTCTGGTTGGTTTCCATAAGGTCATTTCTTTCTATTTCATCACTGTAACAAAGTTTCTTAAATTCTAAGTATCATGCTCTTGCTTTAAAACTCTCACACTAGGGATGTCTGGGTGGCTTGGTTGGTTAAGACGCTGCCTTCGGCTCAGGTCATGATCCCAGAGTCCAGGGATCGAGTCCCACATGAGGCTCCTTGTCCAGCAGGGAACCTACTCCTCTCTCTGCCTCTGCCTGCCACTCTGCCTGCTTGTGCTCTCTCTCTCTCTCTGACAAATAAATAAATAAAATCTTAAAAAAACAAAAAACCAAAAAAAACCTCTCACACTAATCAGAAGGAATCATTGGGTAATGGTTCAAGTTGAATAAAACACACTGTTCTTCAGAGGACCCTAGTTCACTGAACCGATCCTATTCCAGGGCTAGTTCAAAGTTGCGAAGAGTCAAAAAAACACAAAACAATATATTAAGATAGGTAAAGCTCTTTCTAATAAATATAACCCGAATAAATGAATGAACAAATAAATCTTCAAATATTTCTCTTACTAGCTAACCCCTACTGAATTCTTCAAGCTCCTTCAAGCCACATGGCCTCACATCCCGCTGGCCCGGCTCACAGCCCCTCTGCTCTTGGGAGGCTGGGGTCTCCGCCGCCCACAAACCCAGACCATGCACTCCTGCTTCCATTCAGCGTTGCCTTTTGCCAACCATGTTCCTCCTTCTCACTGCTTTGCAGGATCTTCATTTCATCTTTACCCTTGAAACTTCTTCCCTTTCCTTTGGCAAGCCTGTTGTAAATGTATTTCTGGCCTACACCATGTAACTGAGTCCTTATTACCTACTAGGACAACCTGTGAGTCAGTCCTGGCCTCTGTCCCCAAAATGTTTCCATTTCAATGGGGCTGACATATACTAAATGCTTAGAGGTTCACCACGATGCTGAGAATACTTGCTGGTTAAATGCTTGCTGGTTCACGGCTCAGTATACTTTCTGGGTGACCAGAAGATAATTACCTCTGAAGTGAGCTTGGAACTGAAATATGTGAAATGTACTCGAGTACCTGACAACACTCTAATACGCTACAGAAATGTGCAAATGTATATAATCCCAGTTCTGCAGAAAGGAAAAGCTGCTTCTGTGTGCACACCCAGAAAACACCTCGACTATTCAGGAAGTTAACAGTGACGACTTCCAGGGAATGGGACTGGAGGGCACGTACTTACTTTTCACTTTATATCCATCCATTCCACTTCAATTTCTTTAACATCAAACATTTAACAGTTTTATAATAAAAAACGAATACCAGAGTTAGAAGGTAAAACAAATGATTTTGACAATTAGATTATATTTGATAGACCTCACTTGAAATTCAAGTTATGTATTACAAAAAATTAACTTCCTACATTTCACAAGGATGGAATAAAAGCAAAACTTAGAGATGGAAAAGTGTAACACTTGAATGGCTAATACAGAGAACTATAAATGCAGTTATTTTCAAATAGACCTTACTAAAGTTTATTTGTTACTATGCAGCCATTAAGACCTAAAATTTCGCTAAGTTGGTTTCATCTAATTTAGCACAAGCTACAATAAGATACACAGATGGTAAAAATACAATAAGAGGTACTGTTACCTGATTATTAAAGCTGACACAGAGCTTGGAAAACCGAATGGGATGTGGACAGTCAGCCTTCAGATAGATATCAAACCGCACAGGAACATCAACATGAAAACTCGGGGCGTGAAACTTGGCTTTGCATTGTACTAGAAATAAAATAAAGAGAGTTACACACCACAGGACCCTCAAGAAACACACCCATGATTCTCTGAACCACACTTACTCTTCAGGAAGGAAACATCTACCCTTAGTATTCTTTTTGAATTCTGCTCTTGAGGCATTTCAACAGATATAAATGCAGTTCATTAAAACAAACAAACAAAAACCAGAACAAATTTAAAGAAAGTATAACTTCCAAACCACCATTAATTCTAAAAACATAGCTGCTGCTGAAACATAACTAACACAGGAGTTGAAAGGGGGAAAAAAAAATCATTTTCTTATTTTTAACTTATTTCAAAATATCCGCCTAGGCATTTAGGATAAGCTTTTTAAAGGACTGTCCTCTCAAATGCATTTCAAATCACTCCTAAACAAACGAACAAAGTGAATTTTAATATATAAGCTAAGTACTTAAAATGTTGAAAATCTTTATGTCAATGGGGAGAAAGAAAAAAAAAATCACAATTTCATCTATAGGATAACATATTTTGAACATTCTTCCTTTGACTGTTATACTTCTGGTTCCATGGCTATTCACTTTGTAGCAATAAGGATTTCTCTGAAATAACACCGCAGGTGCTGGGGACCCACCGAACGGCACGAAGTCCTGCACCCCTATTGTGAAGACATTGCTGCCGGCCAGGGAGATGCGGTCCGACCACAGCTTCTGAGCCGTTTTCACGGCTAAGACATCACAGTCGGGTTCTGGATCGGGACTCTCATTCTGCAACAACAGAGTACAGTTTTCAGTCAGCTAGCGATAAAAATACACAGATACAGGTCTAGGTCTACGTATTCCCAAAGCTTATTTTATAGAAAGAATTCTGACTTACCATCAGAACATTTATGAGGTTCTTTTCGATCCGAGATTTCTGGTCGTCTTTCAGAGTTGAAGCTAACGTGAAATGGAAGTAGGAAAGAAACTCTAACTGTAAGACAGGCAAGTGAAGCCAACACCCCCACAGGAGGTATTAAAATACTACAGGATAAATAAGTCTTCTGACACGGCTAAGCGCAATTCCAGACAATGTACAACAACACAGCTTCCTATGGGAGCCCCAACACTCTAGATACTCGCATTTGAACTCGATGGGAAAAATCATTTCATGACGTATATTTAAAAAAAGAAAAAAGGAAGAAGAATTTTGTTCTTCTCAACTATCATGAGACCTCGACTCTAGTAAGTTCCATGAAACTATGAGTCCCTTCCCTTGGCAAACTGATCTACACAGGGTGAAAGTATGGTCAAAGATTTGAGAGTTATTCTTTCCATTTTAAGAAGCTTAAAGACGCTACATAACTTCAAAGATTCAGAATCTTACTGAAAGAACACCAAGTTACCTCTTCCAAGGAGTTCTAGGGAGTAAGTTATGTAATCTTTTAATTGGGCCATGAGGTAGGAGCACTTCAGAGCTGTAGTCAGTATGGACGTGAGCAAGGTCCACCACCCTTCACTCCGGTAATCACACATCACGTAATCCAGCAACCTGACAGAAGGCAAGACGTCAGACACGCTGAAACAGCTTCACAAGAAAGGCCTTGAAGACTTCTTGGAGGAAATAACATGCTTGACTCATTCTATATACACGTCAGAAACTCTTACTGAAATAGTTTAACTGGTAATTTCATGTTTAGATAAACCTGGTTTCCCAAGACATTGAGAATGATGGTACCAGCGGATAGCACTTAAAAAAAAAATACAACAGAAATGGAGTTTCATAGACACAGAAATAAATATGGAAATTATAAATCCTTTAAAACTCATTTCTATTCTCATTTTGCTATAAGGTAATCAGATTACTTATAAAAATAAATGGGGACTAGGACTCACTTCAAAGCTTTGGTATAATCCTTCGCATAAAAGTACTCCTCTCCCATTTGAACCACTGTAAAGGGAAAAAGATTTTATGTACATAATTCTAAATTATTCCAAGTTGCATGAAACTGTATTCTTAGGAATACTTACTCAGATGACTTTTCATTCTTGGACACTTATACTTCTTAAATTGTGCAACAGCATTGCTCAGAAGAGTTATTATTATTTCCTGCCAGAAGAGAGAAAGTGTGAAACATTCCAATAAAAATAATGTCCTGTATTGTTTGAATACCACACACACACAAAAAAGTAGTTTCTATTGGGGAAAAAAAACACAACAAACTTACAGAGTGAACAACACTTCTTTCCTTCAGCTGAATGGCAAGAATTCCCACCTTCTCTTTTTCAGGATCAGAAAGATCAAAACCTGTGTAAGATAAGACGCAACCCATTTTAGATAGCTCATTTAACATAAATCCTTCACATGAACATTGGATGTGTACACTCCTTGAATCCTTTACTTAAATATAATGTATTTAAGATTCTTAACCATTCTAGAATCTTAAAGGTTCCAAGAGACTGCTTTATTAGCCTGGCAACTACTCTGTGATCTCTGTTCTGAAGAGAACAGTATTGAACTCAGCATTCTCTAGCCCTAGTGGAGTCAACCACCTAAAGAATGAGATCAATGTCATTTCAATATAGAATACACTTTCTGGAGATTAAAGTAGATAATTCCTTAACAATTCAGGTTTGATTGCCATAGAGACTGCTCAAATTAAGTGTGTTTCAAACCCAAAAAAGATGCAGAGAAATTTCTAAGGTAATACAAGTTAATACTGTTTTAAAAGATCAAATGTAATAAATCATCAAAGTTAACTGGAATTAAAATAGACCTAAGTGGCTTATTGGGTCATTTAAGACAAGAGATGTCCAAATGTTTTAATCACACTCATGTTTGATTAGAAGTTATTCTAAGACGTAGTGATACAAACAAAACATCCTAAAAACTAAAGAACTGAAAAATCTTTAAAAAGATGTTTAAAAAACACACATTTTTACCTCTACATAATTTATTACAGCCTATGTAGCCAATGGAAAAACTGCAATAGTGACCTGTGCCTTTTGAGGCTGAGAGAAAAGGGAAGAGGGCAAAATTATTTACTTAGTATTCCTTGTCGCCATGATCTTTGTCCGTAAAAGTCAAGAACGCCTGTTTGTGTTTCTAACGGATCAGGATTGGGATACATTACTGAAGCCTGTAAGGTAAAACACAGCCCTAAATAAGAGTTTATGAACCTGTCACAAACCAACTCACCTTCAATCTCTGACAGAATAAAAACATTTTCATAAATAAAAATACCAAACATATGTCTCGATATCAAAGTTGTGAGTATTTTAACACACATTAAATCTTCCCAAAAATGAAAATAAACATTCCATTTAATACCTAGGCAGTCTCATAAAAATTAAATTGAATAAATCAACCTGATTCTGACAAATGATTTCATAGTAATTAACTCCTTAATTTTTCTCTTCATCTTTGCTATGATAAACCAGTAAAAATTTTGCCAATTATGTTTGATGTTTATTCCATATGTATAAGTGCTTTTTGTGCAAATAAAAACAATGTGGGTGCCTCGGTGGCTCAGTGGGTTAAAGCCTCTACCTTTGGCTCAGGTCATGATCCCAGGGTCCTGGGATCGAGCCCCGCATCGGGCTCTCTGCTCAGCAAGGAGCCTGCTTCCTCCTCTCTCTGCCTGCCTCTCTGCCTACTTGTGAACTCTGTCTGTCAAATAAATTTAAAAAATCTTTAAAACAAATGTGATAAGGAGTTTTAAAAAGAAGACACTGTTTTCCTTCTTTATCACTTGTGTATTAGGTCCTGGTATTGGTTGGGGAGGGCTATTTTTGATGCCAGAATTTACAAATTTACAAATTTACGCTTCATTTTTCTTTCTTGTAACTTTTTCCCTCTGAAACCAAAATATAATGCAAGTACATTGTTGAGAAATACAGAAAACATCCAAAAGGAAGAAGATAAAAACTTAAATCACCTATAAACCTATTACCACTATTAACAGTGTTTACATTAGTCTTCCAGATTTTGTATGCAAACATTTATTTGTTATCAACTGGAATGATCCTTCAACCTGCTTTTCTCACTTAAATATATTCATTGTAAATTTCACATCATTAACTATTCTTCTAAAACATCATTTGTTATGGCTGCATGCTGTTCCATATTTTAACAAATTCCTTCTGTCGTTCATCTTGTTATTTATTTTTTACATTATAATTAATAAGTCTGCCCAAAGAACTTGATAAGTAAATCTCAGAACTTCTCTCTTAGAATCTCCTATCTCCCTTAGACTCCCTGAAAATAGATTTCTGGGTCAAAAGAGATGCATGATTTTGAGGCTTCTCAAATTATTATTTGACAGAAAAAAAATTATTATTTGACAGAAATATTACTTTACATTCCAACTAAGGATATTTGTTAATCCCATCTCCTTGTATCCTTAGAAAACATAGTTTTAATCACCTTTTAAAATACTATGCTCAAATCTTAATGCCTAATTTTTAAATATAAAATATGCCATGAAGATGTAAATCATATGCAAATAACAGGGTAGCAAACAGTATAGTTATATCATGATTTAAGGGAAAAAAAATCCAACAATTTAGGTACTAAGGTGCAAACTGTTTTTGGAACTGTTTTTTTAAGTAGCACTGTTGATAATATCCACCTATCTTTGGAGAAGAAAACTGTAGATTTTCAAGGAAAATAAACTGACAGAAGCATGTGAATGTAAATATATTTACACATATACATACCACATTTTTATTTTAAAGGTGCTTATGGGCACTCTGGTATCTAACTATAACCACCCACGAGGCAGGCAGAATGAAATGTCAAGTTAAACTGCAATCAGGGGCGCCTGGGTGGCTCAGTTGGTTAAGCAACTGCCTTCAGCTCAGGTCATGATCCCGGAGTCCCGGAATCGAGTCCCACATCAGGCTCCCAGCTCTGAGTCTGCTCTGAGTCTGCTTCTCCCTCTGACCTTCTCCCCTCTCGTGCTCTCTCTCAACTCTCTCTCTTTCTCTCAAATAAATAAATAAATAAAATCTTAAAAAAAAAAAAAGGGAAAAGAAACTGCAATTAACATTATGTTCGAGGGGCGCCTGAGTGGCTCGGTCCTTAAGCGGCTGCCTTCGGCTCAGCTCATGATTCCAGGGTCCTGAGATCGAGCCCCACATGGGGCTCCCTGTTCAATGGGAAGCCTGCTTCTACTTCTCCCACTCCCCCTGCTTGTGTTCCCTCTTTCCCTGTGTCTCTTTCTGTCAAATAAATAAATAAAATCTAAAAACAAACAAACATCATGCCTCGAACAGATTCTTAAGAATTTTCCACAGAGGAAGCCCCAGGAAGAGAAAGAAGTCCAAAGAGATCCTCTCTGGTGGGTCAAAACAAAGCATATTCCTCCAAAGTCCTTCAAACTCCTATACCAGTGATCAAAGGGAGTCACAGCATGGCTCAGACCACACCGTGACTTTTATTTTAAAGTAATCTACCCTTGTCTACATCACTAACCTATTGCCAGTCATAAGTCAGTTCCTGACAGAAAAACTTCTGCTTAATCCACAGGTGGAAATGGAGTACTCAGGCTAAAAGTAAAAATAACCATAATTCCTGAAAATATAGAAGCTATTTCTATTTTCTTATCAGAAGAAAACTGATTTCATTCAAAGGCTTGGAAAAAGATTATGAACATTCATTAGTCTTATCCACTTTCGAGAGATGATTAATACATTTCCTAAGTGCCAGATGACATGGGAGTCGGTCACTTACCTCATGGTTACAGAGGGTTTTTGCGAGCTGTTTCCTCTCCTGGGCGTAGTACGCTGCCTGCTGGTAATAGAAGCCAGGATTCTGAGTTTGAATAGCTGTCAGCCCTAGCTTAATAGCTTCATCAAATAAGTCTCCAAAGGCCTGGAATCTTAAAGAAAAAAAAAAATCAAGGAATAAAAAAATGATGAAAAAGATAAAGGGAAGATAAAGAAGCTTACTTCTAATAATTATTCATCCTGACTACATAAACTCAGCAGACTATGTTAAAATAATGCTTTTGATGAACTGTAAATTGTCGGGGTTTCTTGGTAAATACTGACACACACTAATAATAGGTTACAGACAACTTCTACATTGAAGCCGACTCTTCTGTACTGACAAAGCATTACAAATACACCATCACGGCGCACGTCAACACAGTTCCCACCACTCAAACACATCCACGCTTCTGGAAACCATTTCATTTTAGAATTTTTAAACATCAGTCTTGAATAGCAAGTTCCATGCCAGTAGGGATTTTGCTTTGCTCCTGACTGTATTCTCAGTACCTAGGCACATGGTGGAAACTCCCTAAATATACGCTGAAAAAAAAAGATGGTACCATGAATTAAGTGATTTTCATTAAGGAACTCCATGAATCATTATCTACCGTTACTGGAAACATAACTATGCTAGCTAGATCTCTAAAAGCCTACTTACTGACGAAAAAAGCTTAGTTCAACTGACAACCAAAGTCCATACTAATTCCGTTCCTCCAAAGCCCAAGTACGTAAAGAAAAAAAATTCTAAAAGTACAGTTTAAAACATACTGTTTAGACATCCACGCAGCATGCTCAAAAGACAACTCTGCGCTTCCGATTTTTTTCTTACACAAGTCAATGTGTTTTCGGAACTGAGCGATGGCATCCAATGGGGTGTTGTGCTGAAAACACAGCCTGCAGATCTGCAAGATGGAAAATCAATGCCCAAATAAAGAACATACAGTCAAAAGGCATATTCACTTAAAAATAGGTAAAATGTGAGACTAACTTCAAAAAGACTATGACATTTCCTCTCCTAAGTTTTTGGCAACAGAATTATTTTTCTCTATTAGAACGGCTATGCTAAAACCGGCGGTTATGTCCCCTCGATAAAAGAAATAAAATTATTCCTTATTTGTACTGAATCTACTCTATATCTTAGAAAAGCTTATTAAAGTAGGCTAGAATACAAAAAATTTTACCCAATGAAGAACATACAGGCGGGCAAAAATAAAACACTACCTACCACTCCTAGGACAGATTAACTTTCAGTTTTAGAACTAGCAGAAAGTAAAGATTTTCTGTACCACCATTGGAGCATAGTGGCCTCCATATCAAACAAGGATTACAGAAATTCTTGAAAAGTTTTTATCTGAAATGCTATCTCAAGACAGTAATGATCTGTATCTACGTAAGGTAAAAAGAAAAACACAAAAAACGACGCCTAAATTATTTTCGGTATGCTTATCATTAGTTTTATATTTTAGGTACAAGGAATACATGAAAAGTTAAGTCTCTCATTCCTGTCCCTCAGATATCCAATTTCCTGTTCCAGAGGCAACGAGCTCCCAGAATATTCTGTGATACAGTCTACGCATGGACAAGTGTATGTGTATTTATGTATCAACTACACTTTTTAAACAAAGAGCATCACACTAAATATGCTGTTTTGTACCTTACTTTTTTCACCTAATATTCCATATCAGTAAGTGGAGCTGTCTCATTCTTACGAGTTGTAGAATATTCCATTGTCTCAGTCATACTTTATATGAACCAGTCACTTACTGCTGGGTTGTTTCCAATCTTCTCCTATTACAAGACGCAATAAACATCCTTACGTATGTGATTTGCAAGGCTTGGCCCATGTGTCAGATAGATTTCCTGAAATGGAATTGGTAGTTCAAAGGGAACACCCACTCTAAGTGTGTATGAGGCGTCGCAAAAATATTCTCTACAGATCTTATACCAATGTACATTTATAGTCAATTCCAGCGCCAGCGTCTAAGTCCCCTCGGGCCGCCATCTCAGGGCCAGCCATCTTTAAAAGCTGATTGTGGAAAGATTAAAAGCAAAACGAAAAGCCCCACCTGCCTTCTGGGGGCATCTATTTCTACCACGTACAATCTTCAAATGCTTAAGTAACAGGTACAAAAGTTTCCTCTCAGGTCATCAGCTGTACCTTTTGTATGGTGTCGCCATTAAACCAAGGAAGGCCTACGTAGTTCTGATTTGTTGCACCTTATAAAATTCAGTAATAAAAGTAGCTTTCTTCTCACTCTCTCCTGCTCCCACTTAAAATCAGAAGACCCTCCTAAAGGAGTTGTACAGAAGTAAAACTGCTCTAAGAGAGAACTCTGAGCCCCACAAACTCAAAACCAAGCATTATAATTAGGCTGCTAATTACTAGGGAGCTATATGAAATAATGCGCATAAAAGAGAAGAACATAATTAATCAAATACTTTTCAGGGCAAGTAACTAACTCTGGTTTTCAATTTCAAAAAGATAACCTAATATTTAAAGACGAGTTTCCTTTATTTGAAGTAGAACCTTCAATTTACCTTGTAGTTTATAAATCCTGCCATAGTCTTTATTTCCAGAATGTTAGTTTCATGGGCTCGTAATTCATGTACAAGGTTATAGGCGGTCCTGTAATTCCTAATATAAACAGGTGCAACACAGTTAATTATTAATTTTAAGAAAGGATTCCCAAGAATTATTAGAAATAAGAAACAATATTTACTCAACATTTCTTAGCACTCAACAGTTCAGGAATAACTTATACACATCCATCTCTGATTTCCTGAAAAATGATCTACTGACTAATAATATGTGGGAGGAATCAATGACTTTTCACTAAGAACAGAAACATCACATGTACATTGTTCTGTTATTAACATCCGTCAACAATGGACAGAAAATAAGTTGAAAATGAGAGTTGGACAGTTGTCCAGAATTATGTTAAAAAGTTAGCATTCTGTTTAAAAATAATAATAATAATCAGATTTTTTTTAAAAGCACCATTACGAGCTTCTCCAACAAAGAGGAATTTTATTAAGCAAAGGGGCTATCAAGACTGAGCACAGGTCAATAGCTTTTAAACACCAGAATCTCCAGAGTTCAGAGCACACTGCTGATCTCAGGCACAGGCTGGAGAAGGGGAAGTGCGTTGGGAAAGGAGAGTCTGCTAGAAGGACGCTACCCAGAAAAGGGAAGGCAATGGGGCATCTCAGTCTCTTCCAAACATCACTCTTTGCTCCTAACTTCCTCAGGTCAAATCTTCCTTTCCAGAATTACTTCTGATGAGAACAAGAAGGGAATGTTTTTAACTCACACCAAGGGTAAGGAACAAACTACGTTAGCGCCACTTAGAATCACACAGAGTCTCTGAGATTTAGAGAGACAGTCTGGAGTTCTGCACCTCCACAGTAACAAGAAAGGAAGATGTTTCTGCAATATTCCTCCAGACAGAAGATTTATTTTTCTTTTTTTTCTCTTACTTTTCTGCCCTGTATGCTTAGCCTCTCTTCAGTTTTAGGATAGATAGCTGTTTCTTATCTCTATGTTGCACTGCCACTGTCAATCTTCAAAAAATAGAGCGAAAGCTAGAAAAAAATGTTCAATTAAATTGTGCTCTTAAGTAAAAGCAAAGGAATTAAAACGTGTGACCATTGCCAACACATACACGACTACTCTCCAAAGCTTCGAAGCAGAGCCATCGTATTAAAAAGGAGGATGAGCAGTATTATAAACTTAAAAAAAAATTTTAATTAAAAATAAAATCATAGTTGAATTAAATAAATGCACCATTGGGGCGCCTGGGTGACTCAGTGGGTTAAGCCTCTGCCTTCAGCTCAGGTCATGATCCCAGGGTCCTGGGATCGAGTCCCACATCGGGCTCTCTGCTCAGTGGGGAGCCTGCTTCCTCCTCTCTCTCTCTCTCTGCCTGCCTCTCTGCCTACTTGTGATCTCTGTCTGTCAAATAAATAAATAAAATCTTTTTAAAAATAAATAAATAAATGCACCATGCATATTAAGAAATTCACAGCATTAAATAAGATAATGTCTAATATATATTTAATTGTGGAAACGAGTCAACACAAAAATTTTAACTGAATATACAAATAAGCAGTCAATAGGATAGGAAGAATTTTAATGTTTCTTTCGATCATGAAATTAGACTAGACCAGAAAGCTTTATGATACTATGAAATTTACTTCTGATAATAAAATGAAAAAAATTTTTTAAATCTCAAAATATTATATTCCATTCATCTCTGAGCAAATTAAATATTATATACCTGAATCTAAACAACATAAGCATCTTAATTAGCAATAATCGCGCCTCGGATAAACCTCATTGGCTACGATACTGCCACTGCGCAAAGCTAACATAAGCATCTTAAAATGAATTAAAGTTTGGTTGAGATTCACAAGTTGCCATTAATATGTTACTGTTAACATAAAGGTAAGAAAAATTTAGTTTGACAACTGTTAAAAACTTACTTCAGAGCATTTTGTGTATCCTGTTTCAATTCACTGAAGAAAGCTATTTTAAATTGATGTCTGACAAATAAAAGCTGAAAATAGAAAAAATATCATTATTACACACACTCTCTTAAAATGTAAGAAGTACACTAACATTAAGAGGAGACATCAAAGTAGAAAGGAAAATACTCAGATCGAGAATTATTCCAACAAGCATTGTTAAGGAAGCTATAAAAATCTCTAAGAACTTTAAGGCCAAAAAGGAGAGAAGACAAACTTATTTTTAAAAGCTCAAAAAAAAAAAAAAAACTTTAAAAGCATAGAAGCCAATTAAAAACATCAAAGCATTACAGATATTTAATAATCTCTTCAAAAATAATCAATGATAACAATCTGTTCTTGGAATGCTTCTATTATTGCCTTCTTTAGGAAAAATAATGTACCTGGTGTGTTGTTTTATTCAAAAATTCCTTATGAGATTTCACTCTTCTGATCTCAGTGTAGTAATAAGTCTGTGCATGTTCATAAAAGGCATTTTCTAATCTGTTTTTAAAAAAATCAACATTCAAACACTAAAGTTAGTTTAACCAAACTGTTCTCAAGTATCAAATTTATAAGACCTGAAAGTAAAATCCTCACAGAGATAATGTCTACTTTACTTCATGGTAAAGACAAAAAGTAAAGCAAAATACATGAAATTTCTAAATAATAAATGTAAAGATTAGACCACCCAAAAGCCATTTAGAATTATTTACAGTCCAAGCAACAACTTATAAAAATAACTTTTTTATAATTTGTAGAAATCACATAATTTCTAAGATTACTTCCACCCCCTTTCATTTTATAAGAAGTGTGAAAGAAAGAGATTTCCAATATTCACTTAATTTGACTATTTTTCGTGCTTTTAATATTTAAGGTTAGAGGATAAGAAAACTAATGGAAAAAGCACCAAAAATGAAAACTGGCAAATGAGGGGCATCTGGGTGGCTCAGATGGTGAAGCTCTGCCTTCAGCTCAGGTCATGATCCCCAGGTCCTAGAATCAAGTTCCGCGTGGGGCTCCGTGCTCAGTGAAGAGCCTGCTTCTCCCTCTCCCCCTGCTTGTGCTCTCTCTCTCACTCTCTCTGTGTCAAGGAAATAAATAAAATCTTAAAAAGAAAAAAATACTGGCAAGTAAGGGGAAAGTAACATTCATAGGATTCAAATCCTGTTTCACTCCCTAAGTTTGAGATAACACAGGAACAAAGAAATTTTGACCATAGATAGACAACTCAAAGTGCCTTTTGTGAAAGTAAGTATGTATTACAAGTATCTGCCCAGGGCATGAAAGAAAGCTAAATTCATAGCTAGATAAAGCTGGACTTCAAGGTTTTTCCTCCTCAGAATAAAACAGAATTTTAAAGTTGTATTCAAAGAGTTTAGACACATCCTTAAGGAAAATACGCTAAGAAAAAAAAATGGATAAGCCAAAACTTTCAATATTCAATATACTTCCTAAGGTAAGATTTTCTATTTCTTTTTTCTAAAGATTCCATTTATTTATTTGAGGAAGAGAGAGCATGAGCAGGGGAGAGGGAGAGGGAGAAGCAGGCTCCCCACTGAGCAGGGAACCCAATGCAGGATTCGATCCCAGGACTCTGAGATCATGACCTGAGCTGAAGGCAAATGCTTAACCAACTGAGCCACCCAGGCACCCCTAGATTTTCTATTTTTAAAACTGCAGTTTTTAGGGGCGCCTGGGTGGCTCAGTGGGTTAAAGCCGCTGCCTTCAGCTCAGGTCATGATCCCAGCGTCCTGGGATCGAGCCCCCCATCGGGTTCTCTGCTCAGCAGGGAGCCTGCTTCCTCCCTTCTCTCTGCCTACTTGTGATCTGTCTGTCAAATAAATAAATAAAATCTTAAAGAAAAAAAACAAAAACTGCAGTTTTTAAAACGCTAAAACATAAAAGTAATTCATATTAGGTTCAAACTTTGAGCCATACACTATTTGAAAGAACATATTAACCTCAGCTGAACTATGAAGTTTTATAAATGGGTAACCTTTGTTTTGAAAGGCGAAATAGGATACTAAAAAAAAAGTCTAAGCAACCCATTTTTCAGTGCCTCTGATAAACCAACATCTAAAAAAGTTTAAGATCTTTATTTACCTTATAATGTAACCCACCAAGTGATCAGTGTGGGGTAGGACAAACAGAGATTTTCCTGAGAGTTCACACGCGTTACATAAAGCTGCGGCTCTTTCTGACGCGGTGACATCTTCTCCTATTGACAGATCCCATAAAGATGAAGAGAGAAAGAAAATGATTCACGTATTTTTTTCAACAAATAGGTCCCCAAATCTAAACAATGTAATTAGGAAGAAAAACCAAACCCCCTTTCGCCATGCCAGAAGGTCTCCTGAGAGCTCTTGGGGGGCGGTTCTCAGAAGTCACGCCGTACATATGTTAGGAAAACCCTGTGGAATTTTCTACTAAGCCAAGATAGGCCAAGTAACGCCAAAAGATATGCCACATAACTGTTTCGAAACCTTTAACTAAAACTGGAAGCAATAATCCATGAAAGTGGCTTCTAAAACTCAGATGCCACAAGTTTCAAAAGAGAAACAAAAAACATTTTGGCCTCTCAAAATCTTAGAATACAGAAGAAACAAACATCTGAAGCTAAGACATTTTCTTATAAAAAAGCAGAAATCCTATACCACTTTCTTTGTCCGGTTGCACATTAAGAAAAAAAAATCACGATAGGAATATAATTTCAAACTGACCTCAGAGAGGTAAATAACATTCTTTTTAAAAAAAACAAGTGAATAATATTCCTTTTAAAAAATCAGTTTTGTCGGGGTGCCTGGGTGACTCAGTGGGTTAAGCCTCTGCCTTTGACTCGGGTCATGATCTCAGGGTCCTGGGATCGAGCCCCGCATCAGGTTCTCTGCTCAGCAGGCAGCCTGCTCCCCTCCCTTCTCTCTCTCTGCCTGCTTCTCTGCCTACTTGTGATCTCTCTCTCTCTCTGTCAAATTAATAAATAAAATCTTAAAAAAAATTTTTTTTTTTTAAAAATCAGTTTGGTCAACTGATGTACACCTACACAGTGAGTTAAGTGGAACTGGGGGGGGGGTAGCAGAATATTTTAATATTTAATATTAAATTTTTAAATATTTTAATTTTAGTGTTTTATTTTTTTTTAATTTTTTTATTTTAATAAACATATAATGTATTTTTATCCCCAGGGGTACAGGTCTGTGAATCGTCTGGTTTACACATTTCACAGCACTCATCATAGCACATACCCTCCCCAATGTCCATTTCCCCACCACCCTCTCCCGTCCCCCTTCCCCCCCGCAACCCTCAGTCTGTTTCTTGAGATTGAGTCTTTTATGGTTTGTCTCCCTCCCAATCCCATCTTTTCATTTTTTCTTTTCCTACCTCCCCCCAAACCCCCCCACCTTGCATCTCCACTTCCTCATATCAAAGAGATCATATGATAGTTATATTTCTCCGATTGACTTATTTCGCTAAGCATGATACCCTCTAGTTCCATCCACGTCGTCGCAAATGGCAAGATTTCATGTCTTTTGATGGCTGCATAGTATTCCATTGTGTATATATACACAATAGTGTTTTATTTTTTACACTAGGCATTTATTTATGCATTATTAGTACTTTTTAAAGTGAACACACCATCTTTCCTATAACTAAATGCATAGATTTTAACATCAAAAACTATACCTCCTGATAATAAGAATGGGAAGTACAAAGCAATTCATTGATTGTTAATTAACTTTGTGATACCTGGGGGCAAAGGAGTTTTCTTCTGAATCAGAACCACTGCAACTTTTGTGTTTCTCCCTTGTAAACTCTGCCTGCAATGGAAAAATAATAAAATTAATTAAACATAACTAAATTGTTTTGACTTTTAAAAAATATATTCAAGACTTTACACAGGGGCACCTGGCTGGCTGAGTCAGTTGTGCATCTACCTTCAGCTCAAGTCATGATATCGGGATCTCGTGATTGAGCCCCACATCGGGCTCCTGCTCACTGGGGAGTCTGCTTCTCCCTCTCTCTCTGCCCCTCCACCCCCGCTCGTGCTCTCTAACAGATGAATAAAATCTTTAAAAGAATAAAAAGACTTACATAAAGTACAAGCTTGATGATTCAATTTTAAAAAGATGAATTTCAACTAAAACCTTCCAAGATTGGAGGAAATCTTTCCCCGCATACAAAGAAACTTCTATGCTACAGTGATTTCGTTTTAAAAGTCTACTCTCATACCAAGCTTCTAATCCGGACAAAAATCTGCTTTAAAAGCCAAGTTTATTATATACTTTCACGTAAAAGTTATAACGTAACTTATTTCTTGATGCTGATACGTTACAGACTGGTCATTCAAAAGAATAATTTTGAAACCGGAATGGGGATAGAACAAATGTCTTGTGAGACTAAAAAGCAAATTACTATACTTCCCCCCCAGACAGTAAAACGCAAGAAAAAAGCATTTGGAAATTCAGACTAACGTGTCGTCTACATTTCTTCACGCACCTTTGCGTTGCAGAAGTTAAGCATTCACGTTAAGCTACCTGTCAGGGACCGAATAAGTGTCCCTGGAGGTCAGCAAGTGAGTGCTGGGTCTCAGCTGCCTTGAGTAAACGCTGGGAAATGGTACAACCTCCCACGCTCCCTCTGATGCTGGGAAATGGTACAACCTTCCACGCTCTGTCCAATCCGCAGGGAAGACGCACCTGACAATCTCCACTCTGGTGGCGCACTCGGACTGCTTTTCTTTCCACTGGGGCTCATCCCAGTCCAGCTCGTAGAACACAACCACCAGGGCCGGCACCAGGTTCAGGTGTTTGTTCATCCAGCCGGTCTTTAGGATCCCCTTAGGAATGTACCATTCATAGGAAGTTCTCTGTGGACAATGGCAAAAGCTGAAGACACTTACTGGATAACAACAGCAGAAGCCACCTGTCACTGAGCGGCATGCACTTCCTGTGCGTTCCCCTCATTCCACATACACATGACACGTTGTTAACATTTTATTTAGGTCTACAGAGATCACGCTAACAAGTATTGGAGGTAGAATCATAACCCGTGGGTCTGTTACAGTTTCCGCGGAAAGAATAACCGGGATGCCTGGGTGGCTCAGTGGGTTAAGGGTCTGCCTTTGGCTCAGGTCAAGGTCCCAGGGTCCTGCAATCGAGCCCCACATCAGGCTCCCTGCTCAGCGGGGAGTCTGCTTCTCCCTCTCCGTCTGCCTGTCTCCCTGCTTGTGCTCTCTCTCTCAAATGAATAAATAAAATCTTTTTTAAAAAAAGGAAAGGAGAGAAAAGAAAGAAAGAATAACAAAAGCCAAGGCACTTCTAATAACGTCAAGGCTCTCAAATATCCTGGAAGTCCTTAGCCTCTTTCCAGGTAAATCCTATTCCTCATTCCAGTTTCCGTTCTTGCCAAAGCAGCTCAAATAAAATACAATCTAAAACCTAACATGGCTTCATTTGTTTCAAAGACATGTTGCATTTTACTTTACTTGTGGATGGAGGGAAAAATGAAAGACAACTCTTAAATATGGAAGCCAGACAGCAGTCACTTGGGGGTCACACTAAGTGCCACATCGGCGGAGACAGAGGTGTTGGGGTGAACGTTAGCCCTGAAGAAACTCAATGAAACCTCAAATTGCTTCCAGAGTGCTGGCCCCGACTCAGACTAACCCCAACAGCCTCTTCAAGGGAGGAAAGACAATAAAGTGTCTTTATTATCCAGCAAAGGAATTGGAAACAAAAAACTTAGGGACTCAGGGAAGAACAAGGAATGGGCACATGAAAAGCTCCCGCGAGGGAGAATGGATCCAGGACAAAAGGAGGAGAGCTGTGCTGGGCACTGGCCCTCCTGGGCACAAACTCCACACTAAGCGCAAACACCTAGGAGCTGTCCCCTGCACAATGCCAGAGAAAGCACGCAGCTTTGACAGCCGGGGATAGGAAACCGCGTGTGGTCTGCAAAGGATCAGCCGGCCACCAAATCCACAGGCCCTACCCTTCCAGAGTTTCACAAAGGAGGCCTCGCACTTACATTTTTCATAAACATCACCAGTGATGATGATATCCTTGGTCCAAAGACCAGTCTGTCAGAAACATTGCTCCAGAGCAATGTTTATTAAAAATAAAAATAAAAAAGAGCAGGTGGTTTATTTTGATCAATGTGTCCTGTTAACTGACTTTCAGACCAACTCTTAAGATTATGATAATCAGGGCACCTGGGTGGCTCAGTGGCTTAAGCCTCTGCCTTTGACTCAGGTCATGATCCCAGAGTCCTAGGACTGAGCCCCACATCGGGCTCTCTGCTCAGCGGGGAGCCTGCTTCCTCCTCTCTCTCTGCCTGCCTCTCTGCCTACTTGTGATCTCTCTGTCAAATAAATAAATAAAATCTAAGAAAAAAAAAGATTATGATAAACAGCAAATCAATTATACATGATTTTCTTGAAAAAGTAAACTGGCCTTATAAGCACTTTCCACGTATTAGCTGCTATTCTTAACATCATTCTCTGACTTTTCTAGGTAAATTAGAGTCTCTAGTATGATGTTCAACCTAAAATTCAGTTTTGAATGTAATACCCTTCTATACTCCTCACTAAATAAACTGTTTTAGTTTATGTAGAACTCCCCAGGGACAGAGAGCTGGTCTTATTTAAATTACTATCACCAGTCTATTGCACAGTTCCTAGAACCCAACACAAAGTAAGTGCTCAAAAGGTGTGTAAAACTGAACCAAACTGCAAAGACTGCAGATTCTACCAATGCTACTGGTAATGATAAATGGGGAATGTGAGACCTTCCTTTTAGAGAAGGCTTTACAAAGACTGGGAGGGGTTTTAAGCAAATACAAAAAAAAAAAACAAAAAAACCCAGGATAGAAAGCTTAGTAATTATAGAGTAATTATTCCTCTGGGGTTTAAAAAAAAAGCTATCATTAAACATAACTATAGTGCATTACATACATGAAAAAGCCCTGGGTTTTCTTAATGCATCACTACAACCATGGCTTTGATAAACTCTGGGGTTTTCAACATACACATTAGGAACAAAAAAGGCATATACCACTTGTACAGAGGAAGAGAGGGAGAGAAGGAAAAGCCCCCATGCAATCATGCCATTACCTTAGGTCTACATTTGGGATACTCATGGTCACCTGGGAGCACCTTGAAAGAAATCGGTACCCGATCAGCCCTCCGATTGGCACAGAAAGCATCCCAGACAGCTCGATGGACAGCATTATAAACTACATCCAGGCCAGTAAGGGTAACAAAAGCCATTGGCCGGCAACATAATTCCACAGGGAAGTCCCACTGTGTGGGGCTCATGTTCAAGGTGTCAGGAAAAATCTGAAATAGAAATGTAAATACATTCAAAATGTTTTAAAAGCCCATATCCATATCTAACCTACCTGCCTGCACCATTTATAAAACATTATAAAAAGGCAACAGACGCAGTCTTTTCGAGTGTCCGCAGAGAGGTGATCAAATTAAAATAGGTCTCATGACCCATTTTGGATATAAAGAAAAATAACCGTTGACTTACATATAATAAATACAACTATCTAATTTCTGAATTCCCAGAAAATTATTTAAAAAATATGCTAGTTATCTAAATAGCTATGTTTTCTCATTTCTCCATAATTAATGTGAAATGTATTATTTAAATGAAAATCTAGAAAAGAAAAACTAACAATGAATGAAAACGTCTAGGAGAGACATGTTTCCACTGTGTTCTTCAGCTGAGAATCAGTCCATAATAAATCCTACCACACACTAACTATAGAAAAGCAATTATATAAAAATGTGTTTATTCCAAAGAAAATTGCCATTATATTTTAAAGACCATTTCTCATTCCTAAAATCATGTATCAAGAGTCCCTTTTTGGGGCACCTGGGTGGCTCAGATGTTAAGCATCTGCCTTCAGCTCAGGTCATGATCCTGGAGTCCTGGGATCTAGGCCTGTGCCCAGGTCCCTGCTCAGCGGGAAGCCTGCTTCTCCCTCTCTTGCTGTCTCTCTCTGTGTGTCAAACAAATAAATAAAATCTTAAAAAAAAAAAAAAAAAAAAGAGTTCCTTTCCAAAGGTGATCTTCACCAGTATATCATACAGAACTCAAATGCAATTTTTGCGAAAAGTGAAAAGCACTGTGCCACCACTTGATAACCAAATATTTTTAACTGAAAAGTTAATTTTAAAAAGATCATTAGGCTTCTTACATTTAAGTACTGAAGGAATAATGGGTATTGAATAAATGATTTGGAAAGATCACCAGAAATGATACATTTCTACAAGACACAGAAGTTTTAAAATTATTTAAGCAGGTATTTTCCAGACAAGATTAAGCTATGAGGGCAAAGGCTCACAAGTTCAGAGAAAGAAAAACTTTAGTTCTAGGGAATTAGGGGGTGAAAATTAAGAAGAGATGGTCAAAACACATTAGACAGGAGCCTTTGCTTTATACCAGGGAATCTAGATTAGAGACCTAAAGTCCATTTCTTCATTTAAAACCACCAGAGGCTCAAGAGAATTAGCTGTGGTCTTTGAAAATGGGAGTGGAAATAAGGGGACCTAGAAACGACTTACAAAGCTCTAAATCACAGTGCTATCCAAAAGAAATATGACTGTGAGCCACATAAATAATTTTAAATTTTCTAGTCATATTAAAATTTTTTTAAAGGTGGCATTAATTTTAATAATATTCTATTTAACCAATATGCCTAAAATATTAACACTTCCACATTAATGTAAGTTATTAGTGAGATACTTCACTTTTCTGTACAAGTCTTCATTATCTGATGTGTACTGTACACTCCCAGCACATGTCAATTCAGGCTAGCCAATTTCACATGCTCAATAGCCACATATGGCTACTGGCTAACATAATGGACAGCCCATCTTAAATTACTGTAATTCTGACCCCAAAATTACTGTACGGAAACTGTATCAGAAATTCTTGCCACATACTATTTAAAAACTTTTGGCACTTGAGACGGTACTGCTTATTCCACAGCAAAGGGATGGGAATGGGAAAAACACCGGCAAAGGACAGGTGCAGAGGTTGTGTGGTTCTTAAGGACAGTCTGTAGACATTCCCAGCTCTCCTAGAAGAAGCCAATGAGGCAACTAACAAAGTTATGAAACGGAAGGAGGTGCAAAAGTCGTGAATGAACACACTGGATGGGAAACAGTGTCACGCAAGAGCAGGGAATCTGGAAGCTGGCGTGGAAAATAAGGAAGGTTCTTGAAAAGGATGACATACTGCAAAGAAAGGCGACCTAATCCAAGTGGCAGGTTAAAAAAAAAAAGCAATGTGGTCACTATTTTTTAATTAATGGAGGTTCAGGGTGTAGTACACAAGACTAGCAAGGACTACAAGACGACTCTAAGAGGAATGACAATTTGGGGCCGGGCTGGAGCGGGGGTGGGAGGCAGGGAGATGTTGAGAACGTGAAGCAACACTTTACTTAGAAGGATACCATCCCCAGGGTCTCAGCATTCCGCCCTGGGAATCCAATGAGGGAAGGGAGCAATAACGCCGCAGCCCTCAAGGCAGACGCTCTCTTCCCCGTCTCCTCCCCTTCAAACCCGAAGGCCCTAGATATAGGTCTGTCTCTTCTTTAGGGGCTGGAAGAGAAATGCCAGGACTGCCCCCGCAGACGCCAAAGGAAAACGCAGGGCCGCCCCAAACCGGCATTGTCTCGGCGGTCTCGCCTGCCCCCGCGGGTCTCCGGGGCCGGACTCACCCAGGCCGCACGCCCCGGGCCCGCTGCAGCTGTGGCCGGTCGCCGCAAGCCCGGGGAAGACGAAGGGAAGCAGGCAGGGTGGCCTGCAGAACGCCAGGGCCCGTCCCCACCGCCACCGCCCCGGAGCCGGTGCCCGCCTGCGAGACTTCCCGGTACCCGCCCGCGCCGGCACAGGAAGCACTTTCTGCACCTGAGTGACAGCTCTCTACACCAACTGCTGTCCCGAAACTTAACGCCGCTCCACAAAACGTAGGAAGACGCCGGTCTCCTACGGGGGTGGGAAATAGGGGTGGGGAGAGAAAGAGCCAATAGGAGGAGCAAGAGGGAGGAGGAGGCGGAGCCTCTGCGGCACCGCCCTGCAGCGTCTCCCCGGCCGCCCCGGCGCCCCACCCTCGGCGGCCTCGGGCTCCCCGCCCACACACCCCCCGCGGGCGGCTTCGCGCTGCCCGAAGGCCGGGGGCGCGCGTGACTCTCGTCTGCGGTGCCAGGGGTGTGCCTCCCGCAGCCCAGAGCTCGGAAGGGGGACGCCCCGGGCGCGGGGCCACTGCTCTCGCTTTCTCGTGGTCGCAGACGCCCTCCCGGGGGGCGTCCCGCAGCCGGCGCGATGAGTGCCAACGAGGACCAGGAGGTGAGTCCCCCTGGCTGGACGCGCCTTTCCCCGTGCCGGCGCGGCGCCTCGGTTCCAAGGGAGGCGGCTGAGCCCCCGAGGGCGGGCTGGGACCGGGCGCCGGGACGAGCGGCCCCGCACGTGCCTTCGCCCCTAGAGCGGACAGAGCCTGGCTGGGGTGCCCCAAGTTTCCGGGTGCCCTGCGAGGAGAGGCCAGGCACGCGGCAACGGGAAGGGTCCGCCTCTGCCTCCGCTCCTCCCTGGAGTTTCCAGTTTTGCAAGCCCAGAGGTGGCCCCACGCCACCTTAATAACAAGGATGAGTGTCCTTGGAAGGCGACCCAGTGCTCTTGCCTCGCCTTCAATCCCCAGTGTTCCTGTTCAGCGCTCGTGTACGGAGTTGAGCTACTTGGAATCTGATCACCTTAAAATTTTTAAAATCTCTTGGCTGGTAGGGAGAGACTTAGCTGAGTTAGTTAAATTTCCAGTGGAGGAAAATCATGACACTAAGTGTCACCGATTTCTGGCCTTTTTGTTTGGTGGAATCAGTTTGGTGGAACTGATCAGTTTGGTGGAATCATCCGGTAGTTGTCCGGTGGAAATGAAGGCTGTTTTGAGCGTACATGTACCGCCTGAATCGTATAGTTTATGCTCAGCGATTTTCTCATGAAATGCCACTTTGACATTGAATCATGTGATCGGGGAATGATACAGGTCATCTCTAGGGGAGCCACCTAATGGTGTAATGCGTCCAGATGAGGGGAAGAGTTTTGCAAAGGTAAGGTGGATGCCCGGGCTGCCCCGTGAGCATGGGGGTGGAATCAGAACTAGAATCCAAGTCTCCAAGCCAAGTAATTCACTCTTCATTTAGAATATGTTTGTCCAAACTTAGCACTTTCAGATAGATGTGATAGATAGATAGATAGATAGATAGAATAGATAGATAGATGTGATAGAATTCCTGGAATGGAGGTTACACTTGAAAGGACCCAAAGGCCAACAAGCTGGTTGATACCTGAAATCCCTTCTAAACTGTTCTTGCCAGGTGAGTTTCTAAGTGGAGGCGCGTGGAGTGTATCATGTCATGTTTCTCAAAGTTTGGCCGGTGGAACACTGCCTTAGACTCATTCGGGTGGTTGTTAGAAAAACAAGTGCCTGTACTGTACCTCAGATTTACTGGATTGAAATTCCTAGGGGGCCCAGGGATGTCCATTTTAACAACAGAATTCCATTCTTCTGCGTGATTGATTTTCAGAGCTTTGAAATCTATTTCCTGCCCCGTTTTTTCAGATGCCCTCTGCTCATACTAAATGATTCCTTTTAGCTTTTTCTCTATATGTCCGTTCTTTTTGTTCCTTGTCTTGGAATTGTGTATTTGTGGACAGATTATAAATTTATTTATGTCCTGTTTTAAAATTGTGGCATCCCGCTTTCTAGTTAGTTCCTGTCAATTACAGCCATTTAAGTGCTCTGTGCAAAGCTGTGCAAAGCAATTTGTCTTTCGTCCTCTACTGTGTTTAGGTTTCTAAAGACACACGTTCTTCCACTTACCCTATAAAATTTCATCTCGTTAGATGGTTTTTCTAGGACATTTTGAATTCTTATTCAGCCGCCAGCATGATTCACTATTCCATCAAATTGTCATTCATCAGTTTCATAAGCCTGCCTTCAATTTTTGTTCCTGTCCTGCTCATTAGTTAAAATACAGGAAAGGATTAAGGGTAGGAGGAGTAGCCCAATATTTTGAGTAATTGACTCTTTCTAGTCTCATCTTGGTTCTTGAATCTAGTTGAACTCCTGTATTTTTCTCACGTGAAGGTAGCAAGAGAAACCGAGGTAGACCGGGGTTCTGTGCCTTTCCTTGATGTACCAATCAAGTATCCCCTCTTAACATTTTTGTTTATATTTATCTTGTTTTTTGTATGCTGCCAAGGCTACTCTTTATTCTCCTAGGCCCTCACAAACTATTTCTTTAATAATCTATTCTAAAATTTTGTCTCTCTTTAGTTTGTAGCATTCATGATGTGCATCTGTTTGAAAACTGAAGGAGGTTCTGAAGTACTGTCTTTCTTTGCTTCTCTTCTTCAGGTGCTCAGTAATCACAACAATCTTTGAGTCTTCTCTCTTGTGAAATATTTCCAGGCAAGGATTATCAGTTACATTTTCTCTTGAAGTCCTTCTTATCCCATTGGGTAGATTCTCGTCAAACCTCTTTCTAACCATCATTTTTTTTTAAGTTCTTTTTGTGATCTGCAAGTGTTTCTTTCAAGTTTCATATCATTCTGTGGGAAGGATTTCAAATAAATAATACATGTAAATAGTGGGGAAATACTATGTTTTGTATTTCCCAATTCCAAGTGTAACGCTCTTTCTACCCTAGCCTAGGACACGTGATCTAAAGTTACTTTAAACTGACTTATTCTCCTCCCAGGTAGAAAGGAGAAGATAAGATATTCTTCACAGGGTTGAAGTGAGAATGAGTGAGACAGTGCACTGTAAAATGCTCAGGAGTGCCTGGCACATAACTTTGAAGGAAGTATTAGTATTCACATTGTGTTACTATTTGCACATAGATTATATACATTTATTGTAGTGGGCTTGAATCAGAAACTAAACACCCTCTATTTCTAATCCATTTATACCACTAAACAAAACTCATTTGATACATTTTTTTTTCCAGATGGAACTGGAAGCTCTACGTTCCATTTATGAAGGAGATGAAAGTTTCCGGGAGTTAAGTCCAGTTTCCTTTCAATATCGGGTAAGACATGGCATGAATAGGAGCCCTTGCTATTTTACTAGAAAAGATCGAAGGTTGCTAAAAGTGCTTTTATTTTTTAAATGATTTTGTTTTTTAAGTTGAACAGTTTAAATCGATTACCTCTTTGGATTTTCTGAAGCATTTGAATGAAAGCTCATCACTGTGACATCAATTATTTTTAACTTTGGAGAACAATTCAGAAACTTTTTTAAAAACTAAGAGAAACTTGTTTTTATTGTGACAGAATGATCAAATGTTAGAAATGGAAGAAACCTTAGAAGTTACATGGTCTTGCCTTCTAACCTTAAAGATCGTGTCTCTCAGTCATAACTTCCCAAGCTTTCCCAGCTGATGCTGATAAATACTAGAATTAAAATCCTGGTCTCTATTCCAAGTCTAGTTTTATTTTCCCCACCCTATGATATAGTCAAGAAAAGCTGATACTTTCCTAATTCTATATCATCAATATGTGTGAATATTTTTTACATATTCTTTAAAAGGGAGTTTGCCCATAACTGTTCTCAACATGAAACAGCACCAATATCTTGTTTTCTAAGTAAATAACAGAAACCAGCTCTCCAGATGATTATAAGCAGTAGTGGTATGAGAAAGTTTTTTGGTCTAAGACTTACAGTTATTTACATCATCATTTCAAATAAATTATGTGATAAGGGATTCTTATGTGTCATTATTACAGACTGTTACAGAAGATAAATTCTTTATCATTACTTTCTTTAGAGACTCTCCCATCTGCTTGGCTCTTTTCAAGCTCAACAGTCCTTACACCACTCCATGGATAAAACAACAAAAAAACTTAATGGCCAAGGTTAACACTGGGGTCAAGTCCTAGGCCCTTCCATATGAATCCAGCTGCCTCCCCAGAGGTCCCCAAGCACTGCCACTTTCCCTTTAGCAAATGGGAGATCGAGCACTGCCCCATACTTCCCTAAATATCTGTATTAACAAGCGTGGTCACTTGTTGAGCACAGTATATGGAACGTAGTAGGACGTGTGTGTCCTACAGGATGGATACTCCACTGTGACCGCTGGATGGATCTCAAGGGAATAAAACATGAAGTTTGGAAACCTTGTATGTGTTGAGAGCCAGAGGACAAGGGTCCAGGTCTGGCTGGGTCCTGGTCAGACCCCCTCAGTTCCTGTTTAGCGGACTGGTTCGGTAACCTCCTAGACCATTCTCCCCTTTCAGTTTGGTCTGAAGCTTCCCTCCATACCCCACCAGTAGTCCTCCTGCAGACGACTAGGTAGCTCTCTGAAACACATTAGCTACCCCATTCCTTCGTCGAGAAGGGTTTCCACATGGGTTTCTCCTACCTATAGAATAGGGATTAAATTCCTCCGCTTGACACTCAAGGGCCTTCTGTTTGGTTCATGCTTCCTCTCCAGACTTTCCTCGCCACTACCGTCCATTAGACCCAGTAGCCTGTGGACCATTTCCCTGCATTTTTTAATATTGTGCCGGTGGGCGTATCATTTGCTCTTCCCCTCACCTCACGTCCCTCATCCAACCTACTTCTTCTTCAATGCCTAACTCAGGCTCCTCTGTGACGTATTTGGGCCTCCTCTTCTAGCTCTCTCTTGACTTCAAAGCAGAATTGGCCATTCCCCATTTCTTCATACTTTGTTCTGTGTCTTTTTTAAACTTTTAATCATGCTGCAGTTTTGTGAGTTACCTAAATCTCCGCTCTCCTTGAAGACAGGAATGGTCTTATCTCTATTTTTGTATCTTCTGTACCTAGCACTGTAGGGGCCACAGGGCCCCCCCGCTTCTACACACACCTTGAGTAAGGACTTAGTAGATTGCATAGAGCAAGTTAACTTATCAGTTTTTCATTATCCCTGTATTTGAAACACAAGCATAAACCAATGATGTCATCAACTTACACAGATAATATATCAACAGGTCCCTAAGATTATTTGACATAATTTCTAAGCCTCACCTTATATTGGTGTGTCTTGTGATTGAGGCTGAGGGGAAGGGAATAAAAATTAGCAGTCAGAGAGTAAAGGGCAAGTGACAGTTTGGGGTGAAAATTTCTTTAATCTGTTGCTGTTGTCTAAAAATAAATATTTAGAAAAAGCAGCACATATACTAAAATTATTATAGAGGAGATTAGCATAGCCCTTTGCAAGAATGAGATGCTGACTTATGAAACATTCCATAGTTTTATTAGAAAAATCACCATTTTGCAACCACCACCATGATGATCATTTCAGGTAAGTCTCATGAATGGATGTTAAAACCTTCAAAAAGTTGTGGGGAGAGCAAAAGAAATAGAAAAGATGTCTTTAAATTATTCAGGTGAAGGGGGTCAAAAGTTACAAACTTCTAGCTATAAAAAAATGAGGGATGTAATGCACAGCATGGTGACTGTAGTTAGTAACATCGTATCGCATATTTGAAGGTTGCTCAGAGAGTCGATCTTGAAAGTTCTCACCCAGCCTACGGCACTCCTGAACCTTATCTCTTTACCTTTTCCTTTTTTTTCTCTAAATTTTACATGTCCTTTTCTGGTCTTGGGATTGTGCTAAAGTATATCAGTCCCTCGTTCTTAAGGCCTCCTCTGATTTGGCAATTAGAAAACAGAGGGCGAAGATTAGGCCTTTCAAGTTCGTGGATTGTTATTTTTGTGCATTCTCTTCCTTTCCCCCACAGTTGATATCTTATCTTTGTCCTCAGAAAGCTTTGATGGAAACAGAAATTTATATTAGACAGTCTTGATACTGGAAAAAGCCAGAGGGCCGGTTGGGGAGAAAAGTTGTGGACATCAAGTTGGATTCTATGACTATGGCCCTCAACCCCTGGCAGGCCTCAGCCCGTACCCCTGAACTTCCCAAAATATAATGTTTCTGATCTGATTATGAGCATCGGCAGTAATTCATCATTTTCAAAGTCATAATTAAGTAAATATTCTGTCTTTGTGTCACTTTCTACAAGCCTAAGATTTCCCTTTTCTTCAGATAGGTGAAAATGGTGATCCCAAAGCCTTCTTAATAGAGATTTCCTGGACAGAAACATATCCCCAAACACCTCCAATTATATCTATGAACGCTTTTTTTAACAACACCATGTGAGTAGTGTTCCGTTTTCATTGTTTTTTGTAACACTGTCGCTTACTTTTCTCTCAGCAATGTATTTCTTGTGCGTTATAGATCGTCAGCTGTAAAGCAGAGCATATTAGCCAAGTTACAGGAAGCCGTGGAGGTCAATCTCGGGACCGCTATGACCTACACGTTGTTTGAATATGCCAAGGACAATAAAGACCAGTTCATGGAGAATCACCAGCCTGTGAATTCTACGGTGAGCTTGTGTTTCGTTTTGACTTCACTCTGCTACTAATTCGTCTTTACTAGTTAGTATTTTTTTTTTTTTTTTTAATTGAAAGGAGATTTCGTGTTAGACTGAAAATGAGTTAGGGGCACCTGGGTGGCTCAGTCAGTTAAGTGTCTGCTTTCGGTTTAGGTCATGATCCCAAAGTTCTGGGATCGAGCCCTGGGTGGGGCTCTCTGCTCAGCAGGGAGCCTGCTTCCCCCTCTCCCTCTGCCTCTCCCCAGCTCATGCTTTCTCTCTCTCTCTCAAATAAATAAATAAAATCTTTAAAAATAAAGAAATAAATAAAACGAGTTATATCTGAGTTAAATAAGAATAGTGAATTTAAGGTTTCTCAGTGCCTATTTAACTTTAAACATGAAATCATATCCTATAGGTCTTACCCTTCCTGCGAGACTAGACTAATTCCCGTGCCCACCAAAACTGAGGTGCTGTTGAAGCAAATATTCGTTTAAATGTATTAACCACATTTGACATCTCCATAAAGCTCAGATGGAGAATTTCTTACGTGGTGCCCAAATACGTTGGAAATTGCTCTCTTCGGGAGCCTTCTTTAGCTGTGAATAGTCTTGTCCCAGTTCGCTCTGAACGTGGTGCAAGCTTCAAGAGACTTCACGAATAGGAAAACAGTTCTTTTGTTTCTAGAAGGATTTTAGGAAATCCTCACCTTTTATGCCGCAGGCATCTCTCTTTAGACCCCTTTGCACCCAGTCCTGGGCCGGGAGACTTTCCAAGGCCAGAGTCCGTCGAGGTCCGTGAAGCGGGCCCTGAAGACCCTCACTGCTCCTCGCCGCACCACTTACCGTGAGACTTTGTTTTGGTCAGGGCCGGGCCGCTGTCTTCCCCTCACTGTGCTCAGTTTCTTCTGTCCATCGGGGATTATGGTAGCTTCTGCCCCGTAGGAGTCTAGTAAGGGTCAGACGAGTGTGTACAACATTGACAGCAATGCTTGGCACCCAGTAAGAGTTTTAAATTTTGCCTATCACACTCTGGTTACGTGAATCCAAATGAAAATATTTTTCTTTTTCTTTTTTTTTTTTAAGATTTTATTTATTTATTGGGTGGGGAGGAGCACCGGGAAAGGGAGAGATCATCTCAAGCAGACTCTGCTGTAAGCACGGAGCCCGACGCAGGGCTCGATCTCACAACCCTGAGATCGTGACCTGAGCCAAAATCAGCCGTCACACACAGAACCAACGGAGCCACCCAGGCGCCCCCAAAATATTTTTCTTCATTCATGAAGATTTTCTTCATTTTTTCAGGGAGTCAGGGTTTTCTAGGTAGGCACATGTGATTTTTCTAAAGACAGACTTAAATTTCCAAATAAAGCAAATTAACTGAATTATAAAATTATCTTAGAACTTCAGAGCTTCAACATAATGCTGGTATCAGGTCTTATTTCTCAGAGGCTTGGTTGTAACAATGGAAGTAACATCATGTAAGTCCCTCTATGGGAACATTTAGAAGAATGAAAGCAATGTACGAATGGCACCTGATCTAATAAATGGATATTATAATACAGGATTATTTTACTTTACAGATCTAATTCAGTAAGTTTTAAGGCATTCGTACAGGAATAATTTGTTTTTTTCTAGATACCCATAAGCAGTATCATCTCCGTTGAAACTCCTAATACAGCCCCATCAAGTAAGAAAAAAGAGAAAAAAGAACAGCTTTCAAAAGCCCAGAAACGTAAGCTGGCAGATAAAACAGGTTTGTGTTTATTTTATTTTATTTTTTTTAGTAACACACAGAAATGGGTTGCTTTTTAGTGTGACGTGAGTGCTTAATAAGTATATTTCGATTTCGAGGAGTAGTTCTCTGTTCTTCATTCTTGGAACACTTGGATCAGATACTGACTGTCTTAGGTCACAGATGTATATTGAAAATATTTACCACTACTTCACCAAAAGAGCTCACCATTTGAGGAGAAGGTAAGTGAGTGGCAGAATAACTATAAATGAGTCTCGAGGGTGAGAAACAGAATAGCATACAAAAGTGTGTCCTACCTTCTATCGTTTCTGACATGTCTGGGACTTTCCTGTTTGTTTACCTCTCTGGCAGATATGTGCATTACTAAAAATTTTTTGAACTATAGCTTTCATTTGAAATGAAGTTTGCTATACCATTAGGTCTTAGCACAATAAATAATGTACTGTTTTTGTCTGTTGATTTATTTAAATAATTTGCATAAGATTTAAGAATAGAATTTCTGTGTTCTAAACCAGCGTCATTTTGTGGACCTTTAGAAGAGAATTATAAATTCCACCTCATATCACCAATAATATTTGATCTCTTTGTTTTTGCAAATTGGTATCGGTCTGTCAACTTTTTTTTCCAGTTGAGGAAATGTATATATTTATATACTGTTACACAAGTGTGTCCATGTATACTGTTGTCTGTATGTGTGTGTGTGTGTGTGTGTGTATTCTTGGTATAAGGTTACAAGTTGCCCTTTATTGAAAAGAACTGACTCTTTTACTTTGGTGAGGAAGTTTAAAATAATGCCCTTTTATAAAGTGATGGCAGGTTTTTTGTTTTTGTTTTGTTTACCGTCCTGTGTGGCAGAACAAAAAGATAGCAACCTTTGTTGGCCCTCAGAACACATTTTTGAAGTCATAATGGTTTGTGAAATAACAAATCTGGGGCTCCGTTATACCTAACATTAAAGCATGAACAACCAAAGCACTGAATTGTTAGTCATTGCAATCTCTTTTCTAGGATGTTGGTTAATTTCTTTGTTAATGCTGTAGCATTTCTGTCCATTAGTTCATTTCCTGTTGCTTTCATACATAATGACCTATGATTATTCCCTTTCATTACTGTTTCCCCACCTCCATCTCTTGATGATGCCCACCTGAAAGGTATTATCTTTCTATAGTTATGGTATAGGAGTTAGCAACTTGGAACTTGCATTTTAAATAAAACTTACCATGGGTAAGTTTTCATTAATACAATTGGTGATCTGCCCCCACACCCCTTACAGCCAATAAACAGTCGGATAAGATTCTTACTGGCATAAAGGACAAAAGAGCCATTAACATCTAAGATTGAGGTCCAGTAATACTGCTTCTGTCCTGTAAGAAATCAGGAGGTTAGTTTCTGTTTCCCTTGTGTAAAATTAATCTCTTTGTTTTGAATGCAAATTTTGATGATTTCATAAAATGAGATGTATAAAGCAATATCAAGCATAAAGGAAATCACACCTTTTTAAACTAAAACACTTAATATTTATTAAACTATTCTTTAAGTTTGAATATTCTATTACAAGAACAAAATCACTTTGTAAACTGTGAATTCTTTATGTAAAGTTTGAGCTTGTTTTCAAGCACTCCCAGCAGATTAAAGACCTGTCAGATTAAACAATGTTAGGTTAAATAATGAATTTTTTATCAGACTACAAAAGTTAATAAATAAGTTGACTAGGCCTCCTCTTCGTCTGGAAGCCAGACATTGGTATATAAGGACTCTTGTCTTGAGCCTAGCTTCGGAGTTTAAAAACCCTCATGAAGCTGTAAAGTAACACAACTCACTTAAATCAGCCGTGACCTTATAAAAAGGGTAGCATTGTACAAGTGCATGAAACTAGTAAGTTGATTAGCTCCTCTTCCTGGCATTTCCAACTCACCTCCGTGTTTTTATCTTAATATCACGGTTTTGTCTTGAACGGAAATGGGATAAATGTGAGAAGGGAGTACGTCTAAATTACTTTGCGGATATCCTGAGAATGGTGCTTTCAGTTCAGAATGATGATAAACTAGTCTTCCAGCTTAATAATACGCGATTTAAAATTTTAGTCTATTTGTTGTGTAGAGTGATGTATAAAAGCTTATCTGTTAGAGTATTCATTGCTTTAAAAATTACTGCTTGGTCTTAGAAATAAAGTTACTATTTTTGCCCTGTAGATCACAAAGGAGAACTGCCTCGAGGATGGAACTGGGTTGATGTGGTGAAGGTATATAATACTTACATTCTGGGCTTCGAAACATTGTTATCGGTCTGCCATCAAATAATGAAATTTATATCTTCCATTTTTTTCTCCCCCCCTCAACCTTCGAATTTTACTGGGATGGCTGTTGCCTTTTTTGCTTCAGCATGTAAGTATTTTTGAAATATCTTTCACGTTCTTTTCTTTCCTACACCTTCAGTTTTAGATTTTCTTTTTTTCTTTTTATTTATTTTTTAAAAGATTTTATTTATTTATTTGACAGAGATCCCAAGTAGGCAGAGAGGCAGGCAGAGAGAGCGAGAGGGGGAAGCAGTCTCCCTGCTGAGCAGAGAGCCCAACGCAGGGCTCCATCCCAGGACTCTGGGATCATGACCTGAGCCGAAGGCAGAGGCTTTAACCCACTGAGCTACCCAGGCGCCCCTGTATTTTTTTTTTTTTTTTAAAGGGCAAACCCTAGATGGAGCCTCCCATCATCGTCAAGAAGGATTTTGTTTTTCCTATTTAGAATTGTTTCTGTTTCACGTTGAAGTTTTTTTTGCCGACTTCTCTTGGTATTTCTCTTATTTGTAACTTCCAGTATATTAAAGTGATGTTCAGTTAATCCTCTTTGTAGGACTTCATGAGATGACTTTTGCATGCCAACTAGTGCCACTACTGCTGTGAGAAGATGTGATCCAAGGGTAGTTAAAGATTAGGATTTTAGTGGGGACCTAGAAATATGGGTAATTATAAGCAGTATATTCTCAGAGTTTATTTGAAAGTCAGCTGTTAGGATCATGGGGTACCTTTGCTGTAGAAACTGCTTAAAATAACCTTTGTGTCTAGTACAAAAATATTACCTGGAAATAGGGTGGGGTGAGCTGCGGTCGGAATAAAGAAGCAGTATTCCTGGTCTGCCTCCTGGGCAAGGGGCTGAGCGCACACGAGATGTCTGTGTGGGTGCGGCTTCTCCCGCGGACTCTCATTTACCCAGGCCCCGCCTCCGTGGATGCCTGATGGACACTTCATGTTGTCCCAGGTGTGCTTGTATTTACCTCACCAGCTAAGTCGTTTCACTCCTTAAAATGCTTCAGGCTTCAGGGGCGCCTGCATGCCTGAGTCCTTAAGCCTCTGCCTTCGGCTCAGGTCATGATCCCATGGTCCTGGGATCGAGCCCTGCATCAGGCTCCCTGCTCCGCGGGGAGACCGCTTCTCCCTCTCCCACTCACCCTGTTTCTGTTCCCTCTCTTGACGTGTCTTTCTCTGTCAAATAAATAAATAAAATGAATGCTTCAAACTTCAGAATGAGAGTGCATCCTTTCCATGAAGTACCTGCGGCAGAAATCGGGCTCAAAAATATTCTGATTAATCCAAAGGTGTTAGTGCTCCTCCTTCCCTAGCTCCAGAAATTTAGTTTCTCATTTGTTTTTCATAGAGTCTTTGTTAATATAAATTAGAATTTCAAGAAATATAAATGAAATAAAGATTTAAATAATCCAGTAATCTCGAGAAATAGACAAAGATATTTTTAAGAGGGAAGTTATCAGGTAGATGTGGTCTGGACTCAGAATCTGTTACCCTAAGCTAGTAGTTTCTAAGTGTGATCGTGGGATCCCTGGGAGGTCCTGGGGCCCTCTGGGCATCAACAAGGTCAAAGCTATTTACATCACAATGTTAAGATATTGTTGGCCTTTTTTCCCTCATTCTCACAAGTGGACCGTGGTGTTTACCTGAGGCCCCTTGAAAAGTGATGATGCCAACACTAATACTCTTCTCTTAGAGCATTAATAGAATGTGTGCTTTTGTATTGTGTTTTCCAGAATTTTCTAAGATAATGAGTAGGTTTAGAATCTAAGTATGTGCATTTTTATATTAACTCAGTTTGTTCTTAGTACTGGTACTGTGTTTTTGTTTGCTGTTTCCTATTATACCTGCCTTACTATAGAAGCAGATTTGTGAAAACCCAGCGGTCTCCTGTTGAGCTCAGTAATAAAGAAGTTTGCAGAAATGTAAAACAATACTATTCTTCGCATTAAGTCCTATTAGTTTGATTTAGAAAACACAGCTTTTCGTTTAAGAAATGTTGTTCGGTGATTACAGAATAGGTTTACTGTTATTTTTATTTTTACATGAATTAAATTCTTCAGTTTTAATTTCAAGCACTGCAGGTATAACATACACTTAAAAGAAAGCTCTTTAAGATCCTCAAAGTGGGAAGAGGAGCTGAGGCCAGAATGTTAGAACTGCTAGAAACTTAGCAGTTTCTACTTTTCACAGCTTCCCACATTCTCTGGGGTTCTCAGGGCTTGGGTTCAATGGGGATTTCTTGGTGGCTCGGTCTTTATTCTGGTCAGAATTGTCTGTGTATTCTTTGGGAACTCCCCTCACCCCATTTGCTAAATTCTGTAGATTTTTATCAGAAAAGACTTGCAATTTAAGATTTTTATCGCATCTTTAGAACGGTATTCAATTTATGTGGGTTTTTTTAACCACAATTTTTAAAATTTTTGAAGACTTTATTTGTGAAAATAATAGAAGGATGTCATTCATTTTGTAAATGGCACCTTTTGTGTATTCTTGGTTCCAATTTATTTCTTGGAAAGCTTCGAGGGATTTTTTTCCCCTCCTTGTTCTGTTGAGGTTGTGGGGTGTTTTTGTTTTTGTTTTGTTGTTAAGATTTTATTTAGTTATTTGACGGATCACAAGTAGGCAGAGAGGCAGGCAGAGAGGGGGAAGCCGGCTCCCTGCTGAGCAGGGAGCTGGATGCCGGGCTCGATCCCAGGACCCTGAGATCATGACCCGAGCCGAAGGCAGAGGCTTTACCCACTGAGCTACCCAGGCGCCCCGAGGTCGTGTTTTTAAAGAATCCTTTTTAAAGTAGCTGAGCCTAAAGTTGACAAGTAGTTAAATATGCTGAATGCTGTAGATGGTGTTAAGTTACATGAACCTTGTTGCCTGTCGCTCTATCACCTGTAAATATTTATTTGTCATAGAAAGTGAAAACAGTGAATTCAAATAACATGATAGCTTAATCTTGTTGATGATGTCTTTTTTCTCTTTTTTATAGTTAAGCAAAACCGGCTCTAAAGAAGACGAATAGTTCTTGGAATTGAAGACAAGGAAAGAACATCCTTTAAGAAGGAAACCGAGTTCAAAATCCTTCATTATTACTCTTTTCTGGTATTAAGGTGGCTTTTTATAAAACAATTTTTTTGTATGTTTCTTATGTAAAAAAAAAAACTGTTTTAAGCTGAAAGTTCGTGAAAAGATCTGGTTGTATAAATTATTTTCACAAACTTGCCTTAATAAAAGGTGAAATGTTACCGTTTAGTATACTTTATGAAGATGGTTGATCTTTGTAAATGGACAAAATGGGAAATAATAAATAATCAATGTGAATTTATATGATCTTATTCCAGTGGATATGCTATTTTTTAAAGGAGTAGGAAGCCCTTTTGAAACTCTTCATCCCAGTGGATCAGAATACTGAGTAAACAGTTGCTCTGTGGCGTGATCCATTTTAATAGACTTCTCATCTTAATAAAGTCTTCATCTCTCCTTTCTCTTAATTACTGAAGCATAAATTGCTCCAGAGAAATTGAAATACTAATATTTGAACTTATTACATAATATTCTTTAGAGTTCCTTTTTATTTTTCAAGGGTGAACCACTTCTTTCTTTTTAGTAAATGAGTATCTGTTCAGACTCTTCTCTTCCTTTGGGTCATGATGTTTGACCATGAGAGTTTTTGGCCATATGCGGAATAGGGGAATATAAAATAAATATGCCAAATACATTCAGAAGCATTTGAGTAGAAGTGCTGGTTCCCACTGAAAACATTTCTCTTTGCTGCGTATACCAAGATGGGAGTAAAAGATGCCTTAATATTTAATTTTTGTATTGTTGGGAGACAGTGGTTTTAATAAATTCCTGTTTCCACTGTGTGTTTTTGGTTCTCTCGTAACAGGTCTTCTAAATGGTCTAACATAAAACCACCTTTCAGGTCTTGTTTCTTTTCAAGTAGCCACGTGGATTTCTCAGGCTGAACATCTGTCTTCATAGTAATAAACATAGAAGTGTTTCAAATGCTGAATCATAGTACAAGCTTGATTATTTTCTTTAATCACGAGTAGGGTAACTGTCAGTGTCATGTAACCAGGAAGTCACTGATGTGTTGTGTGACTCACAGTGAATGCGTTTGCTCCCTGGCTGGAGAACCCTGAGAACTGCTGTTTCTAGAAGGGTAGACTGTTGGTTCCTCCAGTTACACCTGTGCAGCTCGGGTCTGACTTTTTAAAGAATCATGAACTTCTAAAGACATGTCCTTAGCATTAGAGCAGTTTAAATTGTATCCGTGGCTTTTACTGGGCTAATATCAGGCTCAGTTAAATGGTTGGAATTAACACAGTAAATACAATTATGGTAAAGATGTGTAATCTGATTTTCAAAAGCTGAATCACATTTTATATCTTGAACTAATAGAAGCATTATAATTCAAGACCACCGGAATACACCAACTTTCGTTTTCGGGGTTGTGTACGTGGTTTTTGTTGTGTTGATTTGTTTGCTTGTTTTTAAAGAAACTGAAACTACAGATCTGCTCATGGAACAAATTGTGTTTTGCTCTGAAGATTCTGAAGTTGTTCAGGCTTACTGTGGTTCAAAGATGACAAAGAATAATGCTAGTTAAATGCCAATGAACTATTTTTACTCTTTTTTATATGAAATGTACAAATTTGGGGGGTGATGGTGGCAGTGGGGCCTCTGACCACCTTCTATAAAACACTGGAACATTCTCATCTGTATCACTACCGTCTGTTCAACACTCCCAGTATATTTTCTCCAAGTCTGTCTACCTAAAATTGTATGGAATGGCATAAATAATGAGCAATAAAACCAGAATTATATACAGTGGCTTCTCTGTGTTTATTTCAAGTTGATAGAGAATTGTTGATTTTACAAATTAGCACAGACTTATGGTGTAAGGTGCACCCTCCTACTAGAAACTGTTCAAAATGTTGGATTGAGAAAGAATTGTTTCGTGAGTTGACAAGAAGCTAAGGGATACTCAGTCTTTAAAAAAATTTTTTTGAATATTTTTTGGATTGATTTATTTAAGAGAGAGCATGAGCACAAGCTTGGGGAAGCAGAGGGAGAAGCAGACTCCCCACTGAGCAGGGAGCCCCATGTGGGACTCCATCCTAAGATCTGGGATCAGGACCTCAGCTGAAGGCAGATGCTCAGCCGACCAAGCCACCCAGGCGTCCCAACCTTGGAATCTTTCTGCATTATTTCTTCAGAAGCCCCACCATTTCAGGTCGGCTGGGTGATTTGAGCTTTCCAGAAGTTCTGCTTGGTAACTGCTCATGTGCCTTCCCAGACCTTGTTTCAGAAGAGACCAGTTAGGACAAAGATGTGGCCGGTGTTCCAGAGGGTGGTCTGAGAAGGCTTTAAAAAGAATAAATTTAGAAATCATGCTACATAATAACAGATTTGTTTTGTCATTGGTTAGTCCGCAGAATAAAAACATAGCAAGAGGCATTATCTGGTAGGGATTATCTGGTAATCTGGGATTCTAAATACAGTGTTTCCAATTATGTGACAAAATAATAAGGAATTGGTCAATGATCTGAAGTTTGTTTTTTTTTTTAAAGATTTTATTCATTTATCTGACAGACAGAGATCGCAAGTAGGCAGAGAGGCAGGCAGAGAGAGAGGAGGAAGCAGGCTCCCCACTGAGCAAAGAGCCCGACATAGGACTCGATCCCAGGACCTCGGGACTATGACCTGAGCCGAAGGCAGAGCCTTTAACCCACTGAGCCACCCAGGCGCCCCAATGATCTGAAGATTTTATGTGTGTGGGACCCATTAGTGAAGAAACTCACTGAGGATCTTTTTTTTTTTTTTCTAAGATTTTATTTATTTGACGGAGCACAAGCTAGAGGGAGTGGGAGAGGGAGAAGCAGGCTTCCCGCCTAGCAGGGAGCCTGATGTGGGGCTCGTTCCCGGGATCCTGGGATCATGACCTGAGCCGAAGGCAGACGCTTCACGACTGAGCCACCCAGGCACCCCTCACTGAGGGTCTTTGACAGAAATTTTCGTGATGAAATGTAAGAGAACAGAATACAACAGAAAATACCAGTGCATATTACATGTCGTAAGGGTCTTTGCATGCATGTGACCGTTGTTTTTGGTTTGGGGTATGTATGTGCAGTACTGTACAAAATTTATTTCTTAAAGATACTCATGGCGAAAAAGTATGAAAAGCACTGATCAGAGCATATGCCTTCGGCTCAGGTCATGATCCCAGGGTCCTGGGATTGAGCCCCACATGGGGCTCCCTGCTCCGTGGGGAGTCTACTGTCTCCCTCTCACTCTCCCTCTGTGTTCTCCCTCTCTCTCTCTCTCTCTCTCAAATAAATAAAATCTTTTTAAAAATTTTTAGGAAATTTTTAATAATTTTTTAAAACTTTGCATCCAGGTGACACACAATGTGACATTCTTAGGTGTACAACGTGGCGATCATCATGTGTGCTGTGCGGGCTTTACCGTCTACATGACAGCCTTAGAACTGACACCTTGCACGAGGAACTGCGAGGGCTAATGTCTGAATCAGTAACAAATAACTACAACAGCTTTAACTTCTGACTGATGGAACCAAACATAAGAAAATACATCCTATTCTCCCATTCCTCGAGAAAGAATCATTTTCTTCCTGGGCTTCCCGTATAAATCAAGTCTCTAAAATAAATTGTTGTCATCAGCTGATGGGGGTGAGAAAACGGACAGGAAATGCTCCCCCTCGCCCGTTCCTCCCCGTTTGCGGCTGTGGGCACCTGGGAAGTTGGACGTACTCTCACGGGTCTCCATGCAGCCTTCTGGAGCATTCCTTTTCCGTGGCCCCCACAAAGCTTTGGCCTGTTGGGACACTACTCTTGGTATTTTAGGCAACAAGCCATCTCCGTGTCCCATTTTGCCCTTTCCTTAACAAAGGAGATTGCAATTTAGAAAAGAAAACTTCACACGGGGGGTGGGGGGGGGGGATGCACATGAAAACGTTTCTTGCTTTGCAATTGAGGGGCTGGAAATTAACCTTGAACATTGTCCTGTGATGACAGGTTTTCAAGCACAGAGTGGTGAGGGAAAAGGTTTGCATTTAATGCCTGAAACTGCAGGAAGACCTGTCTGACCATGCAGATTTCCCTCCCGCATGCTCCCACACTGCGTTTCTCCCGCTTCCGTGCAAGGGGAGACTCCGTCCTTCTCCCAAGGGCAGTGCTCTTCTGAGTCACCTGACGACCCACCTTCTTTGTAAAGGTACATCTTCAGGCTTGGACTCGGGGTCCTGCCTCATGTAAATCCCTTTGAGTTTCAGTGGAAGCAAACACTTCATCAATTCCTACATTCGTTTCACTATATGTTTTCTATTCTTAAAAATCACACTTCTTTGGGCGCCTGGGTGGCTCTGTGGTTAAGCATCTGCCCTTGGCTCAGGTCATGATCCCAGGGTCCTGGGATCAAGTCCTGCATCAGGTTCCCTGCTGGGCAGGGAGCCTGCTTCTCCCTCTCCCTCTGCTGTTCCTTCTGCTTCTGCTCTCTCGCTCACAATCTCTCTCTCTCAAAAAAAATAAATAAAAAAAATCTTAAAAAAAACACACTTGTTTCCAATTCTACCTAATAATGATTTTTTTAAACATGAAAGTGCAAGAAGCGAAATGCTGTTGAAACCTTTCTCTCCTTCCTCATCTCTGTGTCTCTGAAGATCACAAAATCTAGACTTTGTCAGTTTGCTGTTTCACTGGCTGAATGTTGAATACACAGAACTAAATATTCCTTACCTTCCAGGCGCTGCTCAAAGATAAAAATTTAAATCGATGGGTGTTATTTAGAATCATGATAACTGAGAAATCACGGAGTTTGGTTATAAGAATGTCCATCCATCTGCTAAAAGAAAAGCATAACTCCCACTACATGCTGACAAAAGCCATCTGTTAAGATTTTCCCTTGGTTTCTATATTTTTCCTTTGTATGTCAGTGGTTTAAAATTCTTGATTAATTTTTCATTTTTATCAAAGTCATACATGTACTTTGAGAAGTCAGATAGTTCCATAAGGCTTTCAGTGTAAAAGATAATCCTTCCTTATCACACCCCTGCTATGCCAATCCCCACTCCGTGTAAGTAACTGCTTTCAACAATTTTTAGCTCACACTGGCCCACGGGACCCGGGTCTGTGGTCTCCAGCTGTCTGTAACCGCAGCTCCAAGACTGGCCGCCATGTTCCCTGCCTTCGAGGCTCTCCTCTGGCTCTTGCCTCTGCCTGGGACTCTTTCCCTCAAATAGTCACATGGTTACCTCATTCACCTTCAGATCTGTGCTCCAAGTCTATTTTTTGGCTTTGAGCAAAGTAGGAAGCCTCTAGAAGGTCCCTGCCTCCCCACCTGCCCCAGCTTTATTGAGATATAATTGGCCTACAACATGGTGGAAGTTTTAAGGGCACAACACGACGATCTGAGACACTTATCTATTGCAAAATGGTTACCTCATATGGTCACTTAACACCTCCACCAACGCACATCATTATGTGTGTGTGTGTTCGGTGAGAACATTTAGGATCTACTCACTTAGCCACTTTCAAGTACGACATGCGGTATTGTTAACCATAGTTAACCAGGCTATACCTCAGATCCTCAGAACCTACTCATCTTATAGCCGGAAGTTTGTACCCTTTGGCCAACACCCCTGCATCCCCTCAAGCCCCACCCCCAGACCCCAGCAACCACCAATCTACTTCCTGTTTCTGTGAGGTCAGCTTTCTCAGATTCTGCGTACAAGTGAGATCATACCGTACTTGCTTTTCTTTTTGACTTCCCTCACTTAGCATATTGCCCTCTGGGTCAATCCATGTTGTCCCAAATGGCAGGATTTCCCTTTTTTGTGGCTGAATAGTATTCCATTGTGTAGAGGGTTTGGAACAGAGGAGTGGGGTGATCTGACTTACGTTTGAATGGTTTGTTCTAGCTTCTGGGTTGAGAATAGACTGAAGTAAGAGGAAAGGCAGGGAGACTGGTTTGGAAACTATCACAGAAATGTGGGTGGGAAGTGGCGGTGGCAGGAATGGGGGACGGGTGAGAAGTGGTCAGTTTCTGGATAGATATTGAAGGAACTGCTGCTAGGATTTGCTGATAGATCATGAAGGATGTAGGAGAGACAGTCGTGCATCAAACATGAGTCCTCTAAGTTTCTGGCCTGGACAACTGCAAAACAATCCATTGATACAGATATTAATTCTCCTTATATTATTCTGTAAATTTAAGATGATCTCAGTGATATCGCAACTGGGATTTTAAAAGAAAGAAACATGTTTCTTTGGAAGTCCTTACGGAAAACTAACATTCTATAATAGCCAGAAGAAATACTGAAAAAGAAGCGTAATAAGGTGAGATTAGTTCTACCAGTTAGCAAAACCTCTTTCAAGCAACAAGAATTAAAGTGGTAAGGAGTTGGTATCTGCTCCTCTCAGTGACATAAAGCAGACTCCAGAAATAGACCTACATGTGTAGAAGAATTGAATATATGATAGGTCTGTAGAAAATGTAATTTCTTCAGTAGATGGCATGAGGACAATGAGACAACCAACAACAGGGAAGAAAAGGAAAAGCATTCCTATGTCACACTTCACATCTTAGTAACTTCCCGATACACCAAGAGGAAAGAAAATGTTGCAGATTCTTGAATGTATCATTTCAGGATGAGACGACCTTCCTTAATTAAGTAGGACACAAAACTCGAAAATCATAAGGAAATGCTAAGTGCGATAACATAAAAGTGAAAATATTCTGCATGGAAAAATTCCCATAGACAACTAACTTTGGGGCACCTGGGTGGCTCAGTTGGTTAAGTGTCTGCTTTTGGCTCAGGTCATGATCCCAGGGTCCTGGGATCGAGCCCCACATTGGGTTCCCTGCTCATTGAGGAGCCTGCTTCTCCCTCTCCCTCTGCCCACAGTCCCCCCACTTGTGCTCTCTCTATCAAATAAATTAATAAAATATTTTTTTACAAAAAGAAGATAACTCTTTCTTTTGAAAGAAAGTTTAATTTTTGAAAGAGATCTTACTTTCAATACACATACATATGTACCAAAAGCTATTAGAAGTTATCAAGAAGAAAAGGAATAGAAAAATGAGCAAAAAATGTGGCAGTTCGAGAAAAGGAAATATCAGTGACTGTGAAAAAGGTGTGAACTTTAGAATAAGAGACATGAAAACTGCAGTGAGATTCTATTCTTCTGTGAGGTTGGCAGAGACCAAAAAGTTCAGTAACACTGTTTCTGAAGGTGTGAGGAAACAGTTTGTCTTTTCCATCCTTTTTTGAGTAAGCTGATACAATCTTTACAGCTAGCAATATCTATCAAAATCACAAAAGCCTTTGGTCCAGAAATTCTACTTCTACAAATTGTTCCCACTTCTAGACTTCTCCGTGTGCAAAAGGACCCGTGTGCAGGGATAATGTCCTGTATTATTACTGGCCCCCAGTCAGGATCAGTAGCTTTAGAGGTACCTGGAGAGTGAGGCAGCCGGTCTGGGTTCAGCCAGAGGCCGTGTGGGAGAGGGAAAACAGCGTCTGTATCAGAATTGGGGAAATGTGTTAGAATGTACGCCCTTCTGCATTTGCGTGAATTTAAGAAAATTCAAAACTTAAAGCCCGTTGTACACCCAGGGGAAGACTCCTGCTATGAAGGGTTCCGTGGCCCGGGTTCATCAGCGACTACACAACCCAGCATGCGCTCAGCGGCTGTCCAGCCCATGCCGTGGGGGCTCTGGCCCGTTTCCTTCCGTCCTCCTTACTTCCTGCAACATTAGAGTCCGGCAGGTTGACTAACCCTCTAGTGTGGTCACCTCTTACAGGGCGTTGTTACTTCCCGCCATCCCCTGTGAGCTTGGGGCTCTTCCCTTGACAAGGACAACAATACCTTGAGGGGCCCCTGGGTGGCTCAGTCAGTGAAGCGTCTGACTGTTGATTTCAGCTCAGGTCATGATCTCAGGGTCGTGAGATCCAGCCCCGTGCTGAGGTTCAGCACTCAGTGCGGAGTCGGCTTGTGATTCTCTCCCTCTGCTTCTGCCCCTCCCCGCACTGCACTTGCTCTCTCTCTCAATAAATAAATAAAATATATATTTTTAAAAGACTAATAGTACCTCAAATCACCAGGTTGTTAGGAAAATGAGAGGATGTGTTTGTGAAGAGCCTGATGCGATAATGGCTACAGAGCAGGAAGTAAGTGATAGTGACTATTTTATTTTTTTAAATAAATAAAAAAATATTTATTTATTTAAATAAATATTTTATTTAAAAATAAAGATATTTTTAAATATCTTTGTCACCTTTGTTCCTCAAATCAGATATCCCTGAATACGAAAGAGCAAATGGTTTTTGGTTTATAATCCCTGCTATCTATCATTCCACTATAAATCACTGAAGTTGACAAAAATACATTTTCCAAACCTGTGTTTTTCAAACTGGTTCATAACCTATTAATGGATATCGATTCCATTCAGTGGGCTTTTAGCAGCATTTAAAAAAAAAACTGAACAGAGTAGAATAAAAGAGATCAGGATACAATATAAGTTCCAGAGTAGAAATCATCTGGTGAAAAGTCTCGAACTTGTTTGTTAGAACCACTGTGTTTACATATGCAGGTGAGGTATCAAACGGACTATATGCTCTACTTCTTAGAAAATTGAAAACTCCTTTCCTCAATTCTAAATTGCTGCTTGGCTAAGAACATTTGGGAGGGTTTCCGTGGAATCAGATAAAATGATCTTGTATTTAACCAGAACAAGCCCTTCGAAGGGATGAGAAGTGGCAGGAAGTCAGAGGCGCGAATTCTAAAAGCCGGCCCACCCGCGAGAGCCCAGACCGGGTTATTCCTGACCCCAAGCGATCTAACAGAGCCCTCCGGAGTTCACTTGGAGAGATTGCAAGAAACAAAAGCTACACATTTTATTGTCAGCCAACGGATCCTTGCTTTAAAATGTTAGTTTATTCGAATTTAGAGTAGAATCCTGCATTTTCCTTAAACCTCCCCCCTCCTTTCTTTTATAAGCCGCAGAACTAGTTTATTTCCCACCTGAGCTGTACCTGTGAGTCATGCTAACGCATCACGCTTTATGCCAGGAGTTCCGCTTTACGACTGTGCTGAGTCAGTGATTTAAATCGGGGAAATACTCCAGTTTTGACACCCACGTTGTGCTTCTTCTGGCACAAGGAGGATGTTCTTCTGGAGTGACTGACCATCGGCTTAAAAGTTCTTTCTCCATCTTTCTGCATTTCATCCTTACGTAAGTTCCCTTTTCCATACTCAGTGATTTTAATTATTATTGGAAGAAATACCAAGTGACAGTGTCTGAGGAGGAAAGACCTGTCAGGCATCTCCACGCAGACGGTGGGCGCAGGTCCGGCTGGAGAGTAAGCACTTGAACCTGTGTCAGCATCGGCCCCACAGACCTCAGCGCCCCACCCCTTCCTGAGGCCCTTGGTCCAAGGCACCTTCCCTAGCAATTTCTTACTGCTCTCCCTGATGACTCCTCTACTTTTTTTTTTTCTTTTTAAAAAATTACTCGAGCTTTAAAAGATGTTTATTGAGATGTAATTGACATAGAACACGGAGCAGGTTTTGAAGTGGTGATTCGACAAATTTGTAAATGGGAACAATTACCACCATGGTGTCAGCTAACCCCTCCATCATGTACAATTATCATTTCTCTCTCTCTCTTTTTAATATTTTATTTACTTGAGAAGAGAGAGAGAGCCAGAGAGCACAAGCAGGGGGAGCAGCAGAGGGAGAAGCAGGTTCCCCGCTGAGCAGGGAGCCTGACAGGGGACCCAATTCCAGGACCACGGGATCATGACCTGAGCCGAAGGCAGACGCTTAACCGATAGAGCCACTGGTTTTTGTGGTGAGAACAATTAAAGTCTAGTCTCTTAGCAGTTTTGAAGTATGGAAGGCAGTATTGTTGACTATAACCACTGTGCTGTGTATTAGATTTCCAAGACGCATTCATTTTATAGTTGCAAGTTTACACCGTTTAACAGCATCTCCCCATTTCCCCAGCTCCTGGTAACCACGTTCTACTCTGTTTCTACCAGTCTGGCTTTTTTAGACTCCGCATGTAAGGAATACCATACACTGTTTGTTTTTCTCTGTCTGGCTTATCTCACTAAGCCTGATGTCCTTAATATCCATCCATGTTGTCACAACGGTGGGATCGATCTCCCCCTTTCTCATGGCTGAATAATACTCGTCTTCATATATATATATATAAACACACACACACACACACACACACCCCAACGCACATCATCTTCTTCATCCACTCACCCACTGACAGACATTTACATTGTTTCCATGTCCTGGCTATTGTGAAAAATGCTACAATAGACATGGGAGCACAGGTGTTCTACTTTTGATAGCCTATTTTAATTTCCTTTGGATATATACCCAGAAGCCGGATTGCTGGATCTTATGGTAGTGTAATTTTTTAATTTCTTAGGAGCCTTTGTACCGTTTCCCACAGTAGCGCCATCAGTTGACATTCTCACCCACAGTTGCACAGGCTTCCTTTTCCTACACGTTCCATGACTCTTACCTCTTGTCGCCTTGATTACAGCCACACTCCCGGGTGAGTTGATAGGCAGCTCCTTGTGGTTTTAACTTTGCATTTCCCTGATAATGAGTGATCTCGAGTGCCTTTTCATGTACCTGTTGGCCATCGGGGTGTCTTCTTGGGAGTACTACATTTTTTGGATTTTCATTAATTGACTTGAGAGAATTTGGTAGCTGCAAGGATTTCTTAATTTCTATCCGGAAGAGGCAATCTGTTGGCCTTTAGGCAAAAGATTCCGGTGAACCTTCATTAGCTGAAAACGTAGAGCACTGCCGTGGGCAGCCCAAGTGAGGCCACCAGAGTGAGAACTGCATTCCCCACCTCTCTGCTGGAGGTAGCCTCTCCTTATCCCCGCTCTTCCGTTCCACAGCCGCGGAGTCCACATGCTGTCGTGAAATCCCAAAGTGGCCACTTCCTGGCCCCCATCCTCCTCCCCAGTGGCCCACTCGATCACATCCAAGTTCCACGTCCCCTGTCCCCGTGAAAACTCATGCTCATGCCTCTGATTAAATGCCTCTCTTCAGGGGCGCCTGGGGGGCTCAGTCGGTTCAGCATCCGCCTTTGGCTCAGGTCACGATCTCAGGGTCCTGGGATGGAGCCCCGTGTCGGGCTCCCTGCTCAATGGGAAGCTTCTCTCGCCAGAGGCACTGAGAAAATCCTCTTGTCGCCTTCAGGTCCACCACTCCCCTGGGATTCTAAGTCCCATTGCTTCCAAGGGTCTCAAGGACTCTGCAGTGACCCCTCCCTGTCGTGCCATCAGTGACTGTCTCCTACAGGGCCCCCCCCTTCAGCCACCCAATAGGCTCTCGTATCTCCTGTCAAATGAGAGGAACATAAACCTCTCCTTGATCTCCCCCCAGCGGCAACGATCTCCCCCCATCCTCTCTCCATACCTGCACGTCGCGGCTCTTCCCCAATAACCGAGCTTCACTGAGCGCTCCGTGAGCGCCAGCTCAGTCCACCTCTGCCCGGGATAGAAACCTTCATCCTTCGCAGTTCACAGTGGATCTGTCTGTTCCAGGTGTCCTCTCACTGGCTCCGGCCAGTGTGTCTTCCAGCATTGCACACGGGTGCCATCGTGGTACCTCTGAACGCCTACCCTCGAACTTCCCTGGGTGCTCGGTGCACAGTGCTCCCAAGCAGGGGGCTTCTTCCATTCGCAAGAGACCCATGCACAGACATGGTAGGACCAGTGTGCCCATGACTGGACAGCTGGGCTCCACTGGGATCGTTGGACTAGCATGGAGAAGCCCTGCCCTCCCTGGCTTCTGCGAGCTCACCGAAGCCCCAGGGGCGCCATGGCCCCTGCAGGGTCAAAGTCAGATCTTCCTTCTCTGCAATGCATTCATTTTTTGTTTTCTATTCCTCAAGAGATCCCCACGACTTGGCATTCAGCCTCTAGGACAGATGGCCTTTCTTCCAGCAAGTGTTTCTGGCTGATGGCTTAGAAAGAGGCACATCACAAATAGCTCGGGCTCTACAGAAAGGGGGAGAAAGACATAGCCATGGGGCGCCTGGGTGCCTCAGCGGGTTAAACCTCTGTCTTCGGCACGGGTCATGATCTCGGGGTCCTGGGATCGAGCTCCACGTTGGGCTCTCTGCTCAGCAGGGAGCCTGCTTCCCCCTCTCTTTCTGCCTGTCTCTCTGCCTACTTGTGATCTCTCTCTCTGTCAAATAAATACATAAAATATTTTTTAAAAAGAAAAGAAAGACAAAGCCAGAGAAGTCAAGGCATGTTTTGGCAATTCCTTCTTCCCCCTCCCCATGGTTCATTCTCCCTCGTCCCACCCCCCCCATTTGCAATTTCCATCAAGCTCCCCCCAATGTTTGCTCACCTTCCCCCAAAATACAACACGAGAACAATGCCTTCCCAGAGGCCTTACCCTCTCCCAGATCTAAAACCCAGCATAAATCTGTTATCTTTCCTTCAAACCACCATAACCCTGAAGACACAAAAAATGGGAGATGGCAGATAATTGGCGGCGCAGATAGGCGGCATTCACATGGGCCTCCGAGGACACAACAGGAGGCAGTGAGATCCGGTCAGACTCCGAGAGCTGCTCTCCCTTTTCTGCTTCAAGCCAAGAGGCTGCTAGGGGTGAACTTTCCGGCTCCATGTCCCCTTGTCTTCGAAGTACAGACAGACTGTGGGAGGAACTGGGTGCTTACGAGCCTGCAGGCTTAGGCAGTCCCCAAAGCGCGTCAAGCAGGTGGGGTTTGGGAAAAACCACACAGACCGTGAAGGAAGGACAAGTTCTGCCGCAGCCTCAGAGTCCAGGATTATTGGGGTGACGGGGAGCGCAGAGGTCTGCGGAGAGCCAAGCTAGCCCCACCACGGGACTCCAGCCCGTTGCCATGGACAGAGGAAGGTGGGATAGAAGCTGCAAAGAAAAGCCAAAGCCTGTATTTTTATGTAGACTCCCCTGAATTGTAAACATTGGTAATTTAAAAATAAAATCTTTAAAAAAATATTTTTTAGGGTTCGGGTTATTTATTAGAGAGAGAGCAGGGGGTAAGGGTAGGGGCAGGGAGAGATGCAGACTCCCTGCTGAGCAGGGAGCCTGATGGGGGACTCGATCCCAGGACTCTGAGATCATGACCTGAGCTGGAAGCAGAAGCTTAACGCACTGAGCCACCCAGGCACCCCAAGAAAACATTTTTTAAATAGGTCAAATACGGGACACCAGCTCAGGTCATGATCCCAGGGTCCTGGGATCGAGTCCCACATCAGGCTCTCCATTCAGCAGGAAGCCTGCTTCTCCCTCTGCCTGCCTCTCCCCCTGCTTGAGGTCACTCTCTCTTTCTCTCTCTCAATCTAATAAATAAATAAAATCTTTTTTTTAATAAATAAAATCTTAAAAAACAAAAAACAATAAACCAGGCCAAATAAACCTAGCTGTGGACTAGGCCCCTGGGTCATGAGTTTGTGACCCCAGCAAAGTAGGGCCATTATGTGTGTTTGCACCTTGCATAGGGTCCTCGACTGTAGACTAAAATCCGCATCACGTATGAATCCCCAAGCTGCACACCCAGCCTAGAGACCGCCTCAGTGGGAAGAAGGCAAACCCTTTCCTGCTTAGTCTGCCTAAAAGAAGGGTGCCCCTTTCCTAATTTGCATGAAGGGTCGGTATGTACCAGCAGGGGATGAGCAGCAGAGATGACCAGCATCTTGGTCAAGCTGCCGCAGGGCCTCCCGGCACCCGACCTTCAGTGATAGAACCAGAACACACGTTCATGGCCTTCTAAGTGACAGTGCCCAGCCTCTGCTCATGGAGTTATTTTCTGGGGTTCTGAGCATAACTTTGTTTACATCTGTGCAACTTTTACACTGAAAGGTACATAGAAGTACTTTTACAGTAAATCTTATGAAGGGGGAAAAAAACTAGGGTTTTATGAGATAGGCTGACCGTGGAGGCCCCACTTGTCTTTGGTGACAGGGGTGGGGAAACTGCATTCCAGGAAGAAGGAACCAGGTGCCTTAGGCAGCCCTTGGCTCACCCACCCACCCGTGCTCTGGGAAGCCAGCTTCTTCCCTAGGCTAGCCTGGGGCACTAGTAAATACATCTGCTCTTTCAATTGTCATTGGTAGATAAGAATGGTTGGCCCAAAGACCACACTTCTCTCCTTAGCCTCTCATCTTACAGACAGATAGTTCTAAGTCATCAGGCTTTTCTCCCCCCCACCCCCAAACAGCAGTAAGGGCTAAAAATTTCAAACAACATTTTCCCATGGGGACAGTTGTCGCCATATTTGTGACTCTCTAGCAACTTTTTCTAGCCTTCTAGGTCTTCTCCAACATCCTGCAGGAAAGTATTATCAATGAATGTAACTGATTTGAACTATTTATATAAAAATTTCAGGGGAGGGGCATCTGGGTGGTTCATTCAGTTAAGTGTCTGCCTTTGGCTCAGGTCATGACCTCAGGGTCCTGGGATCCAGCCCCATATGGGCCTCCCTGCTCAGTGGGGAGCCTGCTTCTCCCTCTCCCTCAGCGCCACCCCACCCCACCGACCCCCCCCCATTCGCTTGTGCTTTCTCTCTCTCCCTCTGTCAAATAAACAAATAAAATCTTAAAAAAAAATTTTAAGGGAAATATCCTTTATTTTGCTGAATTAAAATTCTCTCTTTCTTATATATTTCTACATGTGAATTAATCCCCTTTCAGATTTTAGCATTTTTCTCAAATGTCCTTTAAAGGAAAAACAAAACAAAACAAAAAACAAAAACCCTTTTTTCTCTTCCAGGATCCAGTCTAGAATTACGGTTGCACTTTTTTTTTTTTTTTTTTAAATCATGTCTCTTTGCTCTTTAACCTGGAACACTTCCGTAGCTTTTTTTTTTTTTTTTTTTTTTTTGCCTTTCGAGACGTTGACAGATATTTGTACGGTGTCCCTCAATTGGGGGTTGTCCGGTGTTTCCTCATGATTAGCCTCAGGTCACGTATTTTTAGCAAGAATGTCTCAGAAGTTATATCACGTCCTCAGTGTGTCCCGTCAGGAGGCACATGATAGCTGCTCTTCCTGTACCTGGTGACGTCAACTTTGAACACTAGGCGAAGGTAGTGTCTGCCCGGTTTCTCCACTCTGAGGTTATGACTTTTTACCTTTATAATTCACAAATATTTTGCAAGGAGATACTTTGATATTATGCAAGTGTTTTGTTCCATATCCAGCTTTTACCCATAGATCCCACTGCTGATCCTTGCTTGGCCCAGCTGCCAGGGGAGAGGGCGCAGTGGTGATGTTCTAGTTCTATCATGCCTTCTGCATTTCTGTGTTGGCATTCGAACAGCCCGGTGTTTTCCTCCACACATTAACTCACATCAGCACGGACACATTTCCATGCTGGATTTATTCCGCAATCCATTTTATCGTTATTGACGGTGTTGCTCAATTACTCTCAGATTTGGCCAAGGAGCACCCCACCAAACTTGCACCTGTATCCTTTTGACAGGTCCCCACTATTCTCCAGCGATTCTTCATTTTCTGGCACAGCGATATGCACGAGGTTATTTCTTAATGAGTTCTTGGACAAAATCCCGAGATGTGGTTCAATGAAAGCGGTTCTGTAGAGAGCCAAGCTACTGGGATCCAAAAACACTCTTGATGGTCTTGCTTGATTCAAGGCTAAAACTCAAAGAAACCACAGAAATGGGCAAGGACTGATGTCCTAGAAAAACTGCTTCTAAACGGACTTTTGATAAGACTCAGACATCAGATAATCCAAGATTTTGTTTACTGGCAAAGGTCAGCAGCCCTGTCCAGCATAACTTTCTGCAGTGATGGAAATGTTCCATATCTGCATTATCCAAGAAGGTAGCCACTAGCCCTGTGCGGCTATTGAGCACTAGAAATGTGGCTAGTGGGACCAAGAAGCTAAATTCTCCATTTAAATCTGTTCATTGTTGTCCACAATAGCCAAACTATGGAGAGCCTGGATGTCCATCAACAGATGAATGGATAAAGAAGGTGTGGTATATATACAATGGAATACTACACAGCCATCAAAAATGACAACTTACCGTTTGCAATGATATGGATGGAACTAGAGAGTATTACGCTAAGTGAAGTCAATCACAGAAAGACAATTATCATATGAGCTCACCCATATGTGGAATTTAAGAAACAAAACAGAGGATCATAGGGAAAGAGGAAAAAAAATAAAACAAAACAAAATCAGAGAGGGAGACAAACCCTAAGAGACTCTTAATCATAGGAAACAAACTGACAGTTGCTGGAGGGGAGAGGGGTGGGGGGAATGGGGTAACTGGGTGATGGACTTTAAGGAGGGCATGTGATGTAATGAGCACTGGGCATTATATAAGACTGATGAATCAATGATCTCTACCTCTGAAACCAATAACACATTATATGTTAATTTAGTTTAAAGAAAAAAATAAAAATTAAAAAAATAAAGTACACATAACATAAAAAATAAAATAAATTAAATTAAAAAGTAAAATAAATAAATCTTTTAAAATAAAAAAATCAGTTCATTGTAATTTTAATTTATTTAACCACATGTGGCTAGCAGCTGCCATACTGGACACAAGTCTAGAGGGAAGGTTTCCTATGGCATTGATAGAGGATGGATTTAAATATACTAGAGGAGAGGGGTGTCCAGGTGGCTCAGTCAGCTAAGTGTCTGTCTGCCTTTGGCTCAGGTCAGGATCCTGGAGTCCTGGGATCGAGCCCTGCATCGGGCTCCCTGCTCAGTGGGGAGTCTGCTTCTGCCTCTCCCCCTGCTCCTCTCCCCGCTTTTCCCCCGTCCCCGCTCATGCTTGCACTCTCTGTCTTTCTCTCAAATAAATAAGTAAAATCTTTAAACTACACATACACACACACACACATACACACACACACATGCACACACACACATATACTAGAGGAGAATGATAAAACACAGCCTTAAATGACTAAACAATTAAAGAATTTTCTGGCGATATTGAACTCAGACCTTGAGAAGACTTTTACTTATGCCTTATTTAAATTGTAGACTGTAAAATCACTGCACTCCACTGAGGCAACTCCTAATTTGTGACAAATCATCAAAACATCAGCCTATGGGACATTTGTCCCTGTGTTTTTTCATATACGGAGCATGTATGCACATCATCAGTTATTTTGAATCAGCAATATCTGGGGGATAGTGATGGAAGGAGGAAGGCAAAAAAAAAAGTCTTCTGTTTCCTCCATGATCTAAATTTCCCTGAAGTATGTTTTGTTTAAGAATTGCTTATATACTTTGTGGAAAGACAAACAGGGTTGTCTGACCCTGAAGACTTCAGTTGCCCGGCAACAATCTGATGAGCCCAGAGCCTCCCCTCTCCCAGCAGGAGGGGCTGTGCCCAAATGCAACTTCCTGCAATGCCAACAGGTGCTAGCAACAGGCGCTCCAGGCAAGTGACGCCCGGCACAGCTGCCGCCCAACCTCAGACTGCCCGCTGCCTAAGCAGACATCATGTCCCAGCTGGCAAGGCCACTGTCATGCTTACTTTAAAAAGGGAAAGCAACTGAGTGGGGGTGGGGGATTTGAGTCCTTTTGGAGTCCAGATCCACATGAGCCCCGGCTGCCTTGCCCCGAGCGTCCATCCACACGGTGCGGAGATCAGACACCGCACGTCTCTTCAGCCTCTGCTCTTCCGTGCTGGCCTGCCCTGGCTCTCAGCGTTGTTTGCTCAAGCCCTTCAAATGACACAGTTTTCATAAAAACAATCTATATCTTTTCCCAAATAGCTGACATCAAGGAAAATCATCCGTGAGAACTCAATAAATTATCATAAAGCAAAGAACGCACTTTTGAACTCTGTGGATTACCTGGTAAGATTTCATTGTCAATTTCCTGATTTTGGTGGTGCTCCTTTGGCTTAGACAGGAGAACGTCCTCGCGTGTAGGAAACTAAAGAATTCAGGGATGATGGGGCATTATGTCAGCAACTTACTCTCAAATGGTTCAGGACAGTTTCTTCTACTTATCTTGAAATGTTTCCATATGTTTGAAATTATTTCAAAATCAACAACAAAATAAATATGTCAGATAAGAGGCCAGTAGACCCCCTTCCCTGGAGATAACACTTTCGCTGGTTATACACCTACAGGAGCCATGTTTCTGCCATGTTCGTTTCCCTCTCTCCTTCCCAACAGGCCCCGGGCTGTGTTTACGTAGTCCAGGCTCCTTTGCAGCGGGGGGACTTGGTTCTGGGCAACGAGATGGAAGCTGAGGGTTTGTGGGAAAGTTTTTGCTTTCTTCCCTCCAACTGTTACCCTTACCTTTCTTGCAGCCTGAGAGGTGGAAATGAGGTTGGTACAGTAGCCTTCGTCTTGTGATGTTAAGGCAACACGAATATGGATGAAAGCCAACACTCCAAGGGCCACAGAGGAGAGAGCTTTGGGTTCCTCCACGTTGGCCCCACTGGACCGCCCCACCAGCTCTGGACCACCTGCCTCTGTGCGCTTGCCACGTGAGCCCTGTAAGCCCCTTTCTGTTTCAGCCTCGGTGGCCACGTTTCTAGTTATCTGCAGGTAAAGCATTCCTATGCATTTATATATGTTTTGTATACACACATGGGTTTAAAAAATGTAAATGGATCAGAGTATGCATATTGGTCTGCATACTGCTTTTTTAAAGTTTTATTTAATAATCTATCTTAAGATAGATTTTTCATGTCGGTTCTGGTAAACACAGTATTTCAGATTATGAATAAACCACGACAGATCCGATCCCCTATTGACCGTTTCTCATTATTAGCCCTGGCCAGTGATACTGCCTGCTATAATCTCATAGTATGTCTTCCCGCGTGTGTCAGTATTTCCGTAAGAGAGCCCTAGAAGAGGAGTTGCTGTGCTATGTGTGTGTGTGTGGGGGGGGGGCGCATTTTGTTAGACGCTGACAAATTACTATCCCAAGACGGTACCTTCCAAATCCTTCCAACAGAGTTCAGAGCCTGGTCACCCACACACTTACATAAGCAGAAAAGGGTCAGCATTTAAATGAGTAATTTTACGTGAGTCTGCATTTTCCAGATTCCTGGTGAATTTAGCACCTCTCGTGTACTTCAAGTCCATTAGTATTTCCTTTTGACTACTAGTATCCTTTGCACATATTTTTACTTAATTTGTACCCTCTTCCTGCTGATATGCAAGAGGTGGGTTTTTTTTTTTTTTTAAGATTTTATTTGCTTATGTATTTGAGAGAGACCATGAGCAGGGGGCAGGGGCAAAGGTAGAGGGAGAAGCAGGCTCCCCGATGAGCAAGGAGCCTGGCACGGGCCTCACTCACAGGACCCTGGGATCCTGACCTGAGCCGAAGGCAGACGCTTAACTGACTGAGCCACCCAGGTGCCCCTGTGTAGGAGGTTTTATGTGTTAAGCGGCGGAGAGACCGTCTTTCTATCCTGCAAACAGTCTTTAAGCTAAGGTCTGCATTTGCTACCGTGGATCCTAGGCTTGGAGTTTCTCTGGGGCTCCCTTTCAAGAATGGCTTCCTGGCCAACAGTCCTCTCATTCTCCTGCGGTGAGTGGTGTATCTCTGCTTTCTTCCTAAATCTGACGTCCTTTGCTTTCAATATTCCAGAATCTGCCGCCCCCCCCACCAAAAATTCTGATTCATGGATAACACTTTCTTCTTTTCCAGCTCAGTTATAGATTTATTCTTTTAAGAAATATATTGTGTATCATTTCAGTTGGATTTTAGGACATAGGGAGGGGAGATAAAGACAAATAGTAACTGTGTCCTCTGCAGAGGAAGCTCATTCTGCATTTCCCACCAGTCTCTGGGGTCATTGTCAAGGGTAAGCTTTCAAGTTGAGGAGTAAAGAATAGAACGTCCTCTACCCTCTACCCACCCACCACCCCCGCCACCAAAGGAAAGTAGTTCAAATACCAAGAGCTAATGAAAATTTGTGGATTTTTCAGAAAAGAGGGAAGATAAAAGTCATTTATTCCTGAAGGCTAGAGGTCCTCTATGTTTCAGTGGCTAATAATAGACTAATAAGTTATTAAAGAAATGTCTTCCCCAGTCGTTTTTAATTAAATGCGAACATCCCTGGGCTGCTGATAGAGGATTCACTGCTTAAATATACAAATGATGTTGAATTTGACATCAGGATTAGAATATCAAAAATTAAAACGAAGGCACATGCCTGAAAGTCTGTGCAGGTGTTCAGGAGATGACTTGAGGAGAATTTATACAATGGCATCTTCATATCCGCATCTTGGGGAATTTATTTGAATATATAAATGCACTATTTTTTTTTTTCCAAAAAGATCTTTCTGATACCTCTGAAAGCAGTTAGAAACAACAGCTTCCCCTAGAAATGTGTTCCAAAACCCTGGAAGAGGAGACGGGAACCCTGCTGGGGCTGTGGTACCAAAGTCCCTAGAAGACTAGGGTAAGTCACCACTGCTGGGTGGTGCTCAGGACAAGGCACACGGGTCCAGGGACAGAGCATGTCAGAGGAGAGGACAGAGAGACATGTGAGAGTGACCTGTACGTCCTGCAGGCCTAGCCTACATGGGGATGGAGAAGCATTGTGGGCTCCATGCATCCGTGGGGATGGGGTGGGGAAGGGAGAAACCAAAGCAGAAGCAGCCATGAATGACAGGGTGGGGGAGGGGCCAGGAGCGTGTGAGCAAGCGCCTGCAGTAGGAAACCGAGGCCACCCAACCCTCACTGCATTAGTCAGGCTTTCCAGGGACACAGAACCAACGGCATGAGCATAGATACATACAAAGAGATTTACTTCAAGGACTTGATTCACCCTATCGTGGAGGCTGGCAGGTCCAAGCCTGCGGAGTAGGCCAGCAGCCTGGAGACCCAGAGTAGAGCTGATGTCGCAGCTCCAGTCCAGAGGTAGGTAGACAGTTGGCAGAATTCTTTCTTCTTCAAGGGATCTCAGTCTGTTTACACTTAAAGCCTTCAACTGATTGGATGAGGCCCACCACCTTATGGAGAGTTAATGTGCTTGACTCAAAATCTACTGAGTTAAATGTTTTTTGTTTTGTTTGCTTTTAAGTAGGAGCCACACCCAGTGTGGAGCCCAGTGCATGCTCTCGAGACCCTGGGATCAAGACCTGAACTGAGATCAAGAGTTGAACACTTAACCAACTGAACCACTCAGGAACCCCTACTGAGTTAAATGTTAATGTCATCTAAATGTCTCACCTGCACAGTGATATCTAGATAGTGTTTGACCAAAAATCTGGATACTGTGGCCTACCAAAGTTGACACATAGAGCCAACCATCACATCCAGCTTTCTCCTGAGTTCTTCCTCAATGGGTCAGGAGGTCTGGGATGATGGGGAGGGCTGGATTTCCTTTGGTTCCAAAGGCAGTGAAGAAATGCCGTTTGGTTTCAGTCATTACTGCTTGAGTCTGAGGAAAACTTCCATTAGAATAAGCACTGGGAACCCATCAGATTGTGAAAAAATTAGAATTCGTACCTCATGCCATATACCATGAACATGCCCGGCAGGGCAGTCTACACTCAGACGCTGTTTGGATTCCTGACAAATCCCTCTGTCGCCCTCAAACCTCAGTTCTCACACTTTCAAAGGAGAAAGGGGCCATTCTTTATTTTGTTGTTGTTGTTCTTATTATAAGAAGAAAAGAGGGGAGCCTGGGTGGCTCAGTCAGTTAAGCAACTGACTTTTGATTTCAGTTCCGGTTATGGTCTCAGCGTCGTGAGCGCAAGCCCTGCACTAGGCTTCATGCTCAGTATGGACCCTGCTTGAGATTCTCTCTCTCCCTCTCTCTCTGCCCCTCCCCCTGCTCTCTCTCTCAAATAAATAAATCTTTTTCAAAAAAGAAGAACACCAAAGCTTTCTGTTCTCCCTTTTTCCTAGGAGAGAGCAAAGATTGATCTCTCCAACAACTTCTGAGCTTTACGTTTCTTCTGAATGAAAATACGTACCCATGGGGAAGAAAAAAAATGCATTTGTGAGCTTCAAAGTGTGTGATAGAGAGCATCCCAGCAGAAAAGAAATTCTATATCCTGGAAAGGCTGGTTGCAAGGAAGGTGTATTGTTTGCCAGAACACTGTCCTAGCTTTCAAGAGGACACCAGAACCAGGCCCTTATAATAAGTAAAGAAACCACTGGGTCTGGATTCTAATTCTGGTTCTGCCACTAACTGATCATGTGACCTCAGGCAAATTGCTTCAACATTCTGCCCCTCAGTTTTCCAAATCCTTGAGACGGAGTTAATAATACGTGCCTACCTCCCACAGTGACTATGCTTATTGATTTTGATAATATATATAAATGTGCAAAGCACCATGTAAATGTGAATAATTATCATTTCTTTGCATAGAGACAGATTTTTATGAATAAAATAATATGCACTTGGGAAACTAAGGTTTACATCTCCTACCTGACAATTTTTATCTCAAATTAATAGGTAGTGGGAACTCTAAGTAAAACTTGCTAAGCCTCTGGAAAGAGATAGCCCTTGGAGTCACTTGGCTATAAATTTTATGAACCATGGAAATGTTGATTTTAATATATTTTTTTCAAATTTGGAACCAGAAAGAACAGTAGTGATGTTAAGAGGTTGGAGTTACATGATTACATGACAGATATGTGATCTATCCAACATTTCTCCCTGTTGGGACATTTCCTTCCATTGCAAGTGTGTGGACTCACCCGAGTTGTGAGGCTGTCAGTCACGTGGACCCTCTCTCTCCAGTGCAGGCAGGTGTGTGGCCCAGGAGGGCCAATCAGAATGCGCACTTTCTTTGACCCAGTGGCTTGCCCAGGAGAGGTCACGTGACCTGAGCTGACTCCTGAGCATTTCTATGGCGCTGACATAAATGCTAAGGAAGAGAGGTCCTCTCTCTTCTTTGGGACTGTGAGCATATTGTCATTGGCTTCTTAGTAAATGAGTGTGTCGTGAGTTGAATGGTGTCCCCTCCACCCCCAAATTCATGTCCCCCAGAACCTCAGAAGGCAACCTTGATTAGAAATAGAGTCTTTGAAGGTATAACTGGTCAAAAATCTTGAAATGAAATCCCCTTGGATTTAAGACCCTCCCTAAATCCAAGGGGCTCTAAATCCGGTGGCCAGTGTCCTAATAGGAAGAGAAGACACAGAGACGTGGAGAAGAAGGCAGTGTCAAGATGGAGGCAGACATCGGAGCGACATACCTATGTGCCAGGGAGCACCAGGGAGAGCTGGCAGCCACCAGAAGCGAGGAGACGTGGGGATGGTTTCTCTCTCAGAGCCTCTAGAAGACACCGACCCTGCTGACAACTGATTTCAGACTTCTGGATTTCAGAACTCAGAGCATAGATTTCTCTTGTTCGAAGCCTCCCCGTTGGTGGTGGTTCATGGTGGCAGTCCCAGGAAACTAACACAGAGTGTTCTGCAGAATTCAAGAAGTTGAACGAACACTGCGGGCCTCAGGAAAGGTGGGAACTAGGGACGCCTCAGGTACCCGGCTGCAAGTTTGTAGACCTTTGGCGTCCTGCTCCTCCATGTCCTGTAGCCTCATCTCCGGCAGTCGCAGTGTCTCTCAGTTGAAATAAAATGAGAGAAAAACTGTTGGGCCAGTTGATGCCAGATGCCTTCCCTTTTTCAAATCACTATGGCCTGGGAGAAAATCCTGCGCTGTCCGGACCCACCCCTTGTGGGGAGGGGAAATGTTCTCAGAAAAGGGCAGTCTCAGGGAGCCTGGATATTCCAAACCTCATCTACTGCACTTCAGTCAAGTAGCAGATCATTGAGATAGACCCAAGGCTTCTAATTCTGTCTGATCACCATAATCTCCTAGGAAATGTATAAAATTGCAGATTGCTGGGTCCCACCCCAAATTTACCTGATTGGAATCTCAACAATTATGGCCTGGGGATTTTTTTTTCCCCAAAAAGAGTCATTAGGTGATTATAGCGATGAGCCAGTAGGAATAGTGAGACCATGCTAAATAAAGTTGTTGGAGAAGATTTGTCATAAGTGTGACTGGAACTGGGTCTTGGAGGAAACATGGGATTTTGTTGGCTCAAAAGAGTGAATCCCAAGCTGATTTTTAAAGATTCTATGAGTCCTCATAGATTAAACTGCAGTGTGTACCCAAAAATAGCTGCAAAGGAAAGATAAATAATGAGAAAGTTGTCTTTGCAACCTGACTTTGCCTTATGGATTTGTCATCAAATTTATTGTATGCTGTCATTTCATGATCGGTTTAGTGAATCAACTCATTTCATTTATGTTTCAATGAAAATCGTGTAATATCCCTGGGATGAATCAGGACATTGTGCATCCTTGAATTCAAAGGTTTTAATGCAACACAGTGAATGCCACCCTGTAGTTTATAATGGAAATAACTGACATTCTGTCATATTTTTAAAAAATATCTTAGCCAAAAATCAATCCTCACTTTCTGCTTTGGAAAGACATTTTGGCTTCATTCTTGTCAAGAGCAACAGTTTGAAACTTAGCGGATAGGTGTAAATATTTTTCTAAATATTTGCATTCCAGGGGGTGGAGTTCTCTAAATGTCACTCATGTACTTGCATAAACACACACACACACACACACACACACACACACACACACACCCAGAGCCAACACTTCCCCAATGTCCCCATTTAGAATAAAGGACACTGCTAACCAAACTCGCTGCTAACACTTACTAAATTATGTGCTGTGAATAATATGGCACTGATGGTTTTACAAAAGACGTTTCCTTGAATGTCCTTTGGAATTTAACCTGTAGGTAACAGAGGACTTAGAATTTGATCTTACCATAAGGTGAGCCTGGGAATGAATAGTGGTTGAACACTTTCAGATTGCTTCCTGGACATCAGCTACTGTTCTAAGTGCTTTTGCTAATTCATTTAAACCTCACAACGAATGCACCAGTGAGGTCCTATTATGAGTATCCCCATAGAACAGATGAACAAAGTGGAGTACGTGGAGATTACTTAATGTCTCCAAGTCAAAAACCTCACAAATCATGGTGCCTGGGTTGAACCCAGGCAGTCTGGCGCTGAAGATGTGGTGTGATAGGAAATATATTTGGCCTTTGTCCCTGGTTCCTGGCACAGAGCTCCTAAAACCCTTGGAATTTCCAGAGTGATAGGGATGCCTTTTGTTACTTATCATGATCCCCTTTGGACCACATGAGTTTATGTTAATGAGGCAACTTTGGGTAGAGCCCCTACAGAGCCTTAGGTGGGCTGATCACCAGAAAGACCAACATAAGAGAAAGTTGGTACTTTGGGTCCCCTCCACCAACCTCTCCAGGAAGAGAAGGATGGCTAGAGATTAAGCTCTATAAAAACTCATAAATAACAAGGTTTGCTACACTTCCTTGTTGGTGCTGGGAAGGTGGTGGCCCAGAGGGGCCCCAACCCCCACACCTTGCCTTCTGCATGTCTTTCACCTGCTGTTCTGAGTTGTATCCCTTATAATAAAGCAGTAGACCTGAGTAAAGTGTTTTTCTGAGTTCTGTGGACCGTTGTAACAAACTGTTGATCCCGAAAAGGCGGTCATAGGAACCCCTGGTTTATAGTGGTTGGTCAGAAGTATGGGTAGCCAGGAGCTGTGACTGGCAACTGAGATGAGAGCAGTCTTGTGGGACGGAATCCTTAAATCTGTGGAATCTGATGCTAGCTCCAGGTAGTTAGTGTCCAGCTTGAATTGAATTGTTGGACCCCCGGTTGGTGTCTAGAGAATGGGTTGTTGGTGCTCTTAGCTTCTGTTACCCGTCTTCCGGCGGCCATGGCTGATCCTGGGAAAATGGCTGACGTCTCCCAAGGAAGCGATAGAGAAAGAAGAAGAGAAGTTCGTCGAGTACAGAACTTTGAAGAATCTCCGTACTTGGGACTAAACAAAGGGCAAAGGAGACAGAGAAAAGGTCAGAGAGATTGAAGAAATCTGCACCTCAGGGTCAGAAAAATCACAGGAACAACACACAGCAGGGGCCAGATGCCTCTAAAACTTCAAAAAAGAGAAGCTCCATGGAAACTTCTTATTGGACTCCGGGGATATTAGCGACTTTCAGAAGTACAAACTCCAGAGGAGAACCAGACTTAAGATCCACAAAGCAGAGGATTCGGGTGTGACCAGCAGTGACGGAACAGAGACAGCGATGAGGCAATGATGGGAAGACTTGTCTTTCGGACGTTCATTGTTGAAAGAATGAGAAAGGAATATAGTGTTAAAAGGTAGAAGAGGGACAGCAGGAAAGTATCCTCCAAATTGAGAAGGTATTTTGAGACCAAAAAACAAAGCCGGACCTTAGTCCACAGATTTTATGGAGTGAGGGGATGAGCAGAGGTCACTGTGGTGAGGACAGAGAGTCTAATATTTAACAGACCTCCTGGAGCCATGTGTGCCCCAGAGGGGAGGGGGGAAGAAATGATGTTATCTCTATTCGTTATCTAAACAACTTTAGGAAAGATCAGAACAGGCCTTCCTGCGATCAGGGCACGCATTAACCCCCAAAGGACATGCAACATACAGCAGCCCTGAGGTGCGTCATCTCGTAGACAAGAGCGCGATGGCCAGCCAAAGATGGAATCAGTATTGCCAGCACTCCTACAGGATGGAAACAATAAGTTATTAGCAAAGTATAAAACCTTTGTGTGTGTGTTTGCTCATAGGGAAAGCAAAGACATGGTTGGTGCCCAGGTAATTTGCACACAAATGAAAACAATAGCTCACATTTATTTTGTGTTTTCTATACACCAGGCACGATGGTAAGCACTTTATGTGTATGGAATCATTTATTATTTCCAATAAACCTATTTGAAGTGGTGTTCTTCTTAGCATCATCTCAATTATACTGGGGGGAAACTGAGGAGGCACAGAACGTTTAAGTCCCTTGCCCGAAACTGGGCTCCTAAGCTGCTCACTACTGCCCATAATGATGGGTTTGAAGATCGGATGGAGACAAGACTTTTAAACAAGAGTTTTAGTTTTAAAACTAAATCTGTAGTAAATGACATTAATATTCATTAATGAATCCCTGTATTATCTAGGGAATAGGTATGAAAATGAGAGGCATTAGGAACAAAGCCTTGAAGATTTAGAAGATAAAAGAGCATGATACAAACAACTCTTCCTCACCACTATATCCTCAGCAGCCAGCACCCCATGGCTAAAGGGAATCCCAGTGATATTTGTCGAAGAATAAATTACTCCAAGCCACAGATTATGATGATCAAATTGGCAATATTGATTGCTAACACAATTTTTAGTCTTGATGAAAAGGAAGAAGTAGTGAGAGAAAAAAGTAGCTATTTTTTAAAAAGTACCTTCTGTAACTTCTTGTTTACTTTTTCATATGAAGATTGCTTCTTTATAAAAATCTAAATATGGGCGCCTGGGTGGCTCAGTTGGTTAAGCGTCTGCCTTCAGCTCCTGATCGTGATCGGCTCCAGGTCATGACCCTGGAGTTCCGGGATCGAGTCCCACATCGGGCTCCCTGCTCAGCAGGGAGTCTGCTTCTCCCTCTGACCCTCTCCCCTCTCAGGCTCTCTCTCTCCCTGTCTCTCAAGTAAATAAATAAAATCTTTTTAAAAATTAAAAAAAAATCTAAATATAGGGGATGTTCCTTACCATCCCTGTCTTCATCTGTCCGGATGGCTATTTTAAAAAAATCCAGTAGGGTGAGGGGCTTATAGACAATGGAAATTCACTTTCTCATAGTTCTGGGGGCTAGAAGTCCAAGATCATGGTTCTGGCCATTCTGGGCATCTGGTGAGTTCTTAGGTTTTTGTGTATGCATGCACACGTGTGTGTGTGTGTATGTGTGTGTGTGTGTGTATTTGTTTTTGTTTTTTAAATGATCTATGTTGCTGAAACAGCAGAGGGAGCTAAAATGAACAAACTGAGATTGATGCTACAGTCTGATGCTTCCAAGGCACAAAATACATGAAAACCAATCATGTCAATTTTCCATTCCACCAGAAACAGGGAGCAGGAGAGTCACAGCAGTTAAAACAAGGTGCTGGAGCCGAAGCTTTGCTTTTGTGTGTTGAGAGAGCCCAACTCATGCAACAGCACATTCTGGAAAGGACTTGCAGGAGCAGCACTCTGACCCTTCCTACTGCATCTCATCCTGGAAGAGCTCTGTGCACGCCTGGAAGGGAGTTCCAGGCCACCTGGATTTCCTTTCACTACAATATAGAGTCCATTTATGGGCAGTGTAATTCCTGATACACTGGGGGTTAAATCTACCTTTCTATTTGTCCCATCTGTTTTATATATTTTTGTGATGGTTAATTTTATGTGTCAGTTGACTTGGCCATGGGGTACCCATTGGGTCAAACATTATTCTGGGTGTTTCTGCAAGGGTGTTTCCAGATAAGAGTAACATTTTAATTGGTAGAATAAAGCAGATTGCCCTCCACAATGTGGGTGGGCCTCATCTAATCACTTGAAGACCTGAATAGAACAAAAAGATCAAATCTTTCCTGAGTAAAAGAGAATTATCCAGCAAACTGCTTTCAGATTTCACCTGAACCATAAGCCTTCTTGGGATTTCCTTAAAAATCGATACAAGCAACATTTCAGAACTTAAAGAAATAAATTTCAGTTATTTGGAAAAGTACATGTACTATCTCATTCCCTGATTATAGTGCTGAATGTAACAGCAAGTTGTTACTATCTCCTTATTATTAGTCTTACTGGTTCCCTTATTAATGCAAAACCTTCTCTCATTCCCAAAGGAACATAGCCAGTCACACAGAAAATCTTTGGGGAGTAGAGGTCATTGCCTCAATTTTTTGATTGTCCATTTCCTGATCAAGACACTGAGTTAATTAAAGATGGTACTTGAGCCTTTTTTCCCTTTTGTAGCTGAGAGTTCTCCACAGTCTTATTCTTTCTTTCTTTCTTTTTTTTTTTTAGTAGGCTCCATGCGCATCATGAAGCCCAGTGAGGGCCCTGAACTCATGACCTTGAGATCAAGACCTGAGTTGAGATTGAGTCAGGTGCTTAACCAACTGAGCCAGCCAGGTCCCCTTCTGCATTCCTCATCAATGCCGTACCTGCAAATACAGAAGGGGGATAGTGCATTGCACTTATTAATATGCTGAAAATATTTGCTCCTGACATCTGTCATTTTGCATAACTATGAATACAAACCACAGACACCATCTGGGATGTCAGAGCAAAGGGGAACGTGCCTGTTTCAAATTCTCATCCAATTTAATTTCACAGTTTTCAGAAGTCTTGTTTTTCTTCCATGATAATCACAGGGAAAATAATTAACAATTATCCTCAGAGTGATAAAATCACTACAAATTAAGAAGCAGTTATGACTATAATTTACAAATAATTACGTGACAGGAAGGAGCATGAACAGTGCAGAACTAATGAAACGAAATTAATTAAAGCTGCTGAGAGATCATTTTGCTTTTTTATTGATTTGTTTTGGTCCCTTAAAGACAGACTGCTGTCCCCAAGATGCTTTACGGCCCTAAGGACTCTGATTCCGAAAGAAACCTGAAGAGCTTGCTCACAGACGCATGTGGCAAGTGTGGCAAGTGTACTGAGCTGCTTGCCAGAGGCACAGGGCTTGAGGTCTCGTCGGAAACTTCTGGAAAGCTGAACGGTCTTCATGCAAAATGTTAAAACCATTGACATAAACATCATATTCATCAACATCATCAACATCTAAATCATAAATATGATTTAGACATAGAATTTGATGATGTCTAAAGCAGCGCTTCTTTATTGGGGGTCAACCTCAGAAAAACAACCAAGTGAGCCCTCTGAAAATGACTTCTTTTATAAAAGCAATGAGACAACTAGTGGAAATTGTCAGAATATCTTTCAACAAACAGGGAGGGAACAAGGAGACATCCACACGCCAAAAAGCGATTCCAGACACAGACCTTCCTCCCGCCACAAAAATGAATTCAATGTGGAGCACAGAGCTCCATGTGAACCTTACAACTATAAAACTTCTAGAAGATGCTACGAGAGAAAACCTAGAGGACCACGGGTGACTCTGAAAGATTAGGAATAAAGCTGCATAGACATCCGAGGGCAAATCTGTGGGTGGACGGATGTCTTCAGGTCCTTGGAGTAGATCCCAAGAAACTGACCGCTGGATCCTGGGGTAAGAGAGTGTTGGGTTTACGAGAAACCGCCAGACTGTCTCCGGAATGGCTACGTCATTTGGCACCTGAACCGGCATCCTGGTGCCCCATGTCCCTGCTGGCCTCTGGTCTTGCCAGTGTTCTGGGCTGTCACCGTTCTGATGGGCGTGCGCTGGCCTCTCACCACCGTTTTATTTTGCATCTCCCTGATGAGGCAGGTTGCCCGATGGGGAGTATCTTTTCATAGGCTTATTTGCCATCTGTAGGTTTTCTGTGCAGTGTTCAGATCGTTTGCCCATTTTCCCCTCTTCTATTTTTTTTTAAGATTATTTTACTTGTTTATTATAGAGGGATAATGAGCAGGGGGCAGGGACAGAGGGAGAGGGAGAAGCAGGCCCCCCGCGGATCAGGGAGTCCGATGCGAGGATCGATCCCACGACCCTGAGATCGTGACCTGAGCCGAAAGACAGAGGCTTAACCCACTGAGCCACCCAGGCGCCGCTTCTCATTTCCCCTCTTTATTTTTTAGGCAGTTTCAGGTTCACAGGATGTATGCAGCCTTTCAGATCGGCCTCTTTCACTTAGTAAATACGCATTTAAGTTTCCTCCATGTCATTTCATGGCTTAATGGCTCATTTATTTTCAGTGCTAAATAACATCGCATTATCTGATGTAATTTTTTTTTAAAGTTTTTTTATTTATCTGACAGACAGAGATCACAAGTAGGCAGGGAGGCAGGCAGAGAGAGAGAGAGGAAGAAGCAGGCTCCCTGCTGAGCAGAGAGCCCGATGCAGGGCTCCATCCCAGGACCCTGGGATCATGACCTGAGCCAAAGGCAGAGGCTTTAACCCACTGAGCCACCCAGGCGCCCCTATCTGATGTAATTTTATGTAATACGCCAAACCTTGACTTAACGTAAGATTTTTCTCGCTTGTTGTTCTGTGTATCCTCTGACTGAATCATTAGAAATTATACTTCTAGCAATTTCATTTCCAATCAATATAATCAAAAAGCAGCATCGGGGGCTCTTGGCAAATGCAAGATCAGAAATAATTTTTGGTAATTTCTAATTTTAAGAACTCTTTTTTTTTCCTTCAAAGATTTTATTTATTTATTTATTTGTCAGAGAGAGAGAGAGGGAGAGAGAGAGCAAGCACAAGCAGGCAGAGAGGCAGGCAGACAGAGAAAGAAGCAGGCTCCCTACAGAGCAAGGAGCCCAATGTGGGACACGATCCCGGGACCCTGGGACCATGACCTGAGGCGAAGGTAGCGGCTCAGCCGACTGAGCCACCCAGGCATCCCTTGAGAAGACTCTCATGGAACATATTTTCTAAAAAAGACTTAACTCTTCACACAAATCAATTTTGTATAAATCTACATTCAGTTTTAAATATTAAATTTACACACTGGCATTTAAAGGTTTTCTCTGACATTTCCTCTAACTTGTGGAGGTGTTTGAAATTGGCTTCCTGATTTTTTATACAACTTAAAATGCTTGTTTATGCATTCTTTAATTGTATCTTCAATTACAAGGAAAATTTAATTTAAAAATTTTCTTCCTCATTAATAACTGGTTCATCTGAAGCTTCTTCGGAAAGTAGTGTTCTTTTCGGTTGAAAGCAATGACCTTTAAATTTAATTTCCAAGCCTGTGGATATTTGCTCTGCTTTGTGGTGTTCCAGCAGTTTTTTAAAATGGGAGATTCGAAACTCTCTGAGAATTCTAATAACTTCCTGATAGGCTCTATTGCAACTCCCATGTTTATGCTTTTCTTTGGTAGTAATTTACCGACATGGTTTACAGCCCGAGCACCCGCAGTTCCTGTCCTGGTCTCAGGCTGGAGAGTTAACATTTGTGCACACATCGCAGGGATAGGCTCTGGGGACAGTGGGCGGCCTCCCACCCCAAGTCCTGGTGCCATCCCCCCACGGAGCCACTCTTCTCCCATCACTTCAGCTGCTACCACGGCCTGCACCATGGTGGGGTGGTGTATTATCACCACCAATCAAGGCCCAGGACCTGGCCCCCTCACGAGCCCCCACGGCACCCTGACTGTCCCCAAGGCATACGCATGTGTGCACCGTTCCTTCCTGTCGAAACTGAGCACCTGGACCCTGGCATATCTCTGCTGCTCACAGGCATACTCCATTGTCCCACGGGACTTCACTGACAAGACACAAATTCACAAATAAAATTATGAAGACTTTCAAGATGGAGACAGCAGAGCGTGAAACCACCCGCGCTACATGAAAGGAACCGGTCACGGAAGACCACTTGTCATGTGATTTCATTTCTATGAAACCAAGTCACAAGCTCCTAGAGCCAGCCCTGGCTTTCATTTGTCCTTGCCCATGTCCCAGTGGGGCGCCGCGTCCCATCAACAGTAGCCAAGGGCCACTGGGGGAGGCGCAGTCATCCTCGGCCCAGTGTACCTCCCCTCCTCACCCCGGTTGTCACTTGGGGCAGTCACCCCTCCTTCTTCATCGGCTCCTGCCTGACACATGTCAGGCGGACCTCCCCCCAGAAATGGCTGTGCTTCTCTCCTCCACAGGCTTTCAGAACTATGACTCCGCGATGCCAAGGGGCCCTTCCAATTCCATAGACTTTTCTGATCAAAGTCCTCTCATGCTTCTCATCAATAGGCACCCTGTTTCGCCAGATAAAGGAGTGGCAGTCCATGTATGAATTGGACCGCTCTCCTCTTCCTACCCATACCCCTCTATCCTCCCTGCTGGGGGCAGCTTCTGGAAGGTAGGGGTGCAGACAACATTCAAAGAGATCACATTCTAACGGTGCAGGAATTGCAGTCTAAAGAATGAAGAGAAGACCTATTTGAATGATGTGTTGTTGGGTGTTTAAGTCACAACATTCCAAATAGAAAAGCTGACCCCACCAGAAAAGAAATTATTGTTTGTGTTTTTCTACGTAGTCTATCTACATCAGACTCGCATTTGCGGTCATCATCAAGGAAGCATGGTACCAACTTTTGAGTCCCTGGAAGCCAGGGTTGGTGGGCAGCTCAGAGAATGATCCAGCATCCTGAATAAGGATGCAGCCAGGATTATGTAAAGGACCTGGGGAACTGCAGAGACAAGAGCTACGTTGTTTCAATACATACAAGCTCTGACCACCCCTGGCACTGCACCTGTTAACATCACTGTTGCCTTTTCTCATGATGAGAGAGACACGTCAGTGTAGTCAGGAACCTGTAGTCTGGAATAGGGCATCGACGATAAAGAACACAAAGAGACGATCCCGGAGCAGGAACGAGGAGAGCTGGTGCTTGAACACCAAGACGAATCTTCACATGCACTGACTGGACAGTGAACACGTGCTTCAACGTCTCCTCTCCAGCCAGTGTTCTAATTTTCTATTAACAAATCGCTGGACCTCAGGTGGGTCCCTAAATTTTGTGAGACATTCTTTCCATCAAATTGTTTATATAGACAAGGGACTTGCAAAAAAAAAAAACATTTGCCCACACCTCATACTTGGTAGGGGTAATGCTGAACTCCCATGAGACTAGAAGTTTCTAGAGAAAAGGAATCGTGTCTGCATTGTTTTCTCTGTATCCCCAGTACCCCCATTGATTTGAACGGACCATCCTATACGTACCAACATCTAGTGATGTTCATGGGTCTCTCTACAGGATATGTTGTGCAGAAATTGTTCTGTCGAAAACTGGTGCCATCATCAGGGCTTAGACATTATTTTGTAAAATAGAGAACGCTCTACGGGTGTTCGGCGTGAGCCAGATTGGACTCAGGGAGCTCTTTTCCGATCCTGTTAATGGTTTATAGAATGCCTGCCAGATTTCAGGCGCTCTTACATGCATTACTTCGGTCCGCCACGCTGATGATGCTCACTCCATCTGCATTTGCAGGGGAGTCAACAGACATGACAGCTTGCTGTCACCATGTCATTAACAGAGCGAGCAACACAGAACACTTGAGTTTCCAGGGCACGCACTGCCCCCTCCCTTGCCTCCGTCTCCTAGGCTATTATATTTTATTCATAAGTCCCTCAAATTAGTCCAGGCAGCCTCTCCCTGCTTGGAGGGTGCCGTTCCTTTCATGCAACAGCCGATGCCATTCACCTGGGGATTAGAACAGTGGCTATTTCCTTGCTCCCGTTGCCACAACAGCCAGCAGCCTAAGTACTCATCTTCAGGCGATGGAATAGCATCATTTGTGAAAATGATTATTGGCAGGGAAGCTACGCGGCCCTGCAAAAATTGGTTGAGGTTATGTTTGCAAATGAGCCCCACAGTGTCCTTTATAGACAGCGAGTCATTGCTTCTGGAAGGGCCCAAGTCAGACCCCGTGTCTCTCTGCAGCCTGAGACTCCGTGCAAATCTCCCCGCATTGGTGTCAGAGCTGCGCAGCCATCCAAATGGCCTGAGTCTAAAGAATGGATTTTGTTGGGCATACTCTCGAAGTTCCTGGCAACTTAGAACACTGAGGGCCCACCAGGTAAAAATTGCTCAGACTTCGCGGCGTCTGGGTGGCTCAGTGGGTTAAAGCCTCTGCTTTCGGCTCAGGTCGTGATCCCGGGGTCCTGGGATCGAGCCCCGCATCGGGCTCTCTGCTCAGCGGGGAGCCTGCTTCCCTTCCTCTCTCTCCGCCTGCCTCTCTGCCTGCTTGTGATCTCTGCCTGTCAAATAAACAAATAAAATCTTTAAAAAAAAAAATTGCTCAGACTTCGCTGAAGAATCACCAACATGCTTGTCAACGCCATGGCGGTGCTCTGTAGGGCAAGTTCATTCAGTGTAGAAAGTCAGACCAGAGACTGTCAGAAGTGTGGTGTGCAAACGTCAGACAGAAGGCTCTACTGATCCAGAAAGGTCTGAATAAAACACTACCCATTCTATAATTCATCCTCCGTGTCATAATTCATGGCCCGCCTTCCAGGTAAATTGTGCTGCCACTAGAATTTAGAAATTCTTGCAGAACATGTGTAGCAGACAACCAGAATAAATTCCCATGGATATGTAGGAGCCGTGACCTCGTCTAGAAACGACCAGTATTGTGGGTCCGCCAGCTGGCAAATGCGTAAACAAAATGTGTCTATTCACACAACGGAATGGTATCCATTTGGCCATAAAGATGAATGAAATACTGATTCGTGCTACAAGGTGGGTGAACCTTGAAAACATCACGTTCAGGGCAAGAAGTCAGTCACAAGAGATCACAGATTGTGTGATTCCATTTCTGTGAAATGTCCAGAATGGGCAAATCTGTATAGACAGAAAATAGATTTATGGTCGCGGGGGCCTTGAGTCGGGGAGTGGGGGTGGTTTGGGGGGGGTGGGGAATAGGGAGCAACATCTAATGAGTACAAGCTTCCCTTTAAAAAGGACGGAAACAGGGGTGCCTGGGTGGCTCAGTGGGTTAAAGCCTCTGCCTTCTGCTCAGGTCATGATCCCAGGGTCCTGGGATCGATCCCCGCATCGGGCTCCCTGCTCCGCGGGGAACCTGCTTCCCCCTCTCTCTCTGCCTGCCTCTCTGCCTACTTGTGATCTCTGTCGAATAAATAAATAAAATCTTTAAAAAAAAAAAAAAAAGGACAGAAACATTCCAAAGTCAGCTTATGGTGATGGTTGCACAACCTGGTGAACTTATAAGTTCACGTTGAATCATAGACTTTAAATGGATGGATTGTATGCTATGTGAGTCATATCAAGAGAGACAGAGAAGTTTTTCGTATTTGGGGTTTAAAGCATTCATGGCTTCATATAGATTATAATGCATTATAATGCATAAAGCATTATAGGCTTCTTATAGATTATAATGTCACCCTAAAAAGTAGAAGACTCTCACTTCAGAACTGGGTCATTTAGATCAATACCTTTGGGTTAGGACCAGGCTCGCAGTACTGAACGGGACAGTGAAGAAGGGCAAGGTTATAAATAGCCAGCTCCTCGGGCTCTCCTCCTGCTCTGTAACTTTAACTGCTGTGCCCCGACGAGTTGTCCAGTTCTGAAGCGGGGTTCCGAGGAAAGCTGTTAGAGCACCAGGGAAAGGTGAAGCTTGGGTGGTGGGCTGGGTGCCTGGAAACAAGCTTAGGAATCCAGCTGAAAGCTGGCGATCCACGAGATTTATGGCTCCTGAGAAAATAACGCTAACTCAACTGTAAGTTGATACAACGGCAGACTGAGCGCCATCTTCTTACATAACACGGTTTCAACTGCCAGCCGCGATCTTTTGGGAGAATTAATTGCAGCGCGTTAAGTTTAAACGGCGTCTCCAGTGACTTGACGGAGGCCTTTCAGAAGCTGTACAAAATGGTGTCCCGCCAGCTTGCAGGAGAGACGAGAAAGAGGTTCCCCAGCCCGTGCCTTCGGCCGAAACAGAGGAAGAGATCTGAACAAATGAGCTCACGGAGTCCATAAGAGAGGGGTGGGAATTTGGGGCCTGAAATTTAACTTCACTGAAGCCTCTAGGACATGTACAAAGCATCATAAGCCTTTAATTATGAGATCCTGATGGGGCTTTTACATTTTTTCAGCATAATCTTAAAAGGTTACAAATTAAGAATATTGCTAGTGGGGCGTGGGGGTGGTTCAGTCGGTTGAGTCTCCGACCCTTGATTTTGGCTCAGGTCGCCATCTCAGGGTCATGAGATCGAGCCCCGTGTCGGGCTCCACACTCAGTGGATGATTTCTCTCTGCCTCTCCTTCTGCCCCTCCCCTCTCCCGCTTGCTCTCTCTCTCCGAAATAAATTTAAAAAAAAAAAAATTTTTTTTTAAAGAATATCGCTAGTGAGTGAAGGGAGTGGGAGATCCAGGCTTCCAGTTATGGAATGAATAAGTTATGGGAATAAAAGTGACAGCATAGGGAATATAGTATACCATGTATAGTATGTATAGTATTACCATGGTATGGTAATAGCACTGTATTTAAAAAAAAAAAAGAATATTTCCAGTGAATGTCTTTCTCAATAGTTCTAGTTTTTTTTCTTGTGTTTCTCTAATGGAAATTGCAGCCTTTGAAGAAACCGGAGCTCCGACCATCCTTCAGGAATCTCCATGTTCCAAGAACTGTTTGACTCCTGATCAGAGGTCAATAGGGCCCGAGCCCTCTATGTGATGAACCACTCAAGATTAGGGAAGAGCCAACATCTTCCCCTCTTGTTTGTTTGTTTTTGGTTCACTTTTGGGACGACTTCTGTTCTCTCTTTAGAATGACTCTGTGCCTCATCCTGCTCCCCTGCTTCCCCTCGGGACGCTCAAGCGTCATAGGAACACCAGCACTGCCTAAATCAGAAAGCGCCTTCGTGGAACCTTCTGCCTGCTTCTTTTTCCCTCTGGATCAGCAGGTGTTTTGAATAATGACCTAAGGCCTATTTTTATCCATGCAGTCCCTCTGCATTTTGAATTCATGACGTAGGTCTTAGTCTTCGATATTCTGTATTTCAAATTCTCACCTTCTGTAGTTTAAAATGCTCATGGTCCCCACTGATCAATCACTAGATGGAGTCATTTGGTGGACAGTCTCCCTTCTTTACATATTACGCCCGACTAGAAATCCCAGCGAGCTGTTCCCCACAGATTTGTATTCCTTCCACCCTGACTTGGTCATTTTTTTTTTAAGGATTTTTTTTTAAGAATTTTTTTTTAAGGAGTGTTTTCAGCCCAAGGAATACCGGATCTCCAAGATTCAAAGGACCCCAGACTTCTCTGGGTCTCTCTGGTTCCTCCTGTCCATGTCCTCTCCTTCTCATCCCCTGACTCTTTTTTCTTTTTAACTGGTCATAAAATTAAAAATATAACTCATTGTTCTATGCCCTAGGAGATTTTGTGTTCTCTATTCTTAATTCAGGAAATGAGTTGATCTAACACCATTTATTCTAAACCTTGGCTCATTAAACAACCTTCTAATCTAATTTTTTAATCTTTTTGGTGGATCTATTCATACCAGGTACATTTGTAGATTTATTTTTCCTTGTTAGTTAATAAATGGGCTATCTTGTTAGTTTTAATTAAAATTTGGGAAATGGATAAAGAAGATGAGAAGGGCAATAATGAGATAAAAAGACCAGATGACTAAAAAAAAAAAAATCAATTCTGACTTGGACATTCTCTAGTTCCCTAAAATTCTATAGAGGAAGTGAGTGGAATGTTTCATGTTCTTAAAGCAACCCTTATTCGAAAAGCTGGTTGTTATTTGTTTTTTATAATAATTAAAATATATTTCATAATCCTTGTGATTTACCCATTTAAAGTATATGATTTAGTGGTTTTTCAAATACGCACAGAATTGTACAACCATCACTAAATATTTCTGAACATTTCATCACCTCAAAAGAAACCCCACATACATTAGCCATCATTCTCCATTCCCTATCCCCTAGGACTCTCCCACCCCCAGCTCCAGACACCAATCTACGTGGTGTTTCAATGGATTTGACTGTTTTGAACATTTCACTTAAATGGAATAATTTAATATGTGATCCTTTGTGATGGATTTCTTCCACCGAGCTAATGTTTTCAAGGTTCATTCATGTCGTAGCATGTGTCAGTACTTTATTTCTTTTTGTTCCTGAATAAGATGTTATTGCATGGACATATTTTATTAATCCCGTCACCAGACATCGGGTTATTAAAACTTTTTGGCTATTATTGTAATGCTGCTATGAACATTTGTACGAGTCTCTTGGGTATATACAGTAGCCCCCCTTTCCCACCCAAGATTCGTTCTGAGACCCTAGTGGAGGCCTGAAACCATGGATAGCACCAAACCCTATATATGCTCTTTTTTCCTGCACATACATACCTATGACGATGTTTACTTTATAAATTTGGCACAGTAAGAGATTCACAACAACTAATAATAAAATAGAACAATTACAGCAGTATACTGTAATAAAAGTTATGTGAAGGTAGTCTCTCATGCATGCTTTCAAAATGTCTTATCCTGTACTCACTCTTCTTTTTCTCGTGATGACCTGAGATGATAAAATGGGTGCGTGGCACGATGAAGGGAGGTGAATGACGTTGATGTTGTGACCTAGTTCTGGGGCAATAGTCACATACTGACGCTTGGTCAGAAGGTGGATCCTGTCCTTCTAGACCACTATAGACCTTGGGTAACTGAAACTGTGGAAAAGAGGGCACTACCATACCTTACAGGGCAATTGCTGGGTCATAAGGTAACTTTCTGTTTATCTTTTGAGGATTTGCCACACTGTGACCACGTGGCTGCGCCATTTTACATTCCCTCCAGTAGTTGTAGGAGGGCTCTAGTTTCTCCATCCTTTCCAGCACTTGTTGCTACTTCTTTTTCACAATAGCCATTGCAGTAAGTATGAGGCGGTGTCTGATTGTATCTATCTTTAATGGATTGTTGAAAGTAAGTGGACCGTTAGTAAAAAAAGAGGGCTTTGCCTATTATGGTTACCTTTGTCATCTGATAACTTGATGTTTCCTGTGCTGATTCTACCATCTTTTTTTTTAATTAATTAATTATTTATTTATTTGACAGACAGAGATCACAAGTAAGCAAAGAGGCAGGCAGAGAGAGAGAGAGAGAGATGGGGAAGCAGGCTCCCTGCTGAGCAGAGAGCCTGATGCAGGGCTCGATCCCAGGACCCTGGGATCATGACCTGAGCCGAAGACAGAGGCTTTAACCCACTGAGCCACCCAGGTGCCCCGATTCTCCCATCTTTTAAGATAACATTTCTCAATCTTTTTTTCCCCCTAACCTATGTTCCACTTGGAGAAATATTGAAAGCTCATGATATCCTGAAGTTCTCATATACGTCCCGGGATGAGAATCATCTTAACCAATTATCTGAAGTTTTCTGACTTTAAAGAGCAGGAAAATACAGTTGCTAAGTTTGTATTTGGCCAGTTATCAACTGCAATAAATATCATTTCATCAAATAAAGAATATTTAACCCTCGAAACAGTAGAAGACCTGTTTCAGGCTAAAAGATAGTCTTTTCCCATTTTACCTGCACACCCAACAACACATACATGTACTATGATAACTGTCCTTATTGAAAATCCTGTGAGACCGCCGGAGAGGGCTTATAGTGGAATAACGTTGATACTCTCATAGGCAAGTGGCCTTCTCTGCCAAGCATACTCTCCTGGAGGTGTATGAATGCACAGCGCCATGGAGAAAGGGATGTTGTCTGAGTCTGAGCGAAGAATGTTCCAGTAACCACCTTTATACTTCTTCAAGTAGCTTTGTGCTGAAACTCCAGACCCTGTTTGTCCTCATAGTCTGAGTATAACATAATCTTTCTTTGATGAAGACCAAAACCATTAGATGAAATGTTGGCAGGAAACTTGGGAATGGAGGCATCGGCCCACCAGTGTGACACATACTGATCAGTCTGGACTTTGTAAAAGCAAGACAATAAGCCATTAGGTATCACGTGATATGATAGTACACAGCCCCTCACGGGACAGATTCCTGACCTTAAGAGTGAACCTGAGCTTGTCATTTAGATCTCTAGGTCTATTGAGTTACAAGAAAGACAGATAGGCAGTTAGAAATAAAGGAAGAAAGGAAAGGAGGGAGGGAGGGAAAGAAAGAAAAAGAAAGAAAGAAAGAAAGAGAGAGGAGGAGGAGGGAGGGAGGAAGGAAGGAAGGAAGAGAAAGAAAGAAAGAAAGAAAGAAAGAAAGAAAGAAAGAATACCACAAGAACACAATCAGCCGTACAGATGTGGGAAAGTCTACAGACAATGGACTCACTTTCTTCGATATACAGTCGCATGTAGAAAAGGGATTGTTAGAGAATAAAGAATGTTTAAGAGTCATGGCAACCCAAGGTGATTTGTGATACTTGTTTGGATCCTGATTCAAACAAATAACCTGCAAGAAAGACATTTTTAAGATAAAGTGGGGTATTTCAAATGTGCTCTGGATATTAGATTATGTTAAGGAATAGGGTTTTTTTTTTTTTAAAGATTTTCTTTATTTATTTGACAGACAGAGATCACAAGTAGGCAGAGAGGCAGGCAGAGAGAGAGGAGAAAGCAGGCTCTCCACGGAGCAAAGAGCCCGATGCGGGGCTCAATCCCAGGACCCTGGGATCATGACCTGAGCTGAAGGCAGAGGCTTTAACCCACTGAGCCACCCAGGTGCCCCAAGGAATAGGTTTTTAATGGAGGTATAATCAGCATACAACCTTATGTAGTTTCAGGTGTGCAACACACTAACTCAATACTTGTACATATTGTGAAGTGATCAGTGCGTTAAGTCTATTAACATCTGTTACCACCCGTAGTTATGGAATTTTTTCTCCCTAAGAAGTGGTTATTAATCTTCTCAAGTGATAAAGGTCAGAGTGGTTATGTTTTTAAAAAGCCCTTAATAATTATCACTCAAACATGCACGCTGAAGTGTTTATGAGACGTTATCTGAGATCTGCTTCAAAATGCTCAAGAAAAGGTAAGGAAGGAAATATATTGGGGAGATAAGTGACATAAGATCGGGATTGTTTTGACAATTGTTGAAACTGTACGATGGATACATGTGGACTCATTATACTTTCTCCTTTCTGTTGCATATGTTTGAAAATTTCCATAATAAATAGGTTAAATAATAAAATAAGCTTTCTTCCTTGGAACTAGAGATAGATTAAAATTTTAAAGTACATGGCTTGTTAGGGGAAAAAAGTGAATGGGGAGGGAATAGCATAAATTTCCTTATACATTCTTTTGCATTGCTTTGGGAGATAGTCTGAGGCTAACGGACAGATTTAAAGATGACAGGAACTCACGACTCTACAAGTAACCAAAAGAATGAAGTAAAACAAAATTCCCTCTGATTAAATGGAAGGGAACATATAGGGAAACTCCCAGGTATCTAGCCAGGAAAAAGAAGTCATAACTGAGAGCCCAGTCAACACCAACTGCATAGCCAAATGGGGACAAGGGAAATATAATTTAACCCCGGAATCAGAAAATTAAATGTTTTTAGGTGATTTTTTTCTTTCACTGTTGATCGCCTCCTCCTGCTACTTCAGACAAGGACAATTTCTGCTCAAGACAGGAGTTATAATTTCAGTTGAGTAGAGTCTATGGCCTTGACCGCCAACATGCTTAGGCCCTGGAATTTAATTCCATTCCCCTGGTAGGGAGCAAATAACTTGCAGTAAGTCCAATAACCTCCTTGGAGCTGACTTCCCCTACCAGGGTAGGCTGTAATCAGAAGCCAGCCCAACTAATCCCTACTAACACCCAATTGCTTGCTTGGACACTGCTTAAGGGAGTGGTGACGCCACGTGGAAGAACTCACACAAGTGCGGATGAGATCAAGTGTGCTGATTGAAGCAACTGGGCACGGAATTAGTGCTAAGAGACTCTAAGCCAGCCTTCTAGATCAGTGCAGTCTCATAAATATAGGGGAGCCACAAATGTCATTTAGAATTTTCTAGGAGCCACATTTGAAAAAATTAAAAGAATAAGTAAATTTATAATATTTTTTATTTAATCCAATATATCCAAAATATTATCACCGCTTCATGGAATCAATATAAAAAACCGAATACTGGGGTATTTAACATTTTTTTTTAATACTAGAGATCTTCAAAATCTGATGTGTGTTTATACTTTTCGGCACATCTCCCAGTTTGGACCAGCCACATTACAACTGCTCAACAGCCCCGTGATGCTACTGGCTACCATATTGGACAGCGCAGTTCTAGAGGATGGATGGTGGAATTGTATGGATATTAACTAGAGAGCCTTCAGAGGTACACAAGCACAAATGAAATATTTTAATTGGGAGGGGAAAATGTTCGATATTAAATTTTTATATAAATACAAGTGAATATCTTTGTCTTGTGGACAGTGAGATGAGTTGGCAGCCTCTAGAAGCAAGCGAAGGCTTCTTCTCTTTGGTCTGAGGACTGCGCCTTGAGTCTAAGTGCCCTCAGGAATGATGAAACATGTTCATACGGGCTTGGAAATGGGAGTCATGGCAAATATGTGATGTGTAAGCAGAAAAAGAACTAGTAATCGCTAGACCATTGTTTTGTTTTGTTTTCCTGAAGGTTTGGTCTTCACTTTATTAAGAATATAGTCCAGCAAAGGAAGCAGAACCAAACCTGACAGAAAGTGACTTGACCACGTGGCCACAGAGGCAGTGGCAAGGCTGACACCAGAACCCTTACCTCCTCTGCTAGCTCTGTGGGAATCGGCATTTTTGTCAGAAATGGGAAGTTGGAGTGTTGCTCGGGAGACAGGACCATCACGGACGCTGGTTTCTTGTTGTCTTTGTTCAAGTAAGCTCCCAGGGTCCTGTCTCCAAATTGTCCTGTTTCCACGCTCACGGACCCCTTTCCATGGCCTGTCCCCATTCCTACACTCCTCACACACATCTCAGTGAGAACGCTAGAGCTGAGGGCTAAGGAGCCCCTTCTCTTCCTCCTTCACCCTCTGCCTCTCCACACGTGCCTCTGAGGCAGCTCACATGAGGCCATCATGAAAGAGGAATCTGGGGAGAGTAAAAAGAGGCAATGCTTTCTCCAAAGACCCCGAAATGACCTTGGGTCCTCCTGGTTCTGACTGAGAAGCTTCTGGTGGAAAGGGTGAGAGATTTAGCTCTCATCTCCATGGTCTTCATGTTGATATCCTGGGGGTGATTTGTCTTCTTCGTCCATTGGGGTTGTGGTTCACTAGTCCCGGCTGGCTTGGGGGGTGCTTTGACCTCCATGGCTGCCACTCCTCCCCAGACAGGGTCATGTTGGCGCACATGGAGCCGAGGGAGCAGTCCTCTGCTTGTTACAACCCCGACCAGGTGGTGCTTCAGTCTCCCTCTCCATGCAACACCCACCATCACTTGCATAGCTCCTTCTGTGGTCTCCAGGTCGCAGCCTGACAATTTTTAAAAGAGAACCAGACCAAAACGATTCCCCAAGTTGCACAGTTTAATAACATTACAAGGGGCTCCTGGGCTGCTCAGTTGGTTGAGCGTGGAACTCTTGATCTCAGCTCAGGTCTTGATCTCAAGATCATGAGTTCGAGCCCCACATTGGGCTCCATTGCTGGGTGTGGAGACTAAATAATAATCATAATCATAATCATAATCGTAATAATAAATTACAGACCCCACACTCTGGGTAAGAATGAAGCTGCACCTGGAAAGTTACAATATGCACATGTACCCTCATAGAAGTTGGTTCATCTCTTTTAGTTATATTAAATTCACAACCCTCCCCTTCTCCTGTTGCCCACCCCCCACCACTTCTGTACCACCTATGTGTATACCATTAGTTTCCAACAATCATGTTTTACATGCTGCATTGTGTGCCTGGATTCCTGTTCACTGAGCTGGAGGAAAAACATTCACCTCTCTTGCAGGAAGAGTGGGGCACCACGTCAGACCATTGCCTGAGAATATGGAAAGACCCCACTTTCTTGACCTGAAGTCAAGAAAGTATGTGTGCCAATTAAATTCAATCTACCCAAGCTTCTAGCAATAACACTCTGATGACCACAGCCTATGAAGATTATAGCTATGAAGACTACAGAATAATGCCACTCTCCTTCAGGAAGCTTAGGTGCTTCCATGACGTGGCTGTTGGCTTCCCCCATACCCAGGGATCCAAAAGACAGCAAGGAGAAAACCACAATGCCTTTTTAAACCTACTCTTGGAAGCCCCACATGGTCAGTTTTACCACACTCTGTTCATGAGAAGTGAGTCACTAAGTCTGGCTCCATTCCACACTCAAGGAGAGGAAAATTAGACTCCACCTCTTGAAGGAAGGAGGAACTGTCAAAGAATCGAAGGATATATATATATATATTTTTTTTTAATTTTATTTCTTTATTTGACAGAGAGAGAGATCACAAGTAGGCAGAGAGGCAGGCAGCCGGGGGGACGGGGGTGGGGAAGGAGGCTCCCCGCTGAGCAGAGAGCCCGATGTGGGGCTCGATCCCAGGACCCTGAGATCATGACCCGAGCTGAAGGCAGAGGCTTAACCCACTCAGCCAACCAGGTGCCCCTCGAAGGATATATTTTGAAACCAATACAACATGTGTTGGCTCTACTCCTCTTCGGGGGCTGCTCCTGACTCTCTCACATACCCACCCTCTCCTGAGAAGTTCTGCAGCATCTCCTCCAAGTGGTTCCTGCCTCAAAAGCTCACTGTGATACATAAGACTGATGAATCACAGACCTGTACCCCTAAGACAAATAATAGATTATATGTTAATAAAAAAAAAAAGAAAAGAAAAGAAAAAGAAGGAAAAAGAAAAAAATTTCCCTCCTGTCATATGAGGGTCTCCGACATAGACTCTTCTAACAGTTTCAAAACTTCAACTTTTGACCCATTGGGGGATCTTGGCCAGTTTTTAAAAAATAGATGAGATAAGAAAATACATACCTGTATTTCACATGTCAGGATAAGTTTCATGAAATATTTCTTTCAATTCTTTCTTCACTCACCTAAATATTTATTGAAGACCTACAGTGTGTCAGGCACCATTTTGGACATTTGCGGTCCATAAGTGAACAAAAGAAAGATCCTGTGTTCTAGGAGTTTACAGTCTCGTGGAAAGAGTCACACCATAAAAATAAACATAATAAAAGCAATTTAGTGTGTCCCAAGGTTTGATAGAAAAAGGAAAAGTGAAGTGGCATAGGGGGTTCAAGGTGGGGGGTTAGTTTCAATTGTAAATGAGGGAAATGGGCATCCTTGAGGAAGTGGTGAATAAATAATACGTGTGCATATTTAAGTGCATACTTAGGCCTCTGTGTGTCTGTGTGTGTCCACTAAGTCTCCTATAAAATGAATTTCTAACCATGGATCACAAAATCTAAGAAATACTGCCGCTAGCCACAGTGTGGTCCAGACACAATGGAAAGGAAAAAGGCAAAAAGAGGAAGAGGAACATCCTGTTTTCCCCTCAATTTAGGGGCCGGAGCTAGTACCTGTTTGGTGAAGAATGAGGATGGGGTCATCTTTCAAAATCAGCCCTGAGCTGGTGTGAAGCAGCACCTCAAACTAAGAGATTCTGCACCTATTTTACCTGGCTAAACCCATGCCTTTTCGTTAAAAACCTATCTCAACCTTTACCAAGCTCACTAGTAAGGTCATAAATGCAATAGCCTACAATGTAGGTCGAATAAACCCTGTCGCGTTGAAGAAGCAGGGACGGGTTCCAAATCCTGATGAGGTGGGAATTACATAAAGGCACGGATCCGGGGGAATTTTCTGGAAATAGCAGTGGGGATGACTGTACGGGGAGAAAGGATTTCAACAGAGAAAGAAAGTATGTGCAAAGTCCCAAAAGGGAGATGTCTGGGATAGCAAGAATGCAAGTACTAGGATTCCAAATTATGGGATGGTGAAATGGTGAGCTCAGAGCCAGTCTGGCTTTGAAACCCATGTCAGGGAATTTGCACTTCATCTTTATACTGGGGGCACATGCCCACAAATGCTTACTGAGAGGGATGTGCAGTCCAACACATTTAGGGACCACGGATATAGAAGACGAACTGGAAGGATCCCAGGGTGTCATTCCTCCTCGGTGCCTGGGAGGTATGATCCCAGCTCTGGGGACAGGGGATCCAACCAAAGCCTTGTTTCCAGCTGAGGCCCACACCAGGAGCCACCAGGCACAATGGGCTCAATGATGCAGAGACTAAGTGAGTGGATTTCATGGCTGCCATCCCAACTCTGGCCCCAACAGAGGGCTTCCCAGTGGTCCAAGATAGGAAGGACAGAAACAGGAAGTCCCGACAGGACCCACAGGTGGGAAGCCAGCAGGGCTATTTGACCAACACTCAAAGTTCAGGGAGCCTCAAACCATGGCTACTGTTCAACGACAAGTTTGTGCAGAGAAACAATGTATGGCTTCTTCAGAAATGTAGAGTTTGACCTTGAACTCTATCTTTTCCTAATAGGCATAGTGCTAACCATGGTACAGGCTGTTGTCATGGTTACTCATGGTTGGGCATTCATTGTGATAATGAAGGGCTTTTGGCTGCCCAGGCCTTACTGCTGGGAGAGAGAGTTTTTTTCATGTTAAAACCACTCCTACTCACTTGATGACCTCTCTCCAAGGGAGCCCTTTAAGCTCTGAAAAGACTATTCAACGTTATGTGTTACTTGTGTTTTGTGACAGCATTGCTTGATGAGACCCCTTTGATAAAACATATTTCTTCATTTGAGGACCTGCTTTGCATTAGGTTTTCCTCCTTTGTATTAGGTTTACTGTTTACTTTTCTCTAGGCTTTAAATTAAAATAGGTAAGATAGGATTTTGCATTCATGCTTTGTTTATTGGTGCATTCCCTTTTTAACAACCTGCTCTGTGTACAATTTTCAGTCTATTTTAATCTTTTAATCTTTTACCACCCTCATCTCTGCCACTACATAATTAACTGCTGTCGATTACACAATGACTTCTTTAAATGTCAGCCTTATTCAGAATACAATTCAAGTAAAACCTAACCAATGAATAATGCAAGAATTAGGTATTGTAGTTTTATAAATATTCATTTTGCTTATAATGTAAAGTCATCAGGCACTTACTTTACTGTTATCCCATGGCTCATTATTAGGTGCTATGGAAACCCCTGACTGTTGGTACTTGTACTGGCTAAATGTGAGGGTAGCAGCATAGTTTCCAGAGAAGGAGAACTCAGAAAACCTTCACACTACCCTGGTTTCACTGAAGTCCCTAGAATTAGTTTAGACTAGGGGTGCTTGAGTGGTTCAGTTGGTTAGGTGTCTACCTTCAGCTCAGGTCATGATCCCAGGGTCCTGAGATCAAGCCCCGAGTGGGGCTCCCTGCTCAGTGGGGAGTCTGCTTCTCCCTCTCCCTCTGTCCCCTGGCCTATCCTCTCTCTCTCTCTAACTCTCTATCTCAAATAAATAAATAAAATCTTAAAAAAAAAAAAAGAATTTGTTTAGACTAGCATGTGACAGTGGAGGAAAAATCAAAACCTACTTAGGAGGTTAAGTCAGCAGAATTGTGTTGTATTAAATTTGGAAGATGAAGACAAGCAATAGATTGGGGTTGACACCTAGGTTCCCACTTGTGCACTGGCATGATGGCTCCAGTCAGTGAGCTAAGGAACAATGGAACAGGGCCAGCTTTGAGCAAGAAGACAATACATTCAGTCTTGGACATGTTGAGCTTGTGAAATTTTTGAGACATTCAAGTGAAGAAGTATAGTAGGGAAGATCTAGAATGGAGAGGAGAAGTTTGGGGATGTCAACCTCGGAGCCATTAGTGTACAGATAGTGACGAGCTGTGGGCAGAGCAGAGGTTTACCAAGGAGGATATAGAAGAGGAACAGAGTTTAGGACAAAGCACTAAAGAATCCTGGTATTATAGAGGAAAAATTATATATTATATATATATAATTTATATATATATAAATAATATATATATTATATATATTATATATAAATAATATATATATTATATATATATATAAATTATATATATATTATAGAGGCCAAAGAATGAAAGTTTCAAGAAGGAAATTAATTGCTACTGTGCTCAATGATCAGGTAAAACAAGCATGGAATGATCCCAAGGGCACTGGAGACCTCCCCAGATGTGCTGGGGGCAGGCTGCACAATGAGAGACAAGGAAAGAGAACACGTAAGTCTCTACACACGTATCAAAATTTGGTTATAAAGGGGAGAAGAGAAACATGGTGGTTGTTGGAGGGAGTGTTGGTCAAGGCGGAGTTTTTTGTCTGTTGTGCTGCAAGATGGGCGAGCATGTCATGGAAAGAATCCAGTTGAAAAGGGGAGGTTGAAGCCACAGAAGAGCAAAGGGATCATTGGAGAAGGGGTTGGGGTAGGGTCCGCAGGTCAGGAAGGATGCACACCTCCTAGGCAACAGAAAGGATGAGAGGCTCTATTCAGTGCCAGGTAGTTAATTCAGAGCAAGTTGAGAGAGGTCTTGGCAGATGACTTCAATTTACTCAAAGCTGAGGTGAAGAAAGGAGGTGTAGGGATGAGAGGTTTGAGGAAAGCAGGAAATTTCAAAGCCATCGCTGAGTGGAGAGGGAAAGGGAATAAACAGGGAGACCTTAAGACCTCCGGGGAAGGCTGAGAGTCTGTGTGAAGTTAGTGACATTGATTTAGAAATACCCCTTTTCCCTGCCCTAATGGAAAGACTGCCAAAAGTTTGTTGAATAATGTTAGCATCTTCTCAACAATTACTTAAAAAAAAAAAAAGATTTTATTTATTTGCAAGAGATCATAAGTAGGCAGAGAGAGAGGAGGAAGTAGGCTCCCCGCTGAGCAGAGAGCCCAATGCGGGGCTCAATCCCAGGACCCCGGGATCATGACCTGAGCCGAAGGCAGAGGCTTTAACCCACTGAGCCACCCAGGCACCCCGACAATTACTTTTAATAAAAGTGTCCTATCAATTGTTCTCTCCCAGCTGCATTTTATTGTCTGAATTTCTCTTTCATCACTCTCAAACATCAAGTTCAAATCCATGAGGAAGAGTTAAAGTAATGGAATCTAATTATTATTTTTGTCTCTTGACACTTAAAACTACATATACCAGAGTGGTTGAAAAGCTAATCCTTGAAGCCTGCGGAGATACTAATCTCAGAATTAGTATTTGGAATGCTGGTGAGGGGACACGGATAAAACCATACACAGCCTGAAAACCACAGCCTTGCGAGATGGGCTCGGTGGGGAGGGGTGGCGAAAGATGCGCAGAATTCATTAAGCCATGAGGAGTAAAGAAAGTTATTAAGATGCAATTAAGGAAACAGTATGCAAAACCAAGCTGAATAAACTAAGAAAATCTGGGGATTTGAGTTTCCAAATGCCAAGCAACTATGTCCCCTTGAAAAGGACCGTATGAGACACATGGTAAAGGGCAGTAGGAGGCCAGCCAAGGGCTGAGATGGTGAGAAAGACAGCGAAATCCTCAAGGACAGAAGACAGTGCATGCTGAAGGCAAACGTTCTGGGAGGAACAGGAGTATAAAGGAACAAAGGTATATTGAAGATCTTTAATTTCTTAAATATCTTACACTTACCAACATCTTAAATTAATGAAGATCTTGGGGCGCCTGGGTGGCTCAGTGGGTTAAAGCCTCTGCCTTCGGCTCAGGTCATGGTCTCAGGGTCCTGGGATCGAGCCCTGCATGAGGCTCTCTGCTCAGTGGGGAGCCTGCTTCCTCCTCTCTTCCTGCCTGCCGCTCTGATTACTTGTAATCTCTGTCTGTCAAATACATAAAACCTTTAAAAAAAATTAATGAAGATCTTCAAGTATGAATGAAGACCTTAACATATTAGGTGTAAGAAATTGAAGATCTTCCATGTGCCAACATTGATTTTATCATCTGGCCTCTCACTTTCAGGAAGTTTCTATCTCCTGGAGTCTGGGGGAGAGAAGCGGCAAGTACTCTTTTTCCAGGTGCTTCCATTCTGAACAGCATCATATCAGCGGCTTTCCTGTTTATGGTGAGGCAAGTCTTACAATGGGCTGGTCATTTCCATCTTGAGCTTTGTTCCTCCCTCTGTGTTCTCTACTGGGAGATGACCCTTCTCTTCATATGTGCACATTTGTGTCCTTGTGTATTTGTTCAAGAAAATTCTGAACAGAAGACCAGCATCCAGCCCAGGGGATTCCCTTACGGTCCACTCAGTGGTCCAGGCCAGCAGCCTGCCCAGACTCAGCTCTGCCATTTCCTCCGCCACCCACCGGCCAGTCCATCCACCAGCCCGCTCAGCTCTACCTCCCAAATGACTTCCAAATCCATGTGCCTCTCCTTCCGTGTCACTGTTTTCAACCTTGGACGACCATCGTTTCTCGCACAGGTGACAACAGTTGACTTCAGATTGTCTTCCCTGACTCGGTTGGTCAACTCTCACCCTTCGCTCTTCCCTAATTCACTTGCTACATGGCCAGAGATTTTTTTCCAAAACGTGAGTCTGCTTATGCTAGCTCACTGCTAAGGTACGCAGTGGGTCCCTGTTGCCTTACCGGTAAAGCCCAGACTCCTTAAACCTTGAACCCAAGGCCCTTTGTCTGCCTGCTGCTTAGCCTCCCAGCATTTAAAATGCCAGCCCAACGGAGCTTCTCTTTGTTGCCCTCAACTTGTCCTGCCTCTCCCCCTTGCCCCTCACTTCTTTGGCTATCTTCTTCCCCTTCCTGCCCTGTGCACTGCCCAAACTCCTGGTTCCGGTCTCTGTTTAGATACTGTGTACTCCAGAAAGCCCCCCTGAACCCAACCATTTCTTCTAGACTCAAAAGTTTTCTTTTTCTAAACACTGATGGCCAAGAAATCTTTGTCATATTTTATTGTCCCTATTGGCTTAAAAGCTCTCTGACTGTCAGGATCACGTCTATTTTTTTCTCAAGCTATATTCCTAAACACAGTACTTGGGCTATAAGAAGCTTTCAAAAATATTCAGTTGAATGAAGGAAAGATCAAATGAATTTCCAGTGCAGCCCAGCGCTCTTTGGAACTTAGACTCTAGATTTGGTCAGTGTTCCAAATTTGATCAGACTTGGGGGGTGAGGGACGGGGAACTGACAAGGCATTATATATTAACCAAAATTCCAATTTATTCATTTCAATAAGAAATATAACTGACAAGCGGGCCCAGAGTACACATAGATCTTATTTCCTCTGTGGATCTGGGGAAACAGATCAGAGTATTTTTTGATGAGCATAGATTCTGAGGCAGGGAAAGTATGATTCCAGTGTTTAATAATGTCAGGGTTTAATTCCTGGTTCCCTCATTTTTATAACCAATTGATACAACTACCAGGTCAAGCTTCTGTATCTTGTCCACGGACAGCCTGCCAACACCAGCCTTTCTGACCACTGTGTTCTGGCCCTCTCTACTAAGGAAACCACCCCCCCCATTAAAGTGACATATTGTTTAGATTAGTAAACAAATACATCTTTTATTGTATTATTTGAGTCTTTAACCAGCCCAAGAGTCATCAAAGAGATTTGCATATCTCTATGCCAGTCCCTTGGAAGTTTTTCTTTTTCCCTCATTAGCCATTCCTCTCATTTCTGAGTCCTTGGTGGTGACATGCCCCACGTAACACTTTCCACGTGGGCATTCTGAAACTGTAGCAGTGATTGGTGGAGATTTTTGAAGGCATTGGGTAATTTACTGGGTCATTGACTTATTTGAAATCAAGGGCTTCTTGGCAGTGATGTTTGAAAAGAGAAAAATGTTGAGTCTAGGAGACAAAACAAACACTAAAACAACTTTTGAGGGTTAAACCAACAAGGTAGCTGAGACCAAATATTAGAAAGACAGGTCGGTGGCAAAGTGCCAACTCTTTGAAGCTAAAGGATGGTCATTTTATATTTTTAAAAAGATTTATTTATTTGAGAGAGAGAGAGGGAGAGTGGCAGTGGGGGAGAGGGACAGAGGGACAGAGAGAGAGGGACAAGCAGACTCCCCGCTGAGCCAGAAGCCTGATGTGGGGCTCGATCCCAGGACCCTGAGATCATGACCTGAGCTGAAGCTGGACACTTAACCGACTGAGCCACCCGGGTGCCCCAGAATCGTCCTTTTAAAATAATAAATGTTACGCTTTGTAAAATTTCACACGTAAATAACTTATTTGTGTTTTCTATAATTTTTTCTTCTTATTCTTCCTTAACGTATGCAAGTTCTTCTTAGAACCACTGAACAGCTTCTTCCTGGGACTTAGGACTGACAATAACCATCTTTTCTACGTATAGGCTCATTGTATCTTCTCACGCTAAAGTGAAGTCTCCATTAGGGAGAGACTCTTGCTTCGTTCATCCCTGCTGCTCAGGACCTAGGAGAGGATCCAGCACAGCAAACGTGCTGAAGTAATTATCATCAAATGAAGGAGCAAATGCCCTGGGGAGCCAAAGAGAGATTATTTTGGCCAAGGTTGGGGTAGAGTTCAAAAGTGGAGTGGCCCGTCCTTGGGGTCGATATTGGGAGACACAGAGGCAACAAGATGGCGAGTCCACTGGGACAGTGAAGCCTTCGAAGGAAGAACACAAGTTACAGAAACAGCGTGGCCCAGACCAAGGCTCATCTTCCAGCGCCCCCGCTGGGCTGACCCTGTGTAGACAGGCTCCCCTACAAGTGCCCCAGGGGCCAAATACGTCGGAATAGACACCTAACCCACACTGGGCAGCAAACACCAAGGAAGTGTTTGGAATTCAAAAATTTTTAACTTATTTATAGCAACAAAATGACATAAATAATTGACTTTTTAATCCACAAATAAACCAAAATAGAACAAAGGGAAAGAAAATTCGGAAAAGTGATAGGGTAGGTCACGGCTCTGCTAACCCGACTTTCCAAAAACTCCATTTTCAACCACTTTCACCCCCTTTACAGCTTTAAAAAACCAAACCAAATAACCCACAAAGTCCCTCTTAATGACTTCCTCTTAATATGGCTATATCAGGAGGTTATATGGATTAAAGCACTTGAACTCCCTGTCAGAAGATTTCTCAGAATTATCTCGGCACATTATGTTCTTGTCTCTTGAGGAGAGAGGCCATCTGGTTTTGAAATTTTCATCAAAGACCCTACCTTAACTGCTCAGTGGCCCAGAACCAGATTTTCTCACAGTTTGATACAGAAAAGAGGTTCATCTCCTAAAGAAATGGTGCTTTTTTCCAATGTCAAATAATAAAAGACACACAAATCTTCATCCCTCCTTGGCCACTGTGAAGCTCAGAGCTAAAGTTGGGCTCGAATGACGTCGCCCTTAGCCCAGCCACGGGCCCAGGAATCTCTTAAGTTAGAAGTAGTCAGACCACGTGTTTGTATGTCTGTAACCACCAGACTAAAATCACGGAAGTGTGTGAGCGATGAATATGTTATTCATGCCATTGCCTTTGTCCCACAGTAAGCGCTAGGATGGTTCCAGTCCACAGCTGTTTTGTTTTCCAAGGTCTCTTAGGAAAGGTTGTTAGCGGCCATCCCCTCTATTTATACAAGTCAGCACACACAAGAAGGTATGTATGAGATACTGTCTTATATGTGTTTAAAAATAAGCTACATCACTTATTTACCCGTATAGTTAGTTACACATGCTTTGCAAAGCTATGAAGAACAATGGTACTGGGTGAAAAGCATCTTGGTTGGACGTCATTCTCTTATTCACATACGTAATAATTATGTCAGGCTCCAAAAGACAAAAAGGTCACATTCAGGAATGTAACCCTTCAGCAGGCTGGAGACTAAACTGTACGATTAGCTCCCTCCTTCACTACGTGATTCTTATTAAATTATCTATGTTTTCATCATTCTTTATGTGGCTTGATTGCAAATTCTTGGTATCTTTTAAAGTAGGCTGGCTTTTAAAAATGCATGCATTTTAAAACAAAATTACCCCCCCCGACGGAGTATATGTCAGTTTTGCAAAAGTTTATTCACAGATTTGAGTTGCAATCCTTTGATATTCAAGAAGTTTTATGGTAGATGGCTCCGTGGCTTACGGATCGTTACGCTAGTGGTTTATTTCTGCACTTATTAAATACCTACTGTTTCCTCGAGTTCTGATCAGGCTCAGGGATGAAAAAAACTTTAAAGGAATAGAATATAATTTCCTTCTCCTTGAGGAATTATAATGTGCAGTGACTGAGGAGTTGTAACCTATCTCCCTGGGGTGGGGGGAAAGACTGTCAAAGCAAAACAAATATTAAATATATTGATTGAGGTTTGGTTAGCCTTGGAAGGTTCTGTGAACTTCAAGTTTGACTTTAAAGAAAGTGTGAGATTTCAAAGAAGGGAAATAAGGAAAGAATCTTTGTTGTAGGTCAGGAAGAGCATAAAGAAAGTTTACATAAAGGAAATCAATAGTGAGATGAAGGTGTGTTTACTCTGGGAAGTGGGCAGGCTGGGAGCTGAAAATGTTTGGGGAATAACAGTGGAGCCGGGGGGTCTGGACTTGATCTCTCAATCGGATATATACTCAGGGACCATTGTAAACTCTTTTTTTTTCCCCCCATTCTTGATCAGAGCTGAGATCCTAGAAAGGGTGCTCTGGAAAGAATCCAGTTGTGGACATAAGACGTTTTGTAATTATGAGATAGGAACAGGGTATGAAGGTTTTCATCAATCAGCACTAAGAGCTATTTGAGCAACCAAAAAATCTCTAACTTTATAGAAAACTGGGGCTTAGAACAGCTGAATGGAGAAGAAAAGAAAGAAAGGATTAAATGATAACTCTGAGTTCAACAGAGCATAGCTAACCAAAGACTAAAATGTCTAGCATGGCACGAGTGAGATAGTAGGGCTTGGGAAGGGTTAGTGTTGTTACCATGATCATCACTGGGAGATGATTTTGCATTAGGTTTTAATAGAAAAAGAAAGCCAGGAAACCTTGTATTGGTTGTGATTTTTTATGGTTGAAGACACAGGCTCAGTGTGGCTAGGAAACACACAGCTAATAAATGGGGGAGGTTAGATTGGAACCCGTGTCTGCCTACCTCCAACATCCATGCTTTCTCTACTCTGTCTCTGAATTGGGAAACAGAACCCCTCCCCGGAGTCTAGAGGAGCAAATGCATAATAGAGAAACGACGAATGTTATAAACATGCCTCAAGAGAAGTGTCAGGGAGAAGGTATAGTGTTCAACCCCGTAGCGCAGAAAGAAAGGGAGTCTCGGAAGCCCAACTGGGAGTAGCTTGAGCTCTATAGAGCAGAAATATCTAGGACTCCGGCTAATACATAACACCGAGTGATTTTCTTTAAACACACTAGGTGCTGTTTGCCTCATCTTCTCACATTTACCCAGAGATTGCATCTTTGGATTTCCAGATACCTTGTTAGAGACGAGTGTGCACCCTGTGCTGAGGGGCAGAAAGGGTATTGTGCTTTATAGATGAAAACACCAGCGATCTTAAACGTGGCCCCTTGTGGACTGTATCAGCATTAGTCCTTTTCTCCATGTAGCTGATCAGCGTCACACTAAGATGTTTCTGCACACGTACAGCTAAGACAAGAATTCATAAAAGAAATGCTACCAGTGAGGCTGCTGGACATCCAGCCAGATTGACTTCCGGTGGCACCCCTCCTTTCAAAGTTCAACAAGGGCGCCAAAATGGCTCAGTTGGTTAAGTATCTGCCTTCGCCTCTGGTCATGATCCTGGAGTAGGAGGATCGAGTCTTACCTCAGGCTCCCTGCTCAGCGGGGACTCTGCTTCTCCCTCTGCCCCCTGCCCCACTGCTCATGCACGTGCGCGCTCTCTCTCTCTCAAATAAGTAAATAAAATATAAATAAATAAATAAATAAATAAATAAATAAATAAAAGGTCAACAAAGGGGAGTCCATATTACTTAGCAATTTAGATCTCTTGCTGTGTCCCCACTTCCTGATAACCTTCTCTGTTCAAATTATCCTCACTAAAGTTTCTGCTTAGAAGGGGGTATGTCAGTCCCACTCATGCTTTACTGGTCAAAGCAGTCCCCTGGCCACCTCTGATGTCAGTGGTGTGTGGAAATATAATCCTTTATAGGAAAGGCACCAAATAATTAGGAATAATAATATACCCTACTACCTGGGGTATGAACATATGCTCATTTATTTATGGAATTGGAGATTCTACTCCTACCAATAATCAAAAAGAATGCTTTCCTTGTCAATAAATTCCCTGCTATTTCTATTAGTATTTGACCTAACGGCTTATATTCAAGAGAACGTTTCGATGTAAGCATTTTGATTGACGTCTGTATATAGTCAGCTTTGTTGCAATAGCAAACGGCTACAATAATAAATCTCAGTGTCTTACAACAGAATCCATTTTTATGTCTTTATTCATATTCCACGTGGGTCTGTACAGTCAGCTCCAGGCTGTGGCTCCATTCCTGGGCTGTGGGTCGGCGGCAAGTCTGTTCCCCCTGTTTTATCAACCTGGGCTCTCGGCTATAGGAGCAGCTCTGATCTAGAACGTGCTATCCTGTGGTGGAGAGCAGAGACAGAAGTTCGAGATGAAGCAGGCAGTCACATTTAAAGCTCCTGCTCTCGTGGTGTAAGTCACGTGTGCTCCTATGTCAGTGGCCCCACCCGACCTAGCAGGGTGTGGAGGACACGGCGTCCCTGCTTATGGGGCGCTCCCGTGAAGTCACATGCAACCAAGAGGAATGCCTAATCCTCTGCTATAGAAAGAAGGAGCGAGCGGTTGCAAACAGTGAAACAATCAACCACAAAATCTTCTGGGGGTTTTCCACCGAGCTTTGTCAGGAATGTGAAGGACTGTTGCCACATGACTTAAGCTACTCTGTCCTTGCAATCTTGGATCAATCCTTAAGCACCTTTCCCAACATGGGCGTGATCCACAGCCCCAATTTCAGTAATATTGTGTCCTGGAATTTTGGATTTTTTTCCTTTCCTGTCCATTCCATTCTCTGTTGTTCTTTACCCTTTCCAGAAACGAGGGAATAAGACCAAAGACTAAACATTAAGTATTTATTCGGCAAACGGTTACTGAGCCCCTATTATATGACAAGTACCATGGCTATAATAACAAATAAAAAACCACTACCCATTTGAATAAGCGTCTATCTGGTGGAGGAAACAAATATGCACACACACGCATATACACACGCACAAATATGGTCAATACCTAAGAGTGGTTATATAAATAGAAGAGTATTTATACTACAAAGTGCTAGGGGAGATATTCAAGAAGCAAAGTCAAATTCTTTCATTTTTCTCTCCGGGGAAAGTTTCACAGAGTTGATACCGAATACAGAAGAAAGAGTGGGTCGTCAAAGATCCCCAAGTATAAGAACAGTTTGTTCCGATTTGTTTTACGATGACAAACCCCAACTCTGGTACCAGCGTACTTAGGGTGGACAAGAGAGAGGCAGGGAAAGCAGCTGGTGATTGCAAATGGCCAAGGGACAAGGGATGGCGCCACGATGGCAGCAGGTAGGAAAGGGAGTGTTTAAGACATTCAAGAGGCAGAACTGACAAAACTTCACAATCGCTTATGTGTGGGGGACGAAGGTGAAATGGTGCCAAACATTTCCCCTATAATGTCTTTCGGGACAAGCTGGACAGGGCTGGCCTTGGGTGCACATGCAAACAAGGTACCTGGTGTTCTCGGTGTATGGCTAGCCCTCGTTTGCAGGAGTGAGGTTTCACGGAAAGACCCACCTTAAGCCCTCACTACCTAGGTGATGCTGAACACCATAGGCTCCCTGCAGGGTCACCGTGAGTCCTTCCTGGTCTGCAGCCTTGCTCGGTGGGCACGCCCTGATCCCTGGCATAGCAAGGCATACACCTACCCGAGAGTAGCCAATCACAGCGCCAGCCTCCAGCTCCAGCTCCAGCGATTGGTCCAGGGAGCAGCCACGTGACTGAAAGAGACACCCTTTCCTGTTTAGTTTCTAGGGCGGTGCTGGAAAAGGGGTGGGGCCAGCGATGGGGCGATCCTGATTCTGAAACCAGTGGAAAGCATTTCTGAGAGAATTAGCAGAGGCACAGGAGGTCTCGGTGGTGGTGGTCAAGCACCTGGCTTCAGTCAGCTTACGCTTTTCGCTCAAAGGGGCATAGGGGCCGTGTCTGCTCAGTGGGTTATTAGGAAGCGCAGAGTTATGGTACATAAAGCACTTCCCATGGTAGTGCACCGAGTTCCTCCCACCTGCCCCTTCTGATCTATGGCTTCTTGTCTCCGGCGTCTCGGGCCCAGCTATGACCGCAGCCATCAGCTCTGCATGGGCCCCTGCCGACCTCACACAGGCACAAACTGGGTAGACATTTTCTTCCCTCTTCCTCCCCTCAGCGTGTCCCGGGAAGCCATTGTTCAGCGTCTCAGAAGATGGTCCCTGGGATTAAGTCTGGTATCGAGCAGTGGCCAGCGTGGACGCACTTGCCCCAGAATGGCTGTCCCCTTTCCCTAGCCCCACTCTTTGACCTCGTTCCTGTTCCCTGGGGTTGTACTCCTGAGAAAGTAGCAGCACACAAGCCGAGGTGTTCTAGGCTGGATGCTTGCAAGCCAAGATCCATACGTTGAATCCCTAACTCCAGTGTCGATGTATTGGGAGATGGACCCTCTAAGGAAGGAAGCAAGGTTAAAGGAGGCCATAAAGGTGAGGCCCTGAGCACACAGGATGGGTGTCCTCATAAAAGGAGACCCCAGAGAGCTTGCTTTCCCCCTCTCTGCAGAGCGCATGCCCCAGGAAAGGCATTCTGAGACACAGCTAGATGGTGGCCGCCTACCAGCCAAGGGAAGAAACCTCAGAATGAAACCTGCTCTGCTCGCACCTGGATCTTGAACTTCTTGAACTTCTAGGCTCCAGAACTGTGAGAAATAAATTTCTACTGTTTAAACCACCCAGTCTGTGGCATTTTGTTGTGGCAGCCCTAGGGGACTAATAGCCGACTATTGAATGGGCATTCATCAAGTGATATTTGTCGTTGTAATGTCTACCCTGCGCTACAGTCTTCACCTTCATCAGTTGCTTTCAGACTTCAGAGTCCCTCCAATCCTGTGAAAGCCAAGACTTGCAGTACCCATGTTCCCTCCCCCCTCCCCTTCCCTGCCTTCCTTGACTCCACTTTCTCACATTTTCCACCTTTTTTAATATTCCCTGTATTTTAGAACAAGCCTGCCTATTTTGCACTTTTTTTTTTTGAGAGAGAGAGAATGTGAGCTGGGGCGGGAGAGGGGCACAGGGAGAGGGGGAGAGCATCTTAAGCAGACTCCAAACCCAGTGCAGAACCCAAGGTGGGGCTCAATCTCACAACCCTGAGACCATAACCTGAGCCGAAATCGAGTCAGGTACTTAACCTACTGAGCCACCCGGGCGCCCCTATTTTGCACTTTTTAATTGAATCTTGTCTTGCTGATGGAAGTCATCTCCTTCTGGTTACTTAAACATTAGGGATCACATAGACCCAACAAGAGAAAAGAGGATGCATTCAAATTACTGTCGGCTGATGACGGGGTAAGAAAGAGGCTAGTTACGAAAACATGGCTGAGATGTGGGGAAGCACAAGGGCCAGCATGGCCCCAGTTCTGGGCTGACCGGTTGAGGTGAGTATTTGCCAGAATAAAAAGGATCGTGTCGCCTGGAGTCACACAGAGTAGAGTTGGGACCTGGGGCAGAGGATGAAGGGGACGGGCATGGAACAGAGTGCGTGGCGGCAGTGCCTTTTCTTCCAATCCATCCATCACCAAATCACGAACACTAGACTTCAATCTTTAAATCTGTAATAATATAGAAGTTGTTCTCTTTTATAATTTTCAGAAATTACCCACTTTGAGCCGTATGAAAAGAAATACATAAGGAAAAAATGGCCTCGATGCTGTGCCCACCCAGAGCACAACTATAAAGTACTCAGTACTTTATCTGCCAGAAAGTAAGGAAGATAGTTTAGCCCTTCATTCTCTAATCAAGAAGGTTGAGAAAACTAAATTTCCTTCAAAGGAATCCCTTCTCACTGCTCCCTGCTTATTGGTTTTGATGAGAGTCTCCACTCCTGGAGTTTTGGTTTCTGAGAACCAAAAACAAGCAAATTGAACAAGTCACACTACTTTTGAGCCCATCTGAAAGTGACCTGTTACAATAAACTTGTAAAAATAACATTCAAATAGAACAAAATGATTCATCATTTTGAGAAAAAAATGCACATGAACTTTTTTATTGGAAGTTTATACATAAAGTATTGCTTAAATGTGGTGACTGATGTAACTCAGGTTTGGTATAATTATAATTTCATTTAGTCATGGCTTCACATCATACTTCGAGAAAATGTTTATGTCCCTGAATGGATAGTTCAGGATAAATTTGTTTTTTAATTTAAAATGAATGTCACTCAAAGAATGATGCTGTTCCTCTTCCAGCGGAAGAAAATCAGAGAGAAGATCCTCAGAAGCCCACTCAGCGAGTTTGCTTATCACTCTCATGGGCTGACCAGAGTTTTGCCAGACAATATGATGACCATTGCCTTGCTCCCTGTCACACTGGGAGGCTTGTAAATACTGCTAAAAGCAAGACTGATGGCCATTTTAGAGGTAAGGAATGCGAGGCACAGTCTAACTGAAAACTTTGTTCAAAATTCCCCTTCTACCAAGAAATAAGTTCAGCAACAGCATCAGAGAATCCATATAGAAATCCTGGTTGAGTCCAGACTGTTGATTTATCTACTCATCCAGCAAATATTTATTAAGCACCTACCACATGCAAAACTCTCCTCTGAGTTTTGGGGCTACAGCTGTGAATGAACTTTGAAGACAGAGTTCCTGACCTAGAAAGTTTGCATTCTAGTTGGCAGGGAGAGATAATAAATATGGTAGCTGGTGACAAATGCTATACAGAAAAGGAAGGATAGACACGCATGCCCATGTCCACAATAGCCAAAGGGGAAAGCAGCCCAAGAGTCCAACAAGAGATGAATGGATAAACAATATGTGGTAGGTACATACAAAAGAATATTATTCAGTCTTAAAAAGGAAGGAAAGTCTGACATGTGCTACAGTATGAATAAACCTCAAGGACATTACGCTCCATGAAACAAGCCAGTTACAAAAAAAATACACATTGCCTGATTCCACTGACATTACTTGGGTCCTAGAGGATTCAAATTCATAGAGACAGAAAACAGAATGGTGGCTGCCAGCACCTGGGGAGGGGGGAGATATGGAGTTATTGTTTAATGAGAACAGAGTTTCAGTTTGGGAAGACAAAAAAATTCTAGAGATGGATGGTGGTGACAGTTGCACAACATCATGAATGTGCTTGATACCACTGAACCGTACACTTAAAAATTGTTAAGATGGTCAATTTTATGTTGTGTGTATCTTGCTTAATATTACAGTTGAAAATACTATTTTAAGTTGAAAATATTATTTTAAGAAATGACAGACAATATGAGGGTGGATTTTAGGTGCAATTGTTAGGTGAGGGTTCTCTCAACGGCCTACAGTCACCCTTACCCAAATGGCAGGAGACCCTCCGGACACGCATTTACCACAAGCCTGTCAGTATTTGGAGCTGGAGCAGGGTCAGTGAAAGAACGTGGGTGTTTATTTCTTCTTGGTGGAGATGGGGAGAAGATGGTACTTTCTAGCAGACCTTTAGAGGGACGTAGGCGAGCCATCTCAAACAACAAAGTCATTAAGGAAAACATCTGTCCACCTTCACAAAATAAAACATCACGTTTTCGTGTTGGCAGCTGAGGGAGAATGTCTGCAAGGGATGGTCTCTGAACCTCGCAGGTTTTGCTCACCCCCTCAGGGGTTTCTCCCTGAATATGGTTGCTGTCCCTCACCGGCTTAAAGGAGGGAAAGGCTATCCTGTTCCTTATGTTCTTGAAGCCATTATAGGAGAGTTACCGAAGACTACGCTCAAGGACAAGAAAAATGAAAAAAGCCCATGACAACATATAACTCAATTCTTTGACATGTAAAACGTGTCTTTCTCTGAATCTTGTAGGCTGCAGGCTACTTGCAACCTGATCTGCAGCTATGTGGTGAGTGTTTCTTGAAACTTAGAATGGAGAGAGCTCAAGACCCCATTTTGAAATACAGTTTCTTGGCCAAGAGACCTCTTCCTCTCAAGATGGCTGACACGGGGACCTGTGTCTTGACCAACTCAGGGGAAACTCTTCTCTCTCCCCTCAAAGGGGAGGCTCTCCGTAGCCTCAACAGGAAAGCATTCTGAAGTCAACACAGAGAAGAGGTGGTTTCATTCCAGTCTGGAGTGAAAACTGCTTTTCCCCATCACACCAATCCCACTACCATTTCTGGGTTCTCTATTTTCTTAAACTAGAAACTAAAAGTCACTCTGGACCCCTGTCTTTCTGCTTCCCATCTCCCCATATCCAATTAATCATTCAGCTCTCCTGTGACCCTATTTTCTGAATTGCTCTCAAATGAGTCCATTTCTCTTCACCCCCAATTCCGCTACCTCAATTCCTGCTTTTATAATCTCTGATCACAGTACCGGGATCATGTCTGTGCTACTCCTCCTGACTCCAGTTTCTCCCATTCCCGTCTGCTCTCCACACTGCCCACAGTGATTGTCTTAAATCCAAATCTACTTGTGTCAGTTCCCGGCTCAAACACTGTCACCGGTCCCCGTTGCCTACAAGATCAATCCAGAGACTCTCAGAAACAAGTCTCAACGTACTTGTCTTATTTCTTCCATCCCCCTCAAAAGCCCTTGCCCATTACCCTTCAGAAGAACCATAGGTTTTCCAGAAAAGACTTTCCCTGCTCTCTGAACTTGCTCCAACTGTTCCCTCTGCCCATAATGTCTTCACATTTTCCACCTGGCAAACTTCCTTGTCTCCCTTCAAAATCCAGCAAATGTTTTTGTGGAGTTTGTCTTAAATGTTACATTTCTCTGACCACCCTGGACAGTGAGCAGCTCCCTTCTCTGATTCCAAAGCACTTTGAATGGAATTCTAATAGCTTCTTTCGTAAACCATAAATCATTTTCAGTTCTGCCATTCCTCCTCTTCCGCAGACTGTAAGCTTCTGAAGAAAGAAGACGGCCATTCGTCTTTATATCTTCGCCACTTAGCACAGGATCTAGACATTGCAGGAGCTCCAAAAATTCATTTCTTAAGTCATTAGAAAGAGTCATTTAGGGGCGCCTGGCTGGTTCAGTGGGTAGAGTGTGCAACTCTTGATCTCGGGGTTGTACGTTCAAGCTCCACGTTAAGTGTACAGATTACTTAAAAATAAAACCTTTTTTTAAAAAAGATTTTATATGTTTATTCAACAGACAGAGATCAGAAGTAGGCAGAGAGGCAGGCAGAGAAAGAAGGGGAAACAGGCTCCCCCCGGAGCAGAGAGCCCGATGTGGGGCTCGATCCCAGGACCCTGGGATCATGACCTGAGGCTTTAACCCACTGAGCCACCCAGACGCCCCTAAAAATAAAACCTTTTAAAAAATAATACATATAATAAAAAATAAAAATAGTCATTTAATGTCTTCTTCTTGCCAAAGCAGGGGTTAGGCTCTGGGAATGCTTCAGTGATGAAAACATAAGATGTCTGCTCTCTGGGGACTTGAATGATAAATGATTTCCCTAATGTCCCTAAATGTCCTCTGAACTTCTTTTTTCTTTAAAACCTACTTTTGGCTTTGCCCCACCTTTTCCCAAAACAAACAAACTGGTTGATACTTGTGCTACCATCTCTTTCTTAAAACACCAACCCTGCCAGGGACCGTGATAACCAGGACAAGTTAAGTATTGCTGTGCTAGGGGATCAAAGAAGTTTCGGTTCTGATGTCGGCCATCCAGAGGCATGTAGTCGGGTTGAGGAGTAAACCTAACATACGGAACAATTAAGAAACAATACAAAAACATAGCTGAATGCTAATGGTTTGGGACAGACTGCATATTTTCAGAAGAGGGATGATGAAGTCAACTGTATAATCAGTGTGTAATTTATAGCACATGCTACGCACCCCATCAGGGAATTCCACACAGCGGCAAACACCTTTTGATACAGAGAACAAGGCTTTGCTCCCTATCGTGGTAGAGGAATCAGATCCGTGGGAAAACTGATCCTTTCACCTGCTCAGAAAGTGAAAGCGGTCTCTCTCATGATGGTGTGCAACAAGAAATAGAAAAAAATGCTGCCCCAAACCCAGATTCCCCGAGTCCTTTCCACAAAGCATGGAGTCTCCAAGAGTGGGAAAAAAACTGGAATTCTATGTATTTATTTATTTCAAGGAAAGGAATTAGAGGACTGTTGGGATGTCTCAATGTCAAGAGCCGTAAGAAAGCACCAACCATAGTTTGAGTATTCGTGTTCTCATATAAATATATTTTACCCTTTGAACATTCCTTTCCCAGACACCCTCATTGTCTCTGCCCCGGTTCCCTTATAAGCCAGCAAGCCCAGTCTGCAGCTTTGATGGGAACCAGCGCAGCGCTGCGCTGCTCTCTGTGCCCACCCTCCCCACGGGGCCAGCCTGGCTCTTCTCCAGGAGCCTGGGGGAGGGACAAGCAGGAGAGAGCCCTGCAGCTCCTGAAGTTGTTTGCAACTAATCCAGCCTCTCAGAAATCCTCTCGTTTGGGACATCCAGAGGTTTATCTTAACTAGCCCAATCCTCCTTCCCTTCACGCCAAACCTCCTACGCAGCACGGGCTGACCTTGTGATGGCCAAGGGAACACGGAGACCAGTTACCTAATGCGTTAACACATGCGTTAGGTGGTTAGACTTTAGGCTACAAGAAACAGAAAAGTTAGAGGTGATTGTATGGGCATAAAGATTTTATGTTTAAATGTCTTAAAAGTTTGGGGCGCCTGGGTGGCTCAGTGGGTTAAAGCCTCTGCCTTCGGCTCAGGTCATGATCCCAGGATCCTGGGATCGAGCCCCGCGTCGGGCTCTCTGCTCGGCGGGGAGCCTGTTTCCTCCTCTCTCTCTCTGCCTCCCTCTCTGCCTGCTTGTGATCTCTGTCTGTCAAATAAATAAAATATTTTTAAAAATAAATAAATAAACCCCTTAAAAGGCCACTAGAAAGACCTTCCCTTATCAAGAACGCTCGCTCACGTCCATTCCACGTTACTCTAAGCAACGGCAATTAAGAATTTGCAAGAAGCCGTGTTGAGTCAAAAATGTATGCGCAAAGTCTCTGCGGCGGAGCAGGGCAGGTTCTTATGGTAACTCAGACCCGGTTCAACACTTAGGATTCATGTACTGACAGGTTCTGTCAGGGTCAGAGACACGACCTCAAGGTTAAGTGCAATCCCGAAGACTGCAAAGATTAAATCACACAGGAATACAGCTGACATGGATGTTCTTGGGACTCTTTCAAGGAGATGCAGTGCTCCGATTTTTAGGGCCAATGACCTGTAGCCAACAAAGGAAAAAGCCTGACTTGATTTTTATTCTTCCCTTAAATAAACCTTTTTTTCTTTACTCCCGATGGTACGATGACTCAATGGCTCAATGGGGATGTGGAAGCATGATTTTTTTTTTTTCTTCTTGTAGCACTGTAACTAGAATCTTTTTTAAAAACCTTTTTTTTCCAAAAAAAAAAAAAGATTTCCATTTGAAGGAAGCATTAATATTTTCCATATGTGTTGGCTCCTGAGGGTGGAATTAGTATTCACATTCAGATTCAGCCCACGTGGATTGGCAAGTGCAGGCGTGTGAGTCTTAGTCGTTCAGCAAATCCACCAGCTCCCCGGGTGTGAGATTGATGGTGGGGATCCACGGACAGAGCTCTGAAGCCACGCTCTCCGCTTGCCTTTAAGATGCAAGTTCACAGCCTCAACGTGAAAGGTCAGAAGATACCTTCTCCCGCGGTGAAATGAGTCCACAGAGACATTCGTGGCTGTCCAAGCTGAAAGGGGTCCTGGAGGTCCTCCCGTGGGGCCCTACCTTTGACAGGCGAGGAAGTGAAATTCATAGTAGCACCAGGATCTGCCCAAGTCTGGGGGGGCTCCCGGGGTGTCCGTCCATTGAGGCTGGAGGGTGCCCAGCCCAGTGCTACAACGTCAAGGACCTGGCACAGATTCAACAATCTGCAAAATATTTGCCTATTTCAGGAACAAATGTTCAAAATTTGCATATGAAATGACAGTAATCATGAACAAATAAGGTTTGATTTTTTTTCTGGCTCTTTTAAGCTGTCACTTCACAAAAATTAGTTCTACGGGAGTAGATAGTACGGAAACACCATACGAGAGTCAAAATATATAGAAGAGTGTACGGTAAAAATAAATCTCCCACTCCCGACATTCAGACTTTTGGTCCCCTTCCCTAGAGGCAAGCAGTATGACAATTTCTTGTGGAGGCTTTTAGACAAACGTGGCAATCTTTTCTAAGTATTTAAAATAAACGTTTGTTTTTAAAAAATAATAAAATAAAATAAACTTTTGCTACTTTTTCCTAGTGATCAGAATAACACGTAGTTGTTCCCGGGATGACGTCTTGAAGGCTACACACTGACAACCTAGAGGGTTTGAAACTCGTGGGTGGGGCGGGTCGGCGGAGGCGGGGGGAGGGGGGGGCAGTTGATTGCTGCCTGCTTGCTGCATTCTCTCTGAATTTTGTCTCTAACATCTGTATTTTCCTCCTAGAGTTTCTGCATCCACAAACAAATGAACACACAAGACAAACAGCTCACAACAATGACCCACTGCCCAGATTTAGAACAATCAACAGAATGCCAGTTATTTCTGAGAGACAGAAGTTCACAACCCTGCCTTTCAGATAATTCAGTATCTTTTAAACTTATTTATTTATTTGACAGACAGAGATCACAAGTAGGCAGAGAGGCAGGCAGTGGGGGTGGGGGGGCTGGGAGGGCGGAGGGAGGGCGGGGAAGCAGGCTCCCCACTGAACAGAGAGCCTGATGCGGGGCTCGATTCCACAACCCTGAGATCATGACCTGAGCTGAAGGCAGAGGCTTTAACCCACTGAGCCTCCCAGGTGCCCCAAATTCAGTATCTTTCAGATAGTTCTTAACTGTCTGTGATTTAAAATCAAGATCCACAAAGAAATAAAGTAAGGCAGCAGTCAAGGACGAACCCTGTTGAGTCTGTGAATCCCTCCCCCAACCCCAACCCCACTGCTTCAGGCCAAGCCCTATTTTTTTGCTGCGACTATTACAATTGGCTCCCTCCTGCGCTCCCTGCATAATCCCGGTCACTGGGGCTGAATCCCAGTGGGTGAGCAGGAGAGGGTCACAGGGGAAAATCAGAAGGAACAGGGCCCAGACGTCATCATGAGTTTAGATATTGTGGTGGTGACACGAACGAGATGCCAGATTTGAAGCCCCAGGTTTACACACACGCATAACACATATGAAGTCATCCGGGCTGCCGTGTGAAGAAAGATGGTAGGAAGCAAGAGGCTTGTGGGAGCGGAGCGGAGCCGTGATGGACACTAGGATGTGGCCGTAGCAGAGATGGAGAGACCTGGATGGATTCAGGGCGTCTTGGAAGCAAAGGAGGGAGAACTTGCTGTTGGACTGAACGTAGGCAGAGTGGAGGAAAGAGAAATTAAAGATAACCCCTAGATATTTGGCCTCGGCGACCGGATGGATGCAGTTCTGCCCTGAACTGGGATAGAAGACCGAAGAACAGAGAATTTGGGAAGGGGGTGGGAGGTGGAGAAGCCAAGAGCTGTGCTTGGGCCATCCTAAACCTCAGACACCTTCTAGATGTGCTGATTTCCATCCCGCGTCCCGGCTCTGGTTCTTCCCTGGCTCTTCTCATCGGAGGGCTGCAATCTCCATCTTTTCCTACCCAGGATTACTCCCTTAGTGAATTCCTCTGGCGACCTATATGCTGACAGCTCCCAAATTTTAATCTCCAGGCCAGAACCTGCCCCTGAAGTCCAGGCGCATTTATCCAGCTGCCTAGTCCACACGTCTGACAGCACAAAATTCCCTCCGATCCAGGGTTACCAGATAAAGTACAGGACACCCAGTTAAGTGAGAAGAACAGCAAGTGATTTTTTAGTGTAAGCATAAACAGTCTTGCATGGGATGTACTTCAACTAAAGAAGAATCTGTTGTTTAGCTGAAATCAAATTTAGCTAGACATCTTGCATTTTCACTTGTCAAATCTGGCAACTTCGTCTGAAAACGTGTTCAACCCACTGTCTTCTCCATCCTAATCGATAACAACTTCCTCCTTCCAACAGCTCAGGCCAAAGACACTGGCATCATCTTCGCTCTTCTCTTTCTTTCACATTCCGTATCCAGTCTGTCAGCAAATCCTATTGGCTCTGCTTTCAAAATACATCCATCATCCGAAGCTTTTTACCACCTTCGCTGCTGCCGCTCGGGTACAAGACCCCATTCGCTACCAACAGAGCTAACACAGCCTTCCAGTTCGTCTCCCTCACTCCCTTAGAGTCTGTTCTCAACAAATCAAACAACGGGATCTTTTAAAAAGTTAATCAAATTATGTTAGTCTTCTGCCCAAAACTGCCACTAGATTTTCATTTCGGTCAGTATAACCCCCGCCCCCCACCCAAGGTCCTCACTACAGCCAACCGAGCTCCATGGGATCTGTTCCCACTCCATCCCATTTCTTCTCTGACCTTCTGTCCTACTGCCCTCCCCTCCTTCACTTTGCCTCAGCTGCACTAACCTCCTTGATGGTTCTTGAACTCCACAAAGTCCCCCTCCTGCCCCAGCTGCTGACCCTTGCTGGACCTTCTGCCTCAAATGTTATTTTCCCCGGATACCCACATGGCTCACTCCTCCGCTCCTTCAAGTCTTTGCTCGGATGTTGCCTTCTCAGTAGGACATCCCTAACCGTCCTCCTTAAAACTGCAACACCAGCTCCTTCATCTTGACACTCACGATCCCTCTCCCCTGCTTTGTTTTTTCTCCAAGGGCTTTCCAGCTTCTGAGATACCACCGAATTCGCTTATGTGTGTTGCTAATTGTCTCTTCACCTAGAAGAGAAGCTGGCAGAGATGGACGATCAATAAATCTTAGTAGAATCAATAAATTGATGAATCAGTGAGGCAGTGGGTTATACAAATTTGGAATTCCAGGCCTCGGGGCTGGAGGTGAAGATTTGGGAGGCATCAACATGTAGAGATGCCCAATGCCATGGGATTGGAGGGAGTTGCCCAGAAGAGTGTATAGAGCGAGGCATCCGAAGAGGGCCCAGGGCACTGGAAGGTCAAATGGCGAAGGGAGAAAAAAAACAGAAAGAATGAAAGGTAGCATCCCCGAAGGTAGAGGAAAACCAGCCTCGTGTCAGGAACTATGAGAGGAAATTGTTTCAAGACGGAGGGGGGTGGTGACCTGAACTGAATCCAGCTGGGAAATCGAATGAGATCAATACAAAGATGCTACCACTGAAGCTGGCAACCTGGAGGTCACCAGAAACGGTGGCAAAAGTAGTCCCTGTGGGCTCGGGAGGATGGAAGCTGGTCCAAAGTGAGATGAGGAAGTAGAGAGGAAGTGGAGGCTGCTGCAGCACTTGTCTTCCGAAGGGCGTGGCTGGGAGAAAGCAGCCCAGAAATGGGACCAGAGCTGGAGGGGGCCGAGAAGAGAGGCCTGACTCATGGAGGGTAGGGGTCCCGTTACTTATGAAGGGGTGTGCGCTTAGAGGAAAATGCTATGGCACAGGTGGCGTGGTGAGCCAGGCATGAGAGAGGGGCACTTGAAGCCAGTCGTTAACAAGGCAAGAGATGGGACTGGACACAAGAGGAGAGGTTGGCTTACGACACACACTAACAGCTGGACAGAGAGTATGGCCGAAGGCATGGCCAGTTGGGTGGTCTGGGTGGTAGGAAGATGAGGGTGTACCTGACTCCTTCTCCAAAGATGTCTGTGTGTCCCCTGTTGGGTGATAAGCTCTGAAAGGGCATTTTTCTCCATGGCGCCTCTGCCTGCTCCCTCAGTACCCATATGAGGCAATCACAGAAGACTCACCTGGCGAGAGTTTATTTAACTGAACGATGTACCCCTGAAGGGTGGCAAGTGACACCATCCCAAAATGTACCACCTTTACTACTCTTTGTCCAACATGGTATAAAAGCATGTGGTTCCAACTACTTTTTTGGGTCTTCGTTTTCCTACGGGGGTTCCTGCACCCACGTGAAATCTGTATGTTTCTCTCTTGTCGATCTGTCTTGCGTTGATTTAATTCTCAAGCCCAGCTGGAGACCCTAAGAGATGACACGTAAAGTCTGGTGCCCCCTGCACTACTTTCTTCTGGCAAATGTGCCACCCAGAAGCCCTATCCAGAAACACGTTCAGTTCACACACCAAAAAATCTGGAGGAAAAAAAAGAAAAGGATGGAGGGAAGAAACCACAAGCTGTCAACGTCACTCGCCTGGGGCTGCACTTAGAATGGCCAACCCATTTTTTTTAACTGGAATTGGGCCGAGAGAGTGAAAACTAGCAGCCACAACCTGAGAAATGGGATGGGAGCAAAGCCAGGGGAGACTACAGAGGATCTGGGCTCATGACTCTGTCCACGTGCTGAAGTCAGGCTGCTTTGCTGGAATCTCCCTCATCACTTTGCTCCGTTAGGTGCCATGCCAATAGTCTATTAATTTCCACCACAGGAAGCATTTTAGGAGGGCATCCTGTAAAAAGAACTAGGCTGTCGGCAGAACACAGTAGACTCATTAGCTCTGTCCTGTTACTGAGAACCTGCTTTCCCCAGTTATCTTCAGTCTCTAGGGGTTGCAACCTATTTGCAGCAGATCCTAAGGAGGGAAACACAAATCACAAGCCTTCTGCACAGTTCTCCTTATCGCCTTCCTCTTTTGAGGTGGGGTGTCACTGACACCAGAGCAGAAACTCATCTGTCTACTGGGAGGGCCCCTCAACGCTGTTGCAGTTAGCTCCGCTGAGGATTAGGGCGGCCCTGTTCTCCAGCGGGGTACCAGCTCGGGTTCCTCATTAAACCTGTTCCTTGACCACAGGGCTTTTCCAGTCTCGTGCCAGTTACCCGGTTTCTAGATAGGCTCTGGGTCAGCATCTGGGCACCCCATAGAGAATCACACTGATGAGTTGCCTGGGCCCAGCCAACAAGGATGCTAGGTGTCCAAAAACAGATGCCTTCCCCTAAATGGAAAGAGGAAGGCCTTGACCTGGCTGGTGGAGATCATCTGATATTCTCTATGGAATCAAAATGTCATTATCACATCTAAGGAAATTAATGATAATTTCATTATGTCATCTAATATTCAATTAAGGTCAAATTTCCCCATTTGTTTCCAAGATGTCTTTTATAGCTGTTTTTGCTCAAGCCAAGACCCATTCAAGGTTCACAGGTTGCATCTGAGTACATGTCTTTTTTCTCCCAGAACCACTACCCCCATGTGCTCAACTCCCCCCCTCCATTTTTCCCCCTAAAACTCTGGCTTTTTGGACTGTCTGTGCCAGTTATCTCACATTCTGGATTTTTCTGATTGTTTCCTTATGTTGTAATTTAACTTGTTCTATTTCCTGTAGATATTAGCTCTGGAGACATTTGATTTTATTTAGATTTAACATTTTGACAAAAATACTCGTAGTTGATGTTGGGTATTTCAGACTACATCATACCACAAGGCATGGAACAGTGAACTGTCTCACTATTAGTAATGGGTTTGATTAAGATATTAACAGCCAGGGACTCCTGGGTGGCTAAGTGAGTTAAGCCTTTGCTTCGGCTCAGGTCATGATCCCGGGGTCCTGGGATCGAGCCCCACATCAGGCTCTCTGCTCAGCAGCGAGCTTGCTTCTCTCTCTCTGCCTGCCTCTCTATTTGTGACCTCTGTCCGTCAGATAAATAAAATAAATAAAAATAAATTAAAAATAAATAAATAAAAATAAAATCTGTTGTAAATAAATAAATAAAAGGTACTGACAGCCAGACCTTTCCACTGACCTGGTATGTTTCCCTCTGAAGGCAGTTAACAATGTGGGTGGTGATGCTTGGGCACCATGTAAATATCCTTTTCTTTTTTTTTTTTTTTAAAGATTTTATTTATTTGACAGAGAGAGATCACAAGTAGGCAGAGAAGCAGGCAGAGGGAGAGAGGAGGAAGCAGGCTCCCCGCCCAGCAGAGAGCCCGATGTGGGGCCCGATCCCAGGACCCCGGGATCATGACCCGAGCCGAAGGCAGAGGCCCAACCCACTGAGCCACTCAGGCGCCCCTAAATATCCTTTTCTTATGGTGATCCTCTTTCTCAGGTGGGGAAACATTCCAAACTCTTTCAAATTGACATATTCGATGACCCCTGGGCAGTGAGTCTTCCTGTCATTACTTCTGTGAAGACCACGTGTGGACCCCAAATTCCATCTTGAGAATTTTAAGTCCCTTGGGAACAGGGAATTGGAGAAACAGATCAGTCTTCTGTTACTGGAAGGAAGCAACAAGTGGCTTCCTCCAAATTAAGGAAGAAAACTGGGGTAGGAGTGAGATGGGAAATTACAAGCTGGGGAACCTCCCACTAAGCGTGAACTCCCATCAAGTCAGCCCTTTACTTTGAGGGTCTTTGAGTGTGGGCTTGGCAAGTATCAACAGCATTTCTGAGATAAAGGTGTTGGAGTCGTCCTTCCTGTTCCTGGGTGGGTGGTGGGTTATTGTAAGTTAACTTACTATATCAACACCTGTGGCTTGCTATCGGCCTGGTTCTAGAAATTCCAGGCTGTGTGGACAGGCCCCTGGGAGTAGATGGGCCTCTTTCAATCAATCTCCTTTATCTTCTGGATCATGTCAGCTTTTTGGACTCAAAGGGATAGAAAAACTAAAGAAAAAGACAAATGGAAAATGAGCTGAAAGAGAAAAAGGAAACATTTCAATAACTGCCCCATACAAAGTCTCTGGGTATTTATTAGTTTCTCCTTGGGAGAGATGAGAAGATTATGAATGTCTTGCCCAAAATGAAATTGCATTCTCAAAGGGCCTAGCTGAAAGGATGGGAGTCGTCCCGGGGTCACTCCCAGCCAGATGAGGTCAAATACACTAACCGATGAGGACAAAGCAATATGTTCCTCAAGGAAAGAGGTATCCTAATGTTACCTCTCCTGACCCTGGGACGAGATATGTGCAAGAAATCTGGGAAACAAACCAATGGGCTTTTTCTCTGTTACCAGAGATACTAACCCAGGCCCAGAGCTTCTCATGTGGCTTTTGAGATTGAAATTCAACAGGATCCTACGCTGGACCAAGACAAACGAAGTAGGGTGGAAAGAATTTGTACAATGGCAAAGTTCCTTAATCACTCAACAACTATTTATTGAGGACTAATTGCTAACTAAATGTGGAAGGTTTAGGAGGTGAATAAATAGCACCTTTCCTTGTTTTCCCCCACACGCGTGAACTAACGGAGAAATAAGGAGCAGGTGAAATGCCAGCCTTATTATTAACAAGCTGGTGGAGAGCATGACTCTATAGCTAAGTGATCTTGCTACATGGATTATACTCATTACATTTCCCAGTCCCAGCTGTCCCACAAGGGCAGACCCTTATCCAGTGGCAGAGGGGACATGGGAATGCACGTTCTTGGTGGCAGGTGGGATTGACAAGAGCCTCCAGCAAGTTCCCACCTATTTTCCAACCATTTCCCACCCTATCTTTCCCTCCAAGCTGTTCTAAGGCTTTGCCACTCTTCCAGAGGAATCCCAAAAGATCTGTATAAAGTGTGCTCAGATGGTCCTAAGTTCCGCTGGCCCAATCAAAACCCTTCTTTCCATACCTATCTAGGTTAGAATATTAGGTCATGCTGATCATGTGGTCTTAATTCAAATGAATCTCAAATTTATTGTAACATTAGATCGTGTAAGAAGAATAGTCAAAGAGAAAAGTGGGACCAACGCTTTAAAAAGAAGGAAAATAATATATAATGTATAAATTGTAATATCTAATATGTAATAATACAACGTGCTATATAACATGCATTTGTCTAGGACAGGGTGACCAGCACAGAGACATGCGTCTCTGAAAGATTGCCTTCTCCACGGTTCACAGCTTCTTCCTTTCTTTGAGCAAAGAATCCATTGGCTTTCTGGGACTTCAAGGTTAGAAGTTTTGTTTTGTTTTGTTTTTTTCTTTTTTACCTCCCATGGCATTGGCAGCAAGACATCTGTAGTGGAGGGTATGTGGATGGAAGTGACACAGGGAGAGTTTAGCTGACATGGAAATTGGGAGGGACCTGGGCCAGTCAGAGCAAAGATGGGTTGCTGTGAGCTGGTACTGCGCCATCCGAGAGGATCAACTAGCTTAATGGGACTGAGAAGGTTTGGTTTATCAGGCTAAGGGCTGGTGATGTAGAACTGAGAGGTGACGGGTGAAACTGTAAGGATTGAGAAGGGAGGGTGGAGAGAAACATCAGGTGACATTCCCAGTTAAGGAGACAGAGAAGGACTAATCCAGATAAGAAAAGGGTCCTATATGTGAAAGCAAACGGAGTACGATTTCAGTGAAGGCAAAATCAGACAACGGCGAGAAATGGAGATACTGTCGAGCACCACAAAGGTCAAGGACAATGTGGAGTGTTTGGAAAGCAAGTAGGAACGATGCCAACTTCTTTAGAATGCCTCACCACCAGTTTGTCTTTGGAGCCCCAACTGGGAGGGCAGTTAATGACTTCGAGAAAGCCATGCACAGCCTTCCCTTTACAATTTGTTGATGATGAGCCTCTGTTATATGCTTAGCACAGGACCTAATCTAGAAGCACTTGTCCCTGCTTTCCCAACTCAATGTAGCCTGAAAATTCTGGCTTGTTTAGGCAGAGAACAACACCCTGAGAAAGAGCATTTGCATACTGACAAAGACAGAATCTGGGAGAGGTCCTCCCTGATGTAAGTAATACAGTTTTGATGTCTGGATAGCAGAGGATGGTTTCCTACATTTTGACACAGGAAATCAAGGGTAATAAGTTGACCCTTCGTTCCCAGGGGATAAACAGCAAGCTCTATGTGTATGGCTTGATTGTTACAGAATCTGACAAATTTGTTTTTGCAGTCATAGTAGGTTCAAGTAAAATTCAGTGAGCCCTGTCTTCCTTTATTCAGACCAAACTGTCCATTGCACAGTTGGTATTTTGTGATAGTGACTGTCCATGTAATGCCTTTATAACAGGCTTGTGCTATGTACTATTCCTTAAAGAATTAAGCATTATTGGGCGCCTGGGTGGCTCAGTGGGTTAAAGCCTCTGCCTTCGGCTCAGGTCATGATCTCAGGGTCATGGGATCGAGTCCCACATCGGGCTCTCTGCTCAGTAGGGAGCCTGCTTCCTCCTCTCTCTCTCTCTCTGCCTGCCTCTCTGCCTCCTTGTGATCTCTCTGTGTCAAATAAATAAATAAATAAAATATTTTTAAAAAAAGAATTAGGCATTATTAAAATTAATTTCTCGGGGCACCTGGGTGGCTCAGTGGGTTAAAGCCTCTGCCTTCGGCTCAGGTCATGGTCTCAGGGTCCTGGGATCGAGCCCTGCATGAGGCTCTCTGCTCAGCAGGGAGCCTGCTTCCTCCTCTCCCTCTGCCTGCTTCTCTGCCTACTTGTGATCTCTGTCTGTCAAATGAATAAATAAAATCTTAAAAAAAATAATAAAATAAAATTAAATAAAATTAATTTCTCATTTCCTCTACTCAACCTGATATTTTATGTCTTGCTTTGGAACCAAAAGCGTTCTTGTGTTTTCCTTCCAAACATGTTTTCTCCCCAAACATGAACTAAATGCACCAGTTTTTAATTTTAGAGAAAAGACAGAATCTTAGTGTTCCCTTAGTGCCCTGAGAAGTAGATCCCTGCCAGATCCATCGATCAGTCAGTAATATGGACAAGTCCTGGTTCCATTCATCATCTTCATTCCAAGAAAACAGGCCTATTGAAAAGGGATGATATGGTTAAAGACCAAAGATGCTGGGCTAGGTTAACAAAAGTTTTATGACATTCATGCAAAAACATATTTATTAAGGATGTATAGTGTGTTTGCACTGTTCTAGGCACTGAAAATACAGCTGTGAGCAAGACATGGTGCCCGTTCCCAAGGAGCTTACATTTTAGTGGGAGGAGACAGTCAAATAACTATATGCTCTGAAGAAAAATTAAAGGGAAAGAGGGAGATAACACATCATTGGAACACTTTCTCCTTTCATAGGTGTTCTATCTGAAATGTCTTCATATGCAATCTCAAATTTCCACAAACTCAAGATTTGTTTGGATTATCACATTAGCAGGACTAATGATATTAAAATTCTGGTGAGAAGGCTAAGGTCCGATAATCATTCTTTTTTTATTTTTTATATTATTTTTAAAAATATTTTTATTCTTTTGGAGGCACCGCTGGGATAGATAATCATTCTTTAGTTAGGATGTCATAGAGTGTGGTCTTTCTTCTAACCTAGATGGAGCTGGGTAAGAATTTTGGTAGAGGAACACAGGGCATTCTACAACATAAAATAGGTATTTGCGAAGTGATGGAGGGAGAAAATGAAATGGAAATTTGAGAGCAGACCACTGCAGGCCAGAGGGAAGAGTAAGTGCAAAGGCCCTGTGGCTGAAGTGATAGATATGTTCAGGGCACAGCAAGGTGGCCGATCTGATATGGCTGGAATACAGGGAACTGAAGGAGAGTGCTAGGAGAAGCCAACACTCAGAGCCTGACGAAATGCAGCCTTTTAGGCCACCATAAAGATTTTGGATTTTACTCTAAGTTGGGCATCCACTGAAGGACGTTTAGCAGAGGTGAGACTGATTTGCTGAACCTCTTTCGCGGCTTTGTTGAAAATACACATATGAACATGGGTAGAAACAGGAAGATTGGTTGGGAAGTCGTTACAACAGTTCTGGCAGAAGTGATTGACGATGGTCTAGGCGAGGTAAAGATCAGCAGAGCAGCAAGCCATTTAATAGATTTTGAAGGTCACACTGACGGGATTTGCAGACAGATTTGTCTGGGAGTGTAAGAGAACCAGAGGAATCAAGGATGACTCCAAGATTTTTGGCTTGAGCAACTGCAAGACGGAACTGCCCTTTATTACAAAGAGAAAGACAAGGAAAGAACAGGTCAGTGGCCACGCCGTGGGGGCGCGGGGAGTACAAAGACCAGGGGCTAAGGTATTTCATTTGAGATGGCCATCAGACAGGCAAAGGGCAGGAGGGCGGAGGGCAGGCAAGCAGAGATGCGGGCTGGGTTGCTCCTAAAGAGTTCAAAGCCACCAGACAGGCTGAGATTCCGCGGGGAACGTTCATCGGTGTCCTTCAGAAGCCTGCGCCTGGGACACTCCAGCCTCGGAGGACAGAAAGAAGGAGCACATCCAGCAAAACAGAATGAGCTGGAACAACGTGTGAGGTCGGCGGGGACCCGCGAGCAAGTGCACTTTGTACCCTGGAGGCCGAGTGAAAAGAGACAAAACGTTTTAAGAAAGAGTGACCATTTGTGTCCAATGCTGGCATTTGGAAAGATAAGGACAGAGAACGAACAATGGAAGTGGACAACGCGAAGACAGTTTCCTTCGAATGCTGGAGACAAAGCCATTCTGAAGGGAACGGAAGGGAGGAGAGTCAGGCAGAGGCAGCCCTTTGGGGAGTTTCGCCCCACAGATGAGTAAAAATGGGGCACGAGTCGGCAGAGGACGTGGGGCTGCTACTGTCACTATTTTTTCCTTCTCGCTTTTAAGATGGGAAATGTTGCAACATTATATGCCAGTGGGAAGTCCAGTGGAAGGGGCAGGCGGGGGTCATTTGGACCAGAAGGCGTAACCATGGCAGCAAAGTCCCCATGTGCAGGTGGGTGGGCCTTCCAGAACAGAGAGCCATGCCCTGGAAGGCGATGGAAGGCGGGCAGGCCAGGAGAGCTCAGTTCTGTAGAAATAGCGGCTGGAGAACTCCGATGACCCTTGTTGTTGCCAGTGAAATAAGAAGTGAATTAATCCACTTGCGAGTGTAGAGGGCGGAAGGCACTGCACGTTTGCAGGGCAGCAAGAGCAGAACAGGCGTCCCCAGAGTGAGAAGGGAGCTACAGATTGGAGGGGGTCTGTGAGGCCGCGCTCACCACCTTCCGGCCCCCCAGGCTGCAGAAGCCAAGTGGGCTGAGCTGGGTTATGTGCCGGCAAAGTGTGATGGGCCCTGGAGTCTGAGCCAGGTAAAGGGGCAAAGCCAACCTGAGAAGATGAGGGAGTGGGAAGGTTCGGGGGGAGGATTTTGGAGGTCCTGGTGCTACAGGGGAGCTCAAGTCAGAGTAGGGAAAGGAAGAAGCCAGAATGACAGGAGGTGGTGGTCAGAGGGTAGGATGCTGAAAATCAAGAACGGCCCTTTGGTAGCAGGTGAAGATTCTGGTAATCACAAAGTCTCAGGCTAAAGCGGGATGAAGTATTTGAAGCGAGAGGGTCAAGGCCAATGGACTGAACAGATTATATCTGTCAGTGATTTCTGGTTTTGCTCTCACATCTACTAAATGTTTTTGGAAAAACTGTGTATCCTCTCAGACATAGAACCTGACCCCTAAAATGTTTCATCGTAAGCTTACATGCGTGCAAAAAATATAAATTCTGGCATATGATCTACATCAGCATTTTACTTATTATTTATTTATTTAGGAAGCTCTACGTTCATTGTGGGGCTGGAAATCAGGACCTCAAGTTCAACAGTCTCCCGCTGGACCGACTGAGCCAGCCAGATGCCCCATACCGCCATTTTAAAATAAAGCCATTATCATTACTCAAAGTCAATGGAATATAAACACTCTACATGTAAAGGCATCAACAGATGAGAGTTTAACACTGTTTTCTCCCTGAAATTATAAATCCATTCCACTTCCCCCACAAAATAGTACCCTAATGATGCACTCTTTATTCTTAAGGATTGTTTGGCTACCCTCTTCTTCGCAACAAAAATATGCCTCTAAGTTTAAAACTTTCTGAACTGTGAGTATTACAATTACTAGTGCACAATTGCTTAAAACATTATAAAATTGATAATTTATTTAAAAATAAGGAAAACTGTGTAAAGCATGACAAAGATTTGGGAGTGCGTTTTATGCACTCTGTGAAAGGTTTCCCAATATCGGTATTTCGGATGTTCCCCATGCTCAAATATTCCCCAAAGATTCCCCCAAAACTTAAAAAAATTCGAGGCGGCTAAATGGATTGCTTTCGTACCTAGCACGGCATTCAAGACTATCATGAAACAATGGGAGTAAAAAGCTGGTGCTTTTTCAATGTTTTAGAAGAATTTATGGCACCTCCGCAGTTTGGAAAAAACTTGATCTAATGTTTCACAGCATGATGGTGGTAGGGAAAGAGCTTTGCTCTTTTTTTTTTCTTTTTTCTTTTCCTTTCCTTTCCTTTCCCTCTTTCCCTTTTTTCCTCCCTCCCTCCCTTTCTTTTCTTCCTTTCCTTTTTTCTTTTCTTTTCTCTTTCTTTCTTCTCTTCTTCCTTTTTTTTTTTTCTCTTCTTTTCTTTCTTTCTTCATGTAAAATGAGCATGATTGTGAAAAGGGGGCAGGGAGATTTTCCTTTTGCCCATCACCCACCCTTGAACTCAATACTTTATTCGCTTCTGAATAAACAAACTATTCTCAAAATAGCTTTACCAAACCCTTTTCTAGAGACTGACAGGAAGCCTGTTGCTTCTCAGTGTATAGAGGCCAGCCCATCAGTTACTGCTTTATAGGAAGTTACACCCCCAGCCCCTCTTTCCTATAAGCCTCCGTATTCTTGATACCACTTGTACCCCTGTTCAAAGGCCTCAGGGACAAGGCCTTGTACCTTCTTTCTGTCCGTTAGGCAGTACCCCTCAGTCAGGTGGAGGAAGGGTTTTAAGCCTTCCTAAATGAATCTGATACAACAAATAACAATATTGTTCAAGTCAGAATTGGTTCTGGTTCCAGGAATAATGTACTTACCTTATTCTTCATGGCTATTGAGCTTTCCAAAGACCCCAACTAATAACAAGGTGAAACAAATAAAAAGATTTCCTACTCTCTCAACTCAACGGTGCTAGAAATGGTGAATTTGGAACTCTGCCAGTTATTGCCTGGAGTTGTAAGTCTTGGGCAACAGACCACCCCTTTTCTCCAGAGGCTCTGTGCCTCATACACAATTCAGATTTTGGTTCTATCTACAGAAAGTATTTCCGTACCCTTTCACAGAAATTTTTGACCATGACATTGGTTAAGAAATTCTGCCTTTTCAGTAAATGCATTTTACAGAAACAAATTATATTACTTTGAAATAACAATAAAAATCTCCAAGGACAATAGTTTACTTGATCTTTATAGTTTCTAAAGCCAAAGGGGTATCACAACAGTAAATCCTAATAAATGTCAGAGCCCACTGGGAGCACCAAATTTTCCCCAGAGGTCAGTTCTCCCATCATTGACTCAAATGGTAATAATAAAATACGGTTTGGGTTCATAACTTTATTATAACTTGCTCTTTATAGCTCCTGTTCTTCCCAGAAACGGGTACAAGATTGTTAACAGGGGTCTCTTCTGGAATTTCTCTGATCAAACATGAAGGCTATGGCTCCTTTATACCTCAGAAATCTACGCCAATTTTACCAATCAAGAAATTGAGCACAATACCTTCAAGGTTGAGCTAATAGGGCTACATAACCCAATTACATTTGACGGACAATTCTGACTTGAACAATATTGTTATTTGTTGTATCAGATTCATTTAGGAAGGCTTAAAACCCTTCCTCCACCTGACTGAGGGGTACTGCCTAACGGACAGAAAGAAGGTACAAGGCCTTGTCCCTGAGGCCTTTGAACAGGGGTACAAGTGGTATCAAGAATACGGAGGCTTATAGGAAAGAGGGACTGGGGGTGTAACTCCCTATGCAGTATCCTCACCCAAAATAGGGCAGTAGTCTCAAAAAGTTGGAAAGCCTGCCTACTTCCTCAGAGTATGAGGAGCCATTATGTCAAAATGTGGCAAGATTTCTCAGGACCTCTATCATGAATCTCTAAGAGTAGGGGTATCGCAGGCCACAAACCCCAGCTTTGGGGGGCAGAAGAGCATTCCAGGACCCACTGAACACTTTAGGAAACTCGGCGTTGGAATATAATGTCACCACCACGAGGCAGGCATGTTGGCTGGTCACCACAGGAATGTTCTAGTTCTAGGGTATGCTTTTGCGAATTACTCTTTCAGCCTACCTACATCATCCTGGAATTGTCATATTAATGTCAAAGGTCAGGATGAGGCAAGTCAGTGGAAAAATGGGAAAGGACGGCAAGGAAACAAATGACATATAGTTTCTGTCTGGGAATTATTTACCAACGATTGTGTAGTAACATTCTCTTTCATAGCATAATATTTGCGTTCTTGCTCCCTCAGGAGGATGGTTTTCAGTGGAGCATGAGGAGTAAAACAAAGATTCGCATATCTGGTAAAAAACAAAAACAAGGGGCGCCTGGGTGGCTCAGTGGGTTAAAGCCTCTGCCTTCGGCTCGGGTCATGATCCCAGGGTCCTGGGATCGAGCCCCGCAGCATCCGGCTCTCTGCTCAGCAGGGAGCCTGCTTCCTCCTCTTTCTCTCCCTGCCTCTCTGCCTACTTGTGATCTCTGTCTGTCAAATAAATAAATAAAATCTTTAAAAAAAACAGAAACATGGGGCGCCTGGGTGGCTCAGTGGGTTAAGCCTCTGCCTTCAACTCAGGTCATGATCCCACGGTCCCGGGATCGAGCCCCACATCGGGCTCTCTGCTTGGCAGGGAGCCTGCTTCCTCCTCTCTCTCTACCTGCCTCTTGGTAGGGAGCCTGCTTCCTCCTCTCTCTCTACCTGCCTCTCCTCTCTGCCTACTTGTGATCTCTGTCTATCAAATAAAAAAAAAAAATAAAATAAAAAAAATAAAAAAATAAAAATAAAAAAAACAGAAACAAAAACAAGTAAACTACCCCAGCAATTTCTCTACCTTAACCTCTCACATAAAGTAGTACCCGGAGCTACTATTTTGCACCTCACGGAGTTAACCACTGGTTATGTAAGCAGGTACTACCAACTCTGACACATAAAGTGCTTCTTTACAAAAATGCTTTACCAAGATCCTAAACTCACTCTCGTTAGCTTCAAAGGCTCAGTCTTGTTTTCAGATTCTCAAATGACATGAAAGTAATATATAAAAGTTTTAAAATCTCTCAATCCCAGATAATTAAGCATTTGATCTACATTGGAAAGAGAAACCTAATTAATTTCAGATGCATTTTAACAAAGACTTAAAGAAGAAAAAATAACTTACATCCTTCTATATTCTCCTCTTAACTAGCATGGAAAGTTTCTTTTCCACTGTGTAATCAGGAAAGTTCTAGACTGTCTGTTTTACTAAACTGCACTTCACATTCAGCCAGAATTTCTCCAAAATAACACTAAACTGATGGAGATGTAGAAAACGTTCAGTGTGATACTCAAGCATCATAAATTCAAAGCCAAAGCTACTATAAACATTTTGTAGTCAAAGCTGAGTAACTTTTCAGTCGCTATTTTGGCACAGTGTATATAATCTCTTTTCTTAATCTGTGAGAACTGATTTTTTCAACTTGATGAGAAATGTAAATTTATAACCAAAAAGCAAAATACACTGTAAATATCAGAGGGAAAAATTTCCGCCAGTTGAGGGATTTACCATGTGTCAGGAAGGGCTGGAAGTGCAGTAAAAGTCTGTCGTAAAGGCTTGGTAGTGCTAAGTACTACCTAATTCTACATTCCCGATAAGCCTAACAGCAGGTTCTTCTGTCCGTATCCAAACCCTTACTTCCCACTGAGGGCACAATCCCGTATCACAAGTCTAAACCCTGAATCTTTGGAGAGCAAACAAGCTGGTTGGCCTAACACCTATGCTTCTATGTGGAAGTTTCTAAGATTAATGTACTCTATAAACAAAGGACTCTGGTCAAAGTAATTCATTTTTGCTGTTCAAAGCAAGGATGTAACAAAACACTGCTGTCTGCACAGTCAAAATCAGGAGAGGAAATCCACATATTTAAAAAACCAAAATCGGCGTGCCTGGGTGGCTCAGTGGGTTAAGCCTCTGCCTTCAGCTCAGGTCATGATCCCAGGGTTCTGGAATTGAGTCCCGCATCGGGCTCTTTCTCTGCTAGGCAGGGAGCCTGCTTCCCTTCTTCTCTCTCTGCCTTCCTCTCTGCCTACTTATGATCTCTGTCTGTCAAATAAATGAATAAAATCTTAAAAAAATTAAAAACCAAAATCATTCATTGACGCTGGAGCACTGGATCCTCTCTTAGAATGTATCTATTTTTAAGCTAGACGCAGATTTGACCAAATGCTTTTCCAGGGCTAGGCAGGCAGTTTAAAAGCAACAAAAAACGGAACTCATTAAAAGCAGCCACATTTATTTTAAAAAGAACTAGTCTGAGGCTGGTAGAGAGGTAGCAGCCCTTCACGCTGGGGCAAAATGGGAGGACGTCCCCGTACATAAACCGGGTGCCAAGTCAAAAGATGAAGATCTCAAGTCTTTGTTTATGTCGAAAAGGATTGAAGGACGTATCCAAGAAGGCAGGACAAATTTGTATCTAATGCAATTAAAATGGGGAAGACTGCTTTAGTGCGTGTGGGTGCACAAGGCCCAAAACACACTGCATCTCCCCAAATCTCAGGCCTTCGGGGTCAGGACATGTTGGTGTTATCTAATTCATAAGGAAATTGGAATTTTTTTTTTTTTAAGTGAAGATCGCCAAATTAAGAAGCCACTAGCCAGTGAGCAACTGAGGAAGTTACCTGGAAAATTTTAAGGATTTTTTTTTCCCCAGGATGGAATGCCAGGCTCAAAAGCAACTACGGACAAGGCCGCCTGGGACAGCTCTCTCAGCTCACTGAGTAGCGTCGGAGGAGCTGCGGGTTTTTTTATCCTGAGATTAAAAATAAATGAGGCGACCAGAAACTTAGGGGAGTCAGGATAACATCAGTTACTTTAATACTGATGGAGGTAGGGCACCCAGGTGGCTCAGATGGTTAAGTGGTTAAGTGTCTGCCTTCAGCTCAGGTCAACCCAGGGTCCTGGGATCGAGCCCCACCTTGGGCTTCTTGCTAAGCGGGAGCCTGCTTTCCCCCCTCCCTCTGCCTGCTGCTTCCCCCCCTCCCCGCTTGTACTCTCTGTGTGTCAAATAAATAAATAAAATCCTTTTTTTTTTTTTTACTTTTTAAAAAAAATTTATTTAATTTATTTTTTTTAAATTTATTTGACAGAGAGTGATCACAAGTAGGTAGAGAGGCAGGCAGAGAGAGGAGGAAGCAGGCTCCCTACTGAGCAGAGAGCCCGATGTGGGGCTTGATCCCAGCACCCTGAGATCATGACCTGAGCCGAAGGCAGAGGCTTAACCCACTGAGCCACCCAGGCGCCCCAATAAATAAAATCTTAAAAAAAAAAAATACTGATGTGGGTAATGCTGGTCAGTATCTTGGTGTTGGCAGCGGCGGGGGTGGGGGTGTTTACAGAAACCTTTATAACTAGGCAGAGTCTCTCTGTATGCACGTAGGTACACAGATGCCTTCAAGACCTGTTCGTATTTCTGTTTTATACTGATAGTCGAGAAACTGCAGTAGTTAACCTTCTGTTGCTTAAAGTGTTTCCCGGAGAAGGGTGGTAAGGGAGTGCTCAAAATTCTCTTTAAATCCTTTTGATTCCATCACACAGAAAGACTTGACTTGGTGCTTATGTCTTTTTACCCTGACCTAATAGTAATTATTAGTAATTACTAATAGTAATTACCTAATATTAATCACACTTCTTAAAAAGGGGGAACAGTTTTGAGGCTGTTTTCACAGCAATCCTACACAGCTAGAATTTAATAAACACTGCTGTTTTCATTTTATTTTAAAGTAAATCCCGTCAAATTGATTATCAATTTTCCACTCACCAAAGGGATATGCTTTCTTTGCAAAATAAATTGACCTCAAAAAGTGAGTTGTTTTAAAGAGAAGTTTTGAGTAAGTAACACTTTCAAATATAAAATTAGAATGGGGTGTGGACATGGCGAAAATCCATCAAGATCACTCTAGTGTCTGAAGTTTAGAAAACCCTGTTTGGAAGTCCCGTTACCACGTATATGAACTAAACACCGTTATCTCATAAACTCAACAATTAGTAGGTTTGTGATCCGGAGAACTCTTTCCTAAGAATGCTAAGGGATGTGAATAATAATAACCACGTTTTTGGCATAACCGGATCTTAAATCACTCGTTTTACAGCTGAACAAACTGCAGACCAGGGAGGAGGACACGCCAGCCAGCCGAGACCCCAGAGAAATCCGGGTCTCTGGAATCCTCAGACAGGGTACTGTACTGCCTTCACATATAGGATATGATAAAGGAGCTCTGGTCTCTGTAATTGATGTATATATAGTTTAGGCAACACAGTAAGGGTAATTTCAAGATAACTTACACTTTACTTAAAATAGATTTTCAATGACATCAGACTATAAGCACTTGATTCGGGAAGGGCTGAAGGATGATTTTGGCTTACTTCTCCCCCCACTGTTCCTTGAAGACAGGCTCTTCTCCATTTCGGGTGGAAGGGAATGAGGACAGATCCCTCCAAGGAAGCCACCCACTGGGCATATAAAAAGGACAGGGGAGCTGTTTTATCCAGCTCCCTGTAGGGATATTTTGAAATTCTGTTATTTGGTCTCTTTGCTTGCATCCAGGCAACAAGTTATGACCAAAGACTCCAGCCGACCCACAGTTCTGACTGGACTTCCTGGTCCACTCTCCCACCGTCCTCAGGGATAGTTCCAATACCCTTTCCCTCTTCCCCATCTCAGGCCTTCATGGGGAAAGTGGCAGCTGTTAAAAGAAAATCTCATTTTGCCCAATGCCAAATCTAGGGAGCTACCTGCATTCACACATGTTCACTTCCAGAACCCAAGCTCCCAGCTTACAAAGATTCGGGTCTTGTCTTGATCCCTGTTTTATTCCCGAAGACCTAAAACAGTGCCTTGTAAGTAACAGGTGTACAATAAATATTTCCATAAATGAGTTAAAACAGCATCTTCCTTCTTGACACAGGAACCGGGACTGTCCCTGTGCCTATGTGAGATGAAGCCTTCACGAGTGCAAGTTCTCACTCCTCCCCACCTGCCTAGTCAGGTTTCACGTGTGCAGTAAGCCACTTCTCTTGACAGCATGTGCCTGTCCCCTTCTAATGGAATATTCCAATCTGTGTATGACCATGCTGCATGGTCTCCTTGAGTTAAAATCCTCCCTTAGCTCACCCACACTCAGCTCTGTCCACACTCCCCTTTACATCAAAACCTGAGTTGTCTGCAACTGCTGATTCTGCTTCTGCCCCCTTCTGCTCACAACCCACTCCAAGCCGTTCTTCATCCCCAAACTCCGAGCCTGTTAACTCCAAAAACCCACCAACCTAGTGGCTAACTCAGCCCTCATCGTATTTGATCAACACTTGAATGGCCATTCCCTTCTGGAAACATGTCACTTCTGTTGTGGTGTGCCACGTTTTTCTGCTTTATCGGAGAGATCTGGAAGTCTCCTTTGCTGGCTCCCCCTTCCAAATAAATGCTGGAGGGCCCCAGGGCCCACCCCACCCTCTTCTGGATCGACAGGGTTGCGCCTCAGACCGTGAGTCCCTGGGCCAGCAGCATCAGCCTGGCTAAAGAGTGTGTTAGGACTATAGCATCTCGGGTCCCACACCAGACCTACTGAATCTGAATCTGCATCTTAGCAAAAACAGGTGCCTCTTAGGCACATTAAAATTTGAGAGGCACTTATCTGTTTACAAGTGATTTCAGTCACATGGCTTTAAACTTTAATTCATTGGCTAATTCCCAAAAGTCCGGCTCCTGGTCCCTTCCTCAATCCCATGCTGCATCCCATGAGAAATCAGGTATCTCAAACCCAAATGCAATCAGAAATCTTGAATTGTCCCCCCCAGCCTAAAAACCTAAGGTCACCCTTATCATCTCTCTGCTTTCGAATCACTGGGCCAAAATCCTCCCGCTGGCAAGATCTTGAAGACATAAGCAGAGTCCTAACCGCCGGCCACCACCTCCACTGCTTCTGCCCTGGTCTAAGCTACCAATATCTCTGGGGCAAAGACTTCGAAGAGAGTCTCCTGATACGTCCTATTTTCACCAAGACTCTCTGTGACACATTTTGCATGCAGCATGATCATAGTGATCTTCAAAGAAGTCTTCAATATAAACTCAAATATAAACTCTTCTGTATAAACCCTTCCCAAACTTTCTACCATGGATTTCAAGAGTCAACATTTTCTAGTGCCTTCCAGTGTCAAGTTCTCTGTCAAACCAACAAGCTTGTTTTACTCCTCCTTTCCCTTACATCTTTGCTTTCCTCACTTCCTTATTTCCTTCTGGTGCAGCTCAAAGATCACCTCCTTCAAGACTTTCTTTAATCACCATAATTAAGACTCACCTCCCTTCCCATCCATTTTGTTACTCTGCTTTACTCCCCTCTAATAGTTACCTAATGTTACCTACTCTGACTCCCCATAAAACGTCTGGTGCGTGAGCAAGGACTTTTTCTTTTGAAACCACCACTGGTTAGAAGAGTGCCCAGCACACAAGGAGCACTCAAGTGTTGAGTCTTCAAGTGTTGGCAGACCGTTGGGGACAAGGGACAACTTCTTGTGCATGTTGTTCTAGGTGCTAGAAAGTAGTATAAACCTGGATGTAGAGAAGCCACCTACAGTTTTCAAGAGGCTCAAATTTTCCTAATATGGCAGTTCTAAAAAACGTTTCTGTAGATTAGAATCACCTGGGGATTTAAAAAAAAATTCTAATGTTTCGGCCACATTCCAAACGAATTAGATCACAATTGCTGGGTGTGGGACCTAAGTGTCTGCATTTCTTGAGGCTTTTGAGGTAATTCTAATAGGAGACAAGTTTAGGAGCCACTGGTTTATAGCATGAGTTGGTAATCATGGTATGAGACAGTATATGAAATCTAGAAAACTTAAAAAAGAAATCCTGGGGGCGCCTGGGTGGCTCAGTGGGTTAAGCCTCTGCCTTTGGCTCAGGTCATGATCTCAGGATCCTGGGACAGAGACAGAGAACCCCATAATGGGGGGGGGGGGTGTGTGTCTCTGCTCAGCAGGGAACCTGCTTCCTCCTCTCTCTCTGCCTGCCTCTCTGCTCCTTGTGATCTCTTTCTGTCAAATAAATTAAAAAAATCTTAAAAGAAAAAAAGAAAAGAAATCCTAGTCAAAATCTTATGTAAACTTAAGACTTCTATTTCCCATGTGGTATAGAAAACAAACAAAAAAACTCATAAAAATAAAACTGTCTCAAACATTAGGTCTTAAAGAGAGCACATTTTCCAAGGTTTTTCGTATCTGTTTTCCTATCAAGCCTAAACCAAATTCGGGTACTTCCGTTACGAAGTTTTTTGTTTGTTTTGTTTTTTCCTCATATGCTGAGGGAAATTTGATGTATAAAGAAGTGTTGACTTCTACATAGTCACATGTGAAAGCGTTCAGAGACTGTGAACATATGGATATTTTTAATGGTGTCAGGTAAATAGCTCTATCCTGGTGAGGAGGATGTAATCACTAAGACAAAAAGCTGTATTCTCAAGAGAGAAAACAATTTTTTTCACAACTCAACTATGTTACAATAAAATAAATTCTTCATCATGCTGTCTGATATTTCTCGCTCAAGAAGCAACATAACCAACGACGGGTTCCAGTCATCAAGCAAAACATCCTTAGGACAGAAGTTAATCAAATATTGTACATGTGCCTGTCTCAAAGGTCACCTTTAAACTGTCTTCCTGCCTCAGAATGAAGAACAAAATTAACAAGAGAGAAAAACAAGTCATTTGATTATTAAAATCCCACTGTAGTGCAAATACTATAGATCTCGAAAGAACCCTAGAGATACTTAGGCCAACCTCAAGTTACAGATGAATAATCTGACCCCCAAAGGTGAAATAACGTGCCTAAAAGTCACACAGGAGAGCTAGAAGAGAAAAAAATTTTTTTTTTTTTTCCAAACAAGCAGACAGAATTTTTCACATGTTAATCAAAAAGAATCAAGATCATCAGATTAGGGAGAAATGAGGAATAAAAAGTATGTTACACATGGATTTAAAGGACTAGTTAATCTGATGCCCCCTCCCCAAACCAAAAAAATTCTCCGAATAGATGTTCATATATCCATCGATATGCTTACCCTTAAAATAGCAGAATCTTGGAAAATTCAATTTACAAATACATTATTCATTGCATTGTTATAATGAAATTAGTTCATTAAACATGAAAACATCAAACAGCACCAATACCAGAAAGTTAAAGTGAATACACTATTACTTAAAATAATATATAATCACTGATTGGGACAGAAATCAACTATAGCCACTAGAAAACCATCTGAACTCCTGTTTGACATAAAGGCAGTATTTAAAGACTCGTGTATGCCCTTTTGCCCACTGATAGGCCTGTGGCCGGGCATCACAGCAGCGGGTCATTGGAAAATGTTGTTAAGTAAGATGCCTTTTTTGAATTGCTCAGCCTTGAACCATGATACTACATAACCCCAAATTTTCCACTAGAAGCCAATGGCACCATTCTTGAGATCCTAACTACGCTTACCTGTCCCAATTAGAACAAAACAAAACTCCCTTATTAAGCACTAGATGAAATGGTACCTAGGAGGCAGCAGCAAGGCATTTACAAATGGGCTACTGACAGTGTATCAAAATGCTACTAAGGAAAATACAGCAGCAAATACTCTAGTAAGAGCACAGTATTCCACATGGAATCCCAAATTACTCTTATCTCTAGCTCCTTGGACTCCTGGAAGACTAGAGATGAACACGTGTGTGTATAAATGGGGCTAGGGAGAAAGAAGCTCTACATGTAGTGTTCGTATTTTAAATTACCCAAGATAATCTGAAGGCTTACAGAGAACTCCAACTGTACCTAAATTTTTTAAAGCCCAGAGAACTAGAATGCTCGCAAAACTTTGGTGTTTACCCAAAAAACAGCACTGTGGTTTTAAACGAAAGTGAAAACAGGCCTGGTTTGTGAAGCTTTTATAACGTCCACACCACGCTCTCCCTATTCCCTGCTTCTTTCATCAGGTGATCTAAAGCCTACCTGGTTTAAAATATTTGGTAATTCAGTGCAGAAAATTAAGGTCACAGACAAAGTACAACAACTTTTAATACACCATTAATACTAATGATTAAAAATTATTGCATAGTCTTATGCATTTACCCTAAAACATTTTCCGAAAGTAAATTCTGAAAGAATTATATAAAAGACAAATAACCTTTTAAAACGTGGATGGCATTTACTACCTCGATCTTCTATCCTTTTTTGCCTTGTCAGTACTTCTGTCCATTGTTTTCTCATTATCTCCCCTGCACTTTGGGCAATACCACTTCCCCTTTGGTTTATAGGTAAGCGACACACACGAAAAGTGAAACCATTCAATTGGACACTGTTCATTGTCACATCCGATCATTTCCCCGTAAGACACTTGGTTACATAAACAGTATGTAGGTTCATTGGGATCTATTGCAAACTCAACAGGCGATGCTTCCCTTTCCTGCTTGGCCTTGGAGCGTTTCTTTTTCTTGGCTGACTTGGATTTCTTTTCTTTAGGTGGCTGATCATCACAGTCTTCAATCCCATTCGTCATGTGACATAAATCACGGCTTTCACTGGTTCGCTGTCTGCGGGGTCTTCTTGAAGATCTTTCCGGTTGGCTGGAATCCATCTTTGCCTTATCCGAGGCCCGTTCACCTTCAGCAGGATCTTGAAAACACTGTGAATGCAACTCCATTTGCCTGGCCCGGTTTTCCACCAATTCGAGCATCTGTGTGACAATCTGAATTTTTTCATCTCCCAATTCTTGACTATTGATTAATGCTCTCTGGAGATGCTGCTGTAGGCGTTTTTTCTGGTTTGAATCATCTTCTTTCTTATATTTTTCATAGACATCATCAATTTCCTTTAATGTTTCTAAAAACGTAAGAGAAAAATCAGAACATTTGTGCATTAGCACATATATTTTTTAAGCTAGTTATCTTTCACAGAACCGGTAAAGCTGAATGAACTCAAATCATAAAATCACACTCCTCTTGGTATACATACGTTGAAAAACATTATTTCCCATAGAAAGATCATATGTCATCCAATATGAAAGTTTATTTAGAAATAAGAATGCAAAGCTTTCTTTTTTAAAATTTTTAATTTTTTTTACAAAGCTCTCTAATACTTCTGAGTCTGTATTAAAAAGGATAAGAGGTGTGGCTGGCTCAGGTGGTAGAACATATTACTCTTGATCGCAGGATCATGAATTCAAGCCCACACTAGGCATTGAGCTTACTTAAAAAAAAAAAAAAAAAATTGGGGGGGGGGTGTCTGCATGGCTTAGTTGGTGGAGCATCTGCCTTGGGCTCCAGTCATGATCCCAGGGTCCTGGGATTGAGCCCCACACATCGGGATCCTCGCTAGTGTGGGTCGGAGAGGAGCCTACTTCTCTATTTCTCTCTGCCTGCAGCTCCCCCTGCTTGTGCTCTCTCTCTCTGTCAAGTACACAAACAAAATCTTTAAAAAATTTTTTTAAAAAGGGTAAGAAGAGATGTGTATACTAATTAGTACTCAAAATATTTTACATGGGCAAGAACACTGTATGCCACTTTATAGTCTACCTCGCAAAGTCACTTATACTTCATTTGAACTTCAGAACAGCACTGTGAGAAAATTTACATGCCAGACTTCAACGGTAAAACTTAGAGAGGTTCTAAAAGTAGGCTACAGATGCCTATCCAACTGTGTTTACAGGACTTACAGTTCAATCGATGACTTGCTACATGACTCCAGAGAGACTACTGCACCTTGACTTTCATATCATGCCCCTGGACTCTTGAACAACAGACACAAGTAACTCTTCCCACCACATTAGTCTTACTAGCTCGTTTATTTTATCATATGGGAGATTCTGAAAACCAAACTATTTCCAGGGTAGGTTTAGGTTCAGATTCTGGCATCAACTGACGAAGCTACTAACAAAATTACGGTAAGGTCAGCACTGGGTCACTCTGCTTTTGCAGAGAACTCAGCAGTTGGTTTTAAGCTTTCTGAACTGCTGATTTGGGTATTGTATAGCATGTGGGACACATTTAAATCAATTAAAAATGTCTGAGTCACTAGACAGTATACAATAATCTGAAAATATAGTTCCAGATGTCACCAAAAATTAACGTAAGATCAGTTTTTTATTCAAGTCTGTTCTATTTCTTGTCATTATGAGATATAAAGCTATCTAACAGAATTGTCTTACTAAAGGTGGAAAAGCAAAAATTAACTCCAACTTATCGCACCGCATGGCATATCACTGTTTTATGTTCTAATAGTACTACCAGCACGTGGCACACCATCGTTCTACCTTCCAATATTATTACTCTAACGATAACAGAAGAAATGTTAGACAAGTAAAATGCATACACTAGGGCTGTCTCCAAGAACGGTTAACACAAAGCAGGTCTTCAACACAAGTCTTATGAATTAATTCCTCCCTAGAAATTATAAGTACTCACATGTGATGGACAACTGCTTAACCTGGGATACGGGACAAAGTGACAACACATTTGAGCGTACACATACCTGCACAGCATATTTAATTTAATTTTTTATTTTTTAAAGATTTTATTTATTTACTTATTTGACAGAGATCACAAGTAGGCAGAGAGGCAGGCAGAGAGAGAGGGTTGGGGGAAGCAGGCTCCTCGCTGAGCAGAGAGCCCGATGCGGGTCTCGATCCCAGGACCCTGAGATCATGACCTGAGCTGAAGGCAGAGGCTTAACCCACTGAGCCACCCAGGCACCCTGCACAGCATATTTTAAAACAAAGTTCATATCTAGTCCATTTGCCAGCTAGGCATGTAAGTGGTTTTCTTAAGAACATAATTTTTCCCCAGGAAAAATAATTTTATATTTTCCCCTCAGCCACAAAACTTGAGAATTAAAATATAAAGGTAAACCTCATTTTAAATATTCTGTACCTATCAGGAGTTAGATGCTAGTATATCATACAGGCACACTGATATTGTATATGAAAAGAATTCATATTTCTAAGACTCCTTAATTACAAAGTGAAAGAAAAAAGGAAACTAACACTTACTAAGCACTTTTATTCGATAAAGATTTTCTCATTTAATCCCCAAGGCAACCCCATGAGGAAGCCAGCACTTCTAAACATGAAGATAATGAAGTTCAAGAGGTAACAACCCCAGACTCTGAACTCTGCGAGATAGGTATGTCTGGCTCTGCTGTTGAAGCACTTTCTACCAAACTACATGGAAGGCACTTGAAAATAAGTATTAATTTTTAGTTCAATGGTTATTTACCCAAGAAATTATGAACAAGAATATTAGAACAAAAACTGAGGTTCTCTAATAACCATATCCCATAGTAAATACTTCTTTCAATTGTGAAACTATTGTCTTCATTTCTCTAGTTTTAAAAGTTTTTAAGGTTACTTTTAGCGATTCTTCAGTAATTTCTGAAAGTGTCTCAAATAGGCAGGAGAGAAACTGTTTTGATTTCCCGTATAACTTGGATCACTAAATACTGCAGTAAGTATTAAATCCAAAAACAAAATACTTAAGAACTAGCAAAGAAATAAAAAGCATATGAAATCTGAACCCAAAACACACGAGTATATAAAGCTAAACTGTCCATGTGGAGCTTAGTAAGCATGGGCAGACTGAAAACTAGATCCTTCTTTTATATTAATCTTGAAAGTGACCAAGCTTAATGGTGCTGAAAATGTTTATAATCTCTCAATCTTTTAAAGCTTAATATTGTTTCTCCTGTTACTAGAGTTACTGAGGACAATTCTAGATGGTAAAAAAGGCAGATTTCCCTGTAACCGATTTTCTCTCCAAATTCAAATGAAAATAGTTTAACTACTATAAAAGCAAATACGTGTTTTTCACGAAATGTAAAACCATGCAAGCTTTACAAACTTTGGAGTTACTATTTGGAAAACTAAAATGTTCAATATACAGCACATATGTATCATTTTTAGGCTACAATTCATGTATGTGTTCCAGGTCTGTAGAAAATACCTTTGGAGAGATTTTGTTAAATAAGTTTTTATAAAAAGTTAATAGTTAAAAAAAAAAAAAAAGATGTGCACATGAAGTAGCCAGGCTACTTCCCCACCTCATCAAACATGTCATTTAAACTCTTGTAAATTTTAACTTGTCTGTAAAATGTGTTTTTACTTCATAGAATTATTGTGAGATAATGTTCTGGACCTGGCACACAGCGATGACACACAGTAAGTAATCACTATTTAATTCTCTTTCCCTCTAACAGAGATCAGTCCTATCAACAACCCTACCATATGGGTTCGGAAGGCAGAAATAAATTACAGATTCGAAAACACAGACACTTAAATATTCTAACATGCTACAGGCCAGAAGATATCACCCCAGAAGCGGGTTCCTTTGAGACCAAATCATAAGATGAGTGACGGGTCTAGAAAAACAGAGAATAGGATCCAAAAAGTTATCTTTTTGAAGTCCGTACGGCTGTTTCCACATTATGTCCAAGGTCTATGCCTTGATCAGGCTTATTAAACGCAAAACCGTTAACACTTAAATTTCTCCCTCCCAGTAGCACCAGAAAGGTCCACCAATAGTGGATGATAAATGAAACCCTCTGTAGGAAACCCTGATTCCCTTAGTTTTCTTGGGGCTGACCACAAAGGGTGGTTTTTGCCTCATCACTCAAACTTGGCGAAGGAGGGACCCATGGGTTAAAGGACGCCAGGCGGTTGCCCAGTCAACCACCCACTTCCACCTGGAGCCCGGAAGTGACGCAAGGCCCGGAACCTACGCGGTGCTAGGGTCAGTGGTGGTCTTAGTAGCTGAGCGTTTCTTCGTCCTGATTGAATGGTGGAGAAAGGGTCGAAAAACATGTCCCAAACCGCAACACTGACTCTGCTAGGCACGAACTAACGTTCCGCAAGGCTCCGACCCCTTACCCGCGGCCAGCTCCGCCCAAGCCTTCCGGCAACCAGCCATTTCCGAGGCGGGCGGGAGCGCGCCCGTCCGCGCCCCTCCCACGTTCTACGTCATTCCCCAGGCCCCGCCCCCGGGGAAAGGAGGCCCTCCCCGCCACACACACACCCCTCTTCCTTTCCCCGCGGGGACCCCTCCCCTTTTAACCATTTGGCTGATGGCGCTGGGGAAAGGCTGCGGCCCGGAACTTTCCCTGGGGCGGGAGAAGGGAACGTACTCTGTTCCCGAGCCGGGAGCCGGAGAGCCGAGGGAGGGACCTCCCCGAGTCCGCCTTCGCGGCCCTCTCCTGCCCCCACCCCCCCGCACGTTCCAATGCATCTCCTCTCGGGGTGCGGGCCGGAGGGGGGAGTGGGGGGAAAGCCGGGCCCCGGAGACCAGCGGGAGCCCGGCTGCGGCCGGCCGCTCACTCCCTACAGCCTCCCGCCCGCTGCACGCTGCCTCGCCGGGGCAGAAGGGTCTGCGGCACGGAGCAGGCAAGCGCCGGAACAAACGCTGCTTAAAATGGCTGATTCCTCTCCACACCAGCTGCAGCCGCTGGGTCTGCAGCGGGGGCTGACGAGCGGCCCCCACCCCCACCCGTGATACCCCACAGAAGTCCTCGCCGACCGCAGCGGGGGAAGGGAGGGCCGCGAACCCGGTCTCCGGTCCCTCTCCTCCGTCCCACACACTAGACCCCCTCCGTGCACTCGGGGAGCCTGTCACCGGAGAAATGTAAAGTGGCACTTCCCCGGGCAAGCTCCGAGCGACAGTGCGCGGAGGCCAGCGAATCCGACTGAGGGGAGGACCCGCACGGGCAGCCCCGCGGCCCCCTACCTTGATATTTGTTGTCCAGCTCTCGAAGCACAGACACGTTCCTCTGCATGTCGTGGGGCAGCGACTCCACACATTCGAGGTAGTCCTGCACGTAGCAGGTGAGGAGCCGGCTCCGCTCCCCGGTCAGGAGCGCGGCCGACGAGTATAGTTGCTGCTGCTGCTGCCCTAACATCCTGCCGCCGCTGCTGCTCCTCGCCGCCGCCGCCGCCGCCGCCTCCGCATCCAGCAGCCACACATGCAACAGCCACGGCCGCCGCGGCTCCTCCGCTCGGCAGCCCGGCGCCGCGGGGACACCGGCAGCCGCTCAAGAGGGCACAGCCGAGTCCCCCGATCTCCACTCCCCCCAAAAGAAGCCCTCACTCCCCGCCCCCGCGGTAACAAGCCCAGGGGCGGGGCGAGATCAAGGCTCCCTCCTTTTTCCCCTCCCTCCCCAAGACTAGAGCAGCGGGGATCCCCCGGCGGACCTGGCGCCGGGGTCCCGGGCGTTGACACTTCCTGTCCCCCTCGGAGTCCCCAGATGCTACCAATGCCGTCACGTAGCACGGATCCCCATGACAAGCCCCTCGCTGCCCTCTTTCCTCCCAATCACCCTCCGTGCCTGTCGGAGAGTCTCTCACTGGACTGCCCCCGCCCCTCCGCCTGCGGCCGCCTCTGCGCCTGCGCAGGACTTACTCCTAATAAGGCCGGGGGCCCGCCCCTACCGCCCTACCGAAGGGTTCGCATTCTCCCGCCTTCCCTCCGCCACCCGGGCGATTGGTCTGTCAACTCTCGGCCCGGGGGGAGGGTGCGGAGGACGGCCAAACGGCAGGCTGCGCCCCGCCCCCTCTTAAAGGGGAAGCACTGTCACGCCCGCCTCTTTGCTCAATGTCTGAATGGGACTTGAGAGGGAAGGTGGCTGGCTCCTTCCTTCCGTCTTTCCCACAGGGAAAGGGAACCTCGGTCCAGCTTCCGCGGCTCTGTGTTACCGACATTTTCCCCGTCAGGTGGATCTGGCGCGGCAACTCGCCGGGCTTTAAAAGAGCAGCAGGCGGCCGGCCGCTTTTCGCTACAACCCGGAGTAAGGCCGGCGGGAACTACGCGACCCAGCGTGCAGCGGGCGCGGCTCCCGGCATGCTCGGCGGCCGTGTTCCCGCCGATCCGCCGCGGCTCGCTCGGCCGCCGCCTCAGCACTGCCCGCGGGCCCCGGCCCTCCTCCCGCGGCGGCTCTCGGGCTCCCGGAGCGCCGGGAGGGGTAGGGGGGCGGGTGCTGGTCGCCGAGGTAGGCGGTGCTCCCGCGGCCCCCTGCATTTCCTTTCTCTTAGCTCGCCTTTTAAATCTCCCTCCTGGCTTTAGCACGTTTCCGCCCTTCCCCATGGGCGGGAGGTCTCCCGCCGCTGAAGTACGTTGCAGGTTTTGGCCACCTCCCGGCTCTTCAGGAACCCTCCGTTTAGTTTAGTCGCCCTCTGCCCCAGACACGTTTGTCCGACACACAACCTTTAAGGAGAATTTTACCCCCTCCGGGTGTCAGAACGTTCATGCATTAAACGTCGGCGCGGGCTTAGAGTCAAGAGGGGCGCAGCGCCCGCTTTTCATTTCTTTTTTACCCTAGGACCGAAAGCCGCTGGGGGTCGTGGGGTGGGAAGACGGGAAATGAGAATAAAAGCCTAATCAGTAATCAGGCCCACGTCCTTATCTATGTGATCGACTTTCAGGGCTTACTTCTTGGGTAGTGTTGAATGAAACGCTCCGCGGAGGGGCTGATTTTCATGCCAGACTAACTCTCAGTATGTAATCCCATTTGTTTTTGAAAGAAATGGCTGTAAATAGAACGAATTCGCGCAGAATTTTTGTGGAATGCCTAGGAAAACGTGTCCTCTTCTGAGTAGTACCTGTGAGTTGAAAAGGAAACGTAAGTGGGTGTTTAACTTGGATTTCTCCTTCTGTCCAGTTCGTTCCCGGGGGTGGTACACCTGTGTGGTGACCTATGTAGAGCACTTTTGAGAACAGTAGAAGTAGTCATTGACGTGCAAAGAGAAGTGTGGACTTTGATCTACAGAAATTTTAAATTGCAAGCCAAAACAAAGCCCTCCAGAAAATTCGGCATCGCAGGAACAACAAAAATATTGCACGGGACTCGGAGATTGTCTGGGAGTGTGATCCTGTGACACTTTTGTAGTTTTGACTACTTGAATATTAAATCGACCCAGGCAGTAGTACGCTGTGGTGTGTTTCGGAGAACCGTGTAGGGATTTCATTGTTGTCATTCTTGCAATCTTTCAGATTAAACAGCCAGATTTTGTCTAAAAACCAGTCACTGTTAAAAATGGAATTTTGTTGGTTTTTACCTGACCCCTATTGTTTTTGTTTACTAATGCGTTTGATTTCAGTAGTCGTTATTGGAGGCCCAAAATAATGCAAGATGTGATTTTTACTGATTCAGGTTAGGCCCTGAATGTACCTATGGATTTTATCCACAGCCTGAGAAGTAACCTGCAGGCCGATAGGACACGTGGTTAGAACCTAGCAATAAGGGAAGCAGAGATACAGAATATTTAAGACTGTGGCCTCCAGGAACCTGGAGCAAGAAGAGAGGAAAGGAGGCTGAGTATGATAATGGAGATCTTTTAGACATTATTTTCACCTTTCATAACTGTTGAACAGGCTGAATGCAAGCAAAAAATCCAAATAGTGATTTTTCAGCTTGTGTTGGTGTACACGTATAAGAACACTGTAATATGGGTGTGTGTGTGTGAATATTTCAGATGTGCTTTTTTTGCTATACTTATAAAATTAATCAATAGCTTATACCTGCCATATTTATGAAAGCACACCAAGGAGGGGGTGGGGAGTACTTACATGGGGGGAAAAAAAATCACCATATTCCCCAAACTCAACTCTACTGGTGGGTATTTATTGTGGTCTTTTCCTCTCCATAACCACTTAACTGGACATTTGGAGGCTTTTCACATTTGATTGCCTTGCGGAACCAAATGCGAAATTTTAAAGTCACCAGTTCTCTGCAATGTAGAAATTAACTGGTGATATTAAATCCTCTGATAAAGCAAAAAGGCATCTTACTTTTTAAAATATTTCCTACCAGGAGGTAACCCTAAAGAAAAGATAGGTGACCCCGAAATTAGTAGGTGTGTCTGGGGTTACCTGTAATTTAAAATCAGTTTCTTTTAAGAGATCGCTGTTAGGAAGTGTTTATGCCTCTAAACCTATGTCTTGTAGCCCTTATTTATATTGTGAGGGGGGAGGGCAAAGCTTCAACCTCTCAGTGAAAACAAACTAGCAGATAGTTCTGAAGGATTCCTAAAGATACCGCCTGAGAAAATTCAGCTATTGCTTAAGTCAGGCCAATTAAATTTGAAATGCTTTTCTTCTTTCTGCTTCTTAATGTTTTATAAAACTTTTTAATTATGGAGAATTTCAAACATGCATAAGAGTAGAGGTAATAGGGATGCCTGGGTGACTCAGTGGGTTAAGCATCTGCCTTGAGCTCAGGTCATGATTCCAGAGCCCTGGGATGGAGTCCCACATTGGACTCCCTGCTGAGCAGGGAGACTGCTTCTCCCTCTGCCTGCTGCTCCCCCTGCTCGTGCTCTCTCTCTCTCTCTCTCTTTGGTAAATAAATAAAATCTTTAACAAATCTTAAAAAAAGAAGAGTAGAGGTAATAATATAGTAATCCTAATGCACTATTCACCCAGCTTGAACATATATCAATATATGGCCAACACTGGGGCACCTGGGTGGCTCAGTGGGTTAAAGCCTCTGCCTTCCGCTCAGGTCATGATCCCAGAGTTCTGGGATCAAGCCCCCGCATAGGGCTCTCTGCTCCGTGGGGAGCCTGCTTCCTTTCTCTCTCTTCCTGCCTCTCTGCCTACTTGTGATCTATCTGTCAGATAAATAAATAAAAAATATTTAAACATATGGCCAACATTATTTCACCTGTGGCCTTTCACACTTCCTTTCCCTTGCTGCATTGTTATATTTTATCTGTAAATACTTTAAATATAGAGGGATAAGAGATAATTAAAAAAAAGAAAGAAAGAAAAACCACACACCCACAATTCCATTATCCCATCAAAAAGATTATCATTTAATATTCAGACCATTAAAATTTCCAAATTTCCCCTTGTCTCATTAATATTATTTTACACTAGGTTTAACAGAATCCAAACAAGTTCCACACCTTGCATTTAGTTAGATCTTTTCTGAACCAGTAAGAGGCAATTAATTCCCAATTTAACTCAGTGAAGCAAATAGCAATGTTTTTCTAAGGAGGATATTTGGGTAGTTAAAAAGCACTGTCAAAAGTATAAGGAAAGTCTAGGAAAGCACTTTGAACAAAAATCCTCATGTTAAAAGGTCACCAATTGATAGCCCACAGTAGAAACATAATTGTATCTAATGCAAATAAATAAATCTATACAAATCTAAGAGTTCGTATTAGTTTGCAGTGTAATTTGTTCTGGAAGATCCAGTGAAGCATTTTAAATTATAGTGAAAAAAGCCTAAAACTTTAAGTCAGTTCATTAGTATGATAGGCAACTAAAACAAATAGTCTGTCTCCACCAAGGTCAGTTTTCAAGTATTTTTAATTGCTTTATTGCATAAGTAGTATACCCTAATTGTACTTAAAAAAAAACAGAAAATAGAGCTAAAAAGCAGATGCATAAAAATCACTATGAACTGGAGATAGCTCTTTTCGGTTTCTAAGTATTTCCTCAAGATATAATTCCACTTTACTTTTTTGCTTTAAGGAAATACTTTGGCCAGAACTAAAAGATTAAGAAAATAACCAGATTGTTGAGGTGGAACATTAGAAATATGAGCAGTGTTGGTCTGTACGTTTAGTTCATGAGGTAGCACAGATTTAAAGTTGGGTGTGTGCAGTCAATCCCACTATGGGTTATAGTATTGTTCAGCATTTAGAATGACTACTGTCAGCAAGATGATCACAGCAAAAAATGGAAGGGATTGTGAATGACTGGGACTGTAGTAAAGAGAAAATTCAGTATCATGAACTATCATTCCCATAGCCAAGAAGAAAAAGCAGACACATATTACCTACTTTGGTTATCTCAGAGAGAAAAAATAACACATATGGTATACTTTGCATATTGCTGACCAGAAAAACATTCAGTTTTCCCTAGGTGGTTACCATAGTTACATGAGCTGTTTATAACATCAAGAGGAGGAACTAGGTCACAGTATTGAAGGAGTTTGAATTATGCAATTATGTTTCCTAAAAACGAGAACGGGTTTACATTTTAAGGAAGAGATTTATACTATATGTTCAAAATTGGAAATTCTGGTCTCGTTTTGCCAGTGAAACCTAAAATTTTGCCCAAAATTAAATAGTTGATACTGTAGGTAGAAATTGTTCAGTCCATACAAATGCTGTAACAGTGTGTGCTGTAATCCAGAAGTGTGATAAGAGATGCCAATGTATTCCTTGAAGATAACCTGTTTATCTTAGTGAGGTATCTTATCTTAAAATGCTTTTGCAGGTAATCAGTAAACCTAACAATAGCCTAGAATCTTGGAGTAGCCAAATCATGTGTAAACGGAAGCTTTGACTTCTTACCTTTGAAGTCTTGAGAATAGAGATTGTTGCAGTACCCCTCTGATGCTGCTCTTTGCCATAGAGATTTTCCCATTAATTTCATCAAATGAATAGAGAAAAGTGGTAGGGAGGGACTGTTTGGAAAGTTGTGTTAGTGGAACACCTGGTTGGCTCAGTGGGTAGAGCACAGATTTCTTTTTTTTTTTTTTTTTAAGATTTTATTTATTTGTTTGACAGAGAGAAATCACAAGTAGGGATAGAGGCAGGCAGAGAAGGAGAAGCAGGCTCCATGCCGAGCAGAGAGCCAGATGCCGGGTTCAATCCCAGGACCCTAAGATCATGACCTGAGCCAAAGGCAGAGTCTTAACCCACTGAGCCACCCAGGTGCCCCAGTAGAGCAAGCAATTCTTTTTTTTTTTTTTTTTTTTAAGATTTCATTTATTTATTTGACACAGAGACATCAAAAGTAGGCAGAGCAGCAGAAGGCACGGGGGGTGGGGGGGGGGGAGGTGGAACAGGATCCGCCAAGCAGAGAGCCCAATGTGGGGCCTGATCCCAGGAGGCTGGGATCATGACCTGAGCCAAAGGCAGACAGATGCTTAACCCACTGAGCCACCCAGGCGCCCCAAACAAGCAATTCTTGATCTCAAGGCCCCAGACTGGGCTTGGAGCCTATTTTAAAAAAAAAAAGAAGAAGAAGGAAGAAGGGAAGGTAGGAAGGAAGGGATGGAGGGAGGGAGGAAGGAAAGAAAGGAAGAAAGAAAGGGAACTTGAAAGCTGTGGTAGCATAGATTAATCCTATATATGTGTATGTATATAAATGTGTTTATATATGTACACATATACATCCTATATATACACACATATATTTTACATATATATAAATATACACACACACACACACACACACACACACATATATATATATATATATATATATTTTTTTTTTTTTTTTAAGTAAGAACCTCACAAGATGATTATTTTATTCAGGAACCATGTCTCTTGTATCACAGCTCGCACAGTGCTCAATAAATAAAAGCTGGATGCAGGAAAAGAAAATGAAAAATTGCATCTCAAGGTTGCAGGAATTGCAGGTGGTTATTTTTAATTTCATGATCATCAGTTTAGACTCATAGATGTTTTTAGCTAAACGTAATCTCAGATCAATGATTTCCCCCAAAGGAAGAGAGGGGGGACAACAGGCAGCCTCACTGAGAAGCTGGGTGAGCCTCTGCCACTAATAGTAATTTATCATAACTATATGGCTGTAGGACTGGGGAAAGGCTGGGGGTCCCTGTTGATAGATGACCCCTAGACCCACATGTTTTTACAGATGGTGATTTGGAGACCCAGAAAAGTTAATTTGCCCAGGGTTACATAGTAATTTATGAAATAAGTGTACACCTAGAAATTTAAGAGTAAAACAAATACTTGTTAGTTTTATTATCTGGCTGGTAATCATTAGAAAGGACAAAAGTACCCATAGGAAGAAAAGTTAAGAACTTGGGGCATTATAAAATTACTTTTTCTGAGAACTCCTACAGCAAATTTAACAAAATTACCTCTAAAGGTAAATTAGAATTTCCTGAACAACAATATTCAAAATAATCATAAAATCAAAAGTGCTAGAAACCCTGTTTTCTTAGACTGTTACTGTCAATGCAAATGCCTCATGCCTTCAGTTCTGGCCGAAGTAAGTATGATCTTTTATAGAGAATGCTAATACTACTGGCCAGGAGCCTTTTGCTTAGTCTTTTGTTCCTTTTGAATTATTCTAACTCATTGTTTTGTTTTGTTTTGTTAGGAAGATGAGATATATTTTGTTTAACAGGTTTTGACCCTTATTAATTTAAATATTTTTTCGTTGCTATTTCTTTCTTAATTCAAGTATGTGTACAATGTTATAATAGTTTCAGGTGTACAACATACTGTTCCCACAGTAGTATTAGACACAATAGGCAATCCTTACCATGATAAGTATAGTCCCCATCTGTCACCATACAAAATGATTACATTATTATTGACTATATTCCCTGTGTTGTAATTTTCATCCCTGTGACTTCTTTCTTTTTTTTTTTTTTTTTTTTAAGATTTTTATTTATTTGGGACGCCTGGGTGGCTCAGTTGGTTAAGCGGCTGCCTTCGGCTCAGGTCATGATCCCAGCGTCCTGGGATCGAGTCCCACATAGGGCTCCTTGCTCAGCAGGGAGCCTGCTTCTCCCTCTGCCTCTGCCTGCCTCTCTGTCTGCCTGTGGTCACTCTCTCTCACAAATAAATAAATAAAATCTTAAAAAAAAAAAGATTTTTATTTATTTGACAGACAGAGATCACAAGTAGGCAGAGAGGCAGGCAGAGGGGGAGGGAGAAGCAGGCTCCCTACTGAGCAGAGAGCCCCATGTGGGGCTCGATCCCAGGACCCTGAGATCATGAGCTGAGCTGAAGTCAGAGGCTTTAACCCACTGAGCCACCCAGGAGTCCCCTTATGACTTGTTTCTAATTGATTATTTAATGAGGCTCTCTTGGAGCTATTCTTACATTAATCACTCTTGTCATGGTTAATTTCATCCACCATTTTGGTAGATACTGATTTCTGAGGATGATAAATTTTTAAAAATTGCTTAGCCAGTTTTATTTCCATAAATTGAGGTCTTCTGACTCCTTTTTTTTTTTAGTGTTTTTTGGGGGTAGGCATTTTATTTTTTTTAGTAAAGTATAATTAATATACAATGTTTTATTAGTTTCAGGTGTACAACATTGATTCGAAAATCCTATATGTTACTCAGCACTCACCAAATAAATAGTCAGGATCTGTCACCCCACAATGTTATTACAACATTTTTTACTACATTCTCTGTGCTGTACTTTTCACTTCTGTGAGTTATTTATTTTATAACTGGCAGTTTGTATCTCTTAATCCCCTTTATCTATTTTCCTAACCCCCCCCCATTCTCTGACTCCTTTACATACAAAAGAATATACAAACCAGTATATCTTGCTTTATCCAATGTATGTGTTTCTGAAAAATTGTGCTTAAACCTTACTTTGCTATAAGTAATTTTAAACATGCCATTCTATAAAATAAGAGATCCAAGTTTTGAAAATATTTAAGATAAATAATTTGTCTGATTTTATTTCATTTATTAGAATGTCCTCAAGTGTTTTGTTCTTGAGAAAACATAGGTTGTATTCTTCATTATCTAATTGCAACTGAAGTATAGTTTCTTTTGCTTGTTTTAACTGTGGTATACATTCCAGATACCTTAGCATGATATGCTTTGGTTACAGAAATGTCATCTTCAGGAAGAAGACTTTTGAGAAAGTGATAGTAGAAATGTTTTCTTCTGGTATCTGGCAAAAATAAGTACTAGAATTAGAGGGATTAAAAAAATCAAAGATATAAAAAGGAGAACATTTATATGGAAAATATTAGAGGCTGAACAGTTTTCTATTATGGGAAATCAGAGAAAAGAATGATTATTTAAGCCATTAATGGTAGTTGTACAATATTAGAATTAAAATTTAGGAACCATGATATGGAAACTAGTTGTGATACTTTTATGCGTAATGAAAAGACAATTGTAATACAGGGTTGGGCTAATAGTATCTCTAACTTAATCTTTGAAAATTGGCATGTTGACTCAAATTAATTTCAAAAGAGCCTAGTGCCTTTCTTATATGATATTATCTTAGACTATCCCTAACTTTTTATATTCAGGTAAAATATCTCTGGAAGAATAGTCCAGCAGTATTTACTGATAGTTGTTACCCCTAATTTAGGGCCTAGGGACCTACAGTTGGAGGGACACTTAGTTTTCACAAATACCATTTTGTACATTTAATTGACATTTTCTTATTTGAGTATCATTGACACAATGTTACATTAGTTTTAGGTGTACAACACAGTGATTCAGACAAGTTTATGCATTATGCTATGCATTTAATTTTTTGCTACATGTATTACTTTAATAAAATCTAAACTTTAGATATAAAAGAAAGCTTTCTGTACATTCTGGAATAGCAAAATGCATATGTATACTTCCTACTAGGAAAGAGGCATATAATCTAAATATTTAGATCTAGTTCACTTTTGGGGGGAAGCAGTAGAGGGAGAGGGAAAGAGAGAATCTTAAGCAGGTTCCACACTGGGACTCAGTCTCTCAACTCTGGGATCATTACCTGAGTCAAAATCAAGGGTTGGACGTTTAACCGATTGAGCCACCCAGGTGGTCCCAAGATTTAGTTCACTCTTTAATTTTTTTTTTTTAAGATTTTATTTCTTTATTTGAGAGAGAATGAGTGAGAGAGAGCATGAGAGAGGAGAAGGTCAGAGAGAGAAGCAGACTCCCCAAGGAGCTGGGAGCCGATGCAGGACTCGATCCTGGAAGTCCGGGATCATGACCTGAGCCGAAGGCAGTCGTTCAACCAACTGAGCCACCCAGGCGTCCAGATTTAGTTCACTCTTATGAGAATGTTTCTACTACTGCTGTTAATATTGTCTCCACTTGGCATATTGTAATTGCATATATATTATTATATAAATTAAAACCAAGAAATGCAATTGGTAAATTTGCAGCTTTTGAAGACTTCCTACTTGAGGAACTAATCTGGGAAGTTTTGCATCAGAAACACATTTTTTTGTGAAGGTTTTTTAGCAGTTTAAGAGAAGTTCCATGTAACCTTTTTTTAAATTCAGTATAGCCCTCAACTTGTTAAGAGCTTTTTAAAATTTTGTACAGTCTTATTTGAGTACTTTACGTTATTAAGGTGGAATAAATTTTTTATCATTTTTATAAATTGAATGCTTGAAAATTCATATTCAGGTCAATATTATGTATTAATGCCATCTATAACTTCTGCCTACAATCTCAGACGGGACCTATGAAATATATCTACCCAAGAAGGAGTCCTTCCCTGAAGACTCTTATTTAGCTGTGGTCTTCTCCATAGGATTGAAATTGAACAGAAGTATCTAATGAAGAGGGATCTGAACGTAGCAGTTGAGAAAGGGAAAAGATGGGGAGAAGAGTCCAGACGTCATAAAGCAAAGAGAGGATGATGTCCAGGAAGCAATTATTTGCTCTGTTGCGTGACTCAAAGAACTCCAAGAAATTTGATTCCACACGACTGGACATATCTTTCAATTTAGGATAGAAATTAATGTTTTTCTAGGGGTGCCTAGGTGGCTCAAGTTTTAAGCTTCTGTCTTCGGCTCATGTCATGATCCCAGGGTCCTGGGATTGAGCCCCACATTGGGCCTGCTCAGTGGGGAGTCCGCTTCTCCCTTTCCTGCTTCCCCTGCTTGTGTTCCCTCTCTCGCTGTCAAATAAATAAGCAAAATCTTTTAAAAAATAAAAAAGACATCAATTATTGTCTAATTAAATAGATATTAGTAGATATATAAGACACAAGGAAACAATTGAGCATAGTGACCTGAGTGGTTACAATACCTTATGGAAGAGACCGTCTTCAGAAAGTTATTCTTCAGAATATGGCATGTTGCTTTCTAGAAAAGAATTGGAGTGACAGCACTGCTGTAATGAGTGATGGCATAGGGAGAGGGAAGGGAAAGCAAGAAAGGAGCCATTAACAGGGAAATGCGGTCATATGGAAAGAATGAGATAGATTCGGGAAACTTCTAGGAGGTAATGTCACCTGATTTTATTGACTGTATTTAGGGGATGGGAGAGAAGAGAAGTCATCTAGAATTTTGGGTTGGGCCATTTGCAGGCCGTGGCAATGCTGTATGAAATAGAAACTCCAGGAGGCAAAGCAGGTTTGTGGGGGAGAGACTTAAATGGTACAAGGAGATAACTGTAATTTTGACATCTTTGGGCTCTATTGGTCTTAGGCCTCCTCTGTCAAGTCACAGAAACAGTCGCTTCCTGTAAGTAGCTTGCTTGTTTTTTTTTTTTTTAAATCATTTTTTTTAAGATTTTTATTTTTTATTTTTTTATTTATTTGACAGACAGAGATCACAAGTAGACAGAGAGGCAGGCAGAGAGAGAGGAGGAAGCAGGCTCCCTGCTGAGCAGAGAGCCCGATGTGGGGCTCGATCCCAGGACCCTGGGATCGAGCCCAGGACCCTGGGATCATGACCGGAGCTGAAGGCAGAGGCTTTAACCCTCTGAGCCACCCAGGCGCCCCAGTAGCTTGCTTGTTTGTAAAGAATAGCCAGCTACAGAAATTGGAGGCTGGGAATGTGTTGAGAAGAGGAGAAAGAGTGGGGAAATGATTTAGATACACAGTGGTCTTAAAAATGTCTTTCCACATGCCAGGACTTAGCTTCCTATTATTTCTATCAGTAAGCCAGGAATTGAAATAGACGATAGCAGGGATAAATACAGACCCTTATGAGGAAAAAGTTAATGTGGCGGGAATTTGATTATTCCTTGCTTGTCTCCAAGGGAACCATGATTGACCGTGGCCCAACCCTGGGAATTTGGCCCTTGGAGTGTTTTTATGGTAATGACAATGACTTTGTTATATACACCTGGAGCAATTGCTTCGGTTTTGTTGTTGGGGTCCTGAGTGTCAGTTGCCATGGCTGATTGCACAGCAGAATATATATATGTATTAATAGACTTCCATAGAAGCCTTAGACCCCGAAACTCAGTTGGGTTTCCATGGGCAGAGGCATTCCACAGATTATAGTTTGCTGCTAGAGAGAGAAAGAAGTCTATACTTAACCTCTCTGGACTTCACCAATGGATCTTTTCGCCATCACTTCTGCTCTCTACCATTTGCTGTAATAAATTTTGATTATGTGTATAACATGCTCTTGAGTCTTGTGAGTCCTTCTGGGAGCACCAAATATACAAAATGCTGAAGAAATTTAAAACCTAATTTGTCCATCCAAGTCTTGGTAGGATTTGCTGGAAAAAAAAAAAAATTAACAGATGTAAGTATGTATGTGTGTGTGTAGATTTAAACTAAATCGAGTCTTTGGCTCATGCCCAGGAGACATTTATAGTCTCTATAGGGATATAGGACAGAGATAGAGTGTTAGGAAGATGCTTACAGGCATAAGTATAAATAAAAGCGAATTAGAAATAAATATAGAAGCAAGGCAAATTAAAAGACTAAAATTGGTTAGAGTCAGTCAAGATTTAAATATGGGGCATATTTCAGAATAAATACACAACCAGCTTGTCAAACTGTAGCTTTTGTCTTTTAGCCCATGTATACTTCAACAGTATATTAAAAATGTAAAAGAAAAAACATTTTTTTCTCGGTTTTATCTGTTAGGTACTGAGTCCAACTCAAGTTTGACTGAATTATTTGTGTGGAATCAAAATTTGTACAAAATTACGATATAAGTATTGTATGTAGTGATTGAGTTCTGCAATTATTTCAGCGGTGAGTTAGTATTCTTATGTAGAACCATTCCAAATACTCCACACCAATTCCCATTTTAGTCAAGAAGCAGTATCTGGTAGTTTCTTCAGCTATTTACTTAAAGTGCTTACATCCGAAGATTAAGAGTGAACTTTGAAAGCTCTGCTTCTGATAATGACCAGAGAGCTCCTATCAGATCACAGATATTTAAAAAAAAAAAACCAAAAAACAACAGAAAAAAAAACACTGGGGAGCAAGCAAGGAGGAAAATTCTTGAGGGAAGTCAACTCAACACTTGGAAGAATGAGATGGCACTTCAGGAGTTTCCTAGTTTTAAGTCTTTTAGCCTGCAGCATCCAGTCATGTAGGGTGACCTAAACTTAGATTGAAACTTGAAGGCATATTGGCTTGATGAACCAGAGAATGGAGTCCAGGGCAAACATAGTGTGGTATAAGGTCTAAAATTAACATCATATACTGCCTTGATGTCTGGTAAAATCAGGAGTGTCTTGACTGACCTAAGACCAATTCTCTTCCCCACACTGCTCTTGTGGATAGGGTACCCCTAGCCAAATAACCCTCCCTGTCTTAGGGACCACATGTATTTCCTCCTTATCCCTGCAAGCTTATGGAATTATACAAACAAACAAATCACATCCTCCCATGGAAACCAGGGGCTACCTCATCCCCTTGATATTACAAAACCTGCCTCCTGCAGTGCCTGGTTATTTATTCCTAAGCATAACTGCCACGTGGCCCTACATGGGGTTTGGTATCCTCCACTCAGACTGTCAGTATATGTGACGAGTAAACTGCCGTTGATCTTCTCTGTCCAGTGCTGGGTGCCATGTGTCAGGCCATTCCCATACATATAGGATGGGAATTCTTCCTTTCCCTTACCAGTGAGATGTAGAGGCAATTAAATAGTATTGGGAAGTGGGGGAGAGAGATCCCAGCAAGGAGAGAGCCAGAGAGAGGGAGGCTTAAAGTCTATAGAAACTTGCCGAATCTCTAGCTAACTCCTAGACTACACATGTGCAGGACAGTCCAAGCAGCCTAGATAAGGCTAAAAGAACTGCACTGAGTTAGAATTTGAGCTTAGCCAAGGTAAACTGCCTGCTGAAATAAAAAATTAGAGAAACATAACAGAACCAAGCATCTCTAAAGTACATCATTCACTAAGTCATCGTTCACTTGGATACAGGATAGTATCCAAGATTACTAGACATATGGAGAAATAAGAAAATGTGATCCAAAATTCAGCCCATGGATATCAGCTCCAAGATGAACCAGATGTTTAGAGACAGGGATTTTAAAGCAGCTGTTGGAACTATGCTTCAGGAACTTTAGAGGAAATACACTCAAAACGAAAGAAAATATAGGAAATCTCAGAAGAAGAAAGAAATTCAAGAAGAAGCAAAAGGTAATTCTGTAACTGAAAAAGTATATCTGAAATAAAACTTGCACTCAGTAGCCTTAAGATCAGAGTGGAAATTTTAAAATATTTGTGAATTTTAACATAAATCAAAAAAATCAGGAAAAAATACTGTAAAATAAATAATGAATAGTACCTCAGGGACCTTCAAGATGATACCAAAAGATCTAACATGTAGGGTTCCAGAAGGGACAGAGAGAGAGAATGGGCCAGAAAAGTTTTTTGAAGAAATGTGGCTGAAATTTCCCCCAATTTGATGAAAGACATAAATTACCAGATTCAAGAAGCCATAGGCTATAATGAAAATCACATCTAGGTACACCGGTCAAACTGCTAAAAAACAAAAGCAGAGAGAAAATTTTGAAAATAGCGGGAGAAAATATTAAAGGAGGGGAACAAAGATTTGAACTACTACCGACTTCCCATCAGAATCAAGAGGAATGGCATCTTTAAAGTGCTAAAAGAAAAAGTCAACCCAGAATTATATCAAAATATTCTTCAAGATGAACTGAAAACATCCTTCAAGAATGAAGGCAATTTAAGATGTTTTTATTTAAAAGAAAACTAAGAGAATTTCTCACCAGCAGGCCTGTACTATAAAGAATGTTAAATGAAGTTCTTTAGACAGGAAGGAAATCATACTAGATGGAAAACTGAACGTTCAGGAAGGAATAACGAAACACCAGAAAAATAAATAGAAAGGGATTTTTTGGGTCATAATTTCTTTAAAATATATAAGTTTAAAGCAAAAAGCATAATTGTATGGTGGGGTTTATAATATATGTAGATATAATACATAGGACAAGTAAAGGTGTGGGTGGGATGCAAGGTTCTTGTCTATTATGTGAAGAGCTACAATATTAACTTTAAAAATACTAAAAAGTTAAGGATGTGTATTGTAATTCCTAGGGTAACCATTAAAAAAAAAAAAACCCTCAGAGGTTTTGCTAAAATTAAAATAGAATTCTAAAAATTATTCGGTTAACACCAAAGAAATCAAGAAAGGAATAACATGGGAGGAAAAAAAAAACCAAACCAGGTGGAATAGACAAAACAAATAATAGAATCATTGACCTTCATATCATCCATATCAATAATTACATTACATGTAAATTGACTAGGGACACCAGGGGGCTCAGTCCATTAAGTTTCTGCCTTTAGTTCAGGTCATGATCCTGGGGTCCTGGGATCAAACCCCACGTTGGGCTCCCTATTCAGTGGGGAGTCTGCTTCTCCCTCTGCCCCCCCCACTCGTGCTCTCTCTCTCTTGTGCACTCTCTTCCTTTCAAATAAATAAAATCCTTTAAAAAAATAACTGTATTAAAAATGTATTTACGATCTAACTCAAAGTTAAGTACCTTTAAAATTGTTTTGTTTATCCTTCCAGTTTCTTTCATCTGTGTACCTTTTTTTACATAATTGAGCTGATAATGTTTATACTCATTTGCATTGTTTATAATGGCTAAGGAATATTTCATCATATAAAATACTATAATTACTTTATAATTTCTGTTCATTCAGGTTTTCAGCTTTTCAATCTCTTAAGATTGAGATGATCATCTATATGCTTAATTATTTTTATATATTTCAAATTATTTTCTTCATAGAGACCCCTTTAAGCAGAATTAGTGCATAAAAGCTCTTGCTACATATTGATAATAGGCAGATACTCTCTTTCCCTTCCCTTCTCCCTTCCTTCTGAATCATTCAGCAATATCCACAGTCTTAAGTGCTTTCCTTCTGTGCTTTGGGATCTTGGATTTTTATCAAACCCCTCTTTCAGTTACAAAGTCCTCCGTACAAGACTGCCAACTAACAGTCTAACAGTTGGCCATCTAGGTATTTTAATGGCATCCCACCTAGAGAAAGAGAGAGAAGCTCAAGAGTCACATTCTATCCGTCCTGCTTCCTAAACTCTTATCTCTTCCCAAGGATATTTATTTTAACAACAGAGATATGCATCAAAATTTAGAGGAACCAAATATTACTGTGGTTCTACTTTGTGCAAATTATTTTGCATATTTCATCTTATTTAATCCTTACAGCAATTATATTAGGTTGGCCTTATCATCTTAGTTTTATAGATGTAGAAATTGAGGTACAGCATTTAAAGATTTTTTTTTTAATTTATTTGACAGAAAGTACAAGCGGGAGGAGCAGCAGAGGAAGAGAGAGAAGGAGGGTCCCTGTCAAGCAGGGAGTCTGAAAGCAGGGAGCATGATGCAGGGATGCATTCCAGAACCCTGGGGATCATGACCTAAGTCCTAAGTCCTAAGTCCTAAGTCCAAGGCAGACGCTTAACCAACTGAGCCACCCAAGCACCCCGAGTACAATTTAAATAACTTGCCCAAACTCATTCATAAATAGGAGACTCAAGATTTCAATCCAGGCTAGTCCAACTTCAAAGTTCTTTTTACTATACCAGTATTCCTTCTTAGTTAAAGGAACACTGTGAGCAAATGCCTAGTGGATTCAGTTCTTAAATAATTGTGTAGGGGAGGAAAAAGTTTCCTCTACACTCTAAGGTTCATGTCTGGAGCATGAGAATTTGATTTAAAAAGATTCACAGGAGAAAATGCATACAAATTTTATCTGATGTTAATATTTCAATTTTTTTTTTTTTTATCTGCATGGTAGCCTTCATATAAAGTGAAGCTCCGCAGAAGTAACTAAGCTCAGGGGGTTTATATACTGACTTAATCAAGTTAATGAATTTGGTAGAAGTGACAAAGTAAAAGGGGTTTGGTGAATTGTGGGAAAGTAAATATATTGGGGAAATCACTGGAAGATAGGATTATTTAGTGTGGCTTTGTTTATGCAGACTCATCTCAGTGCTTTCTCCCTCTCCCATGATAAAAGGTTTTTCTCTTTCTGGTACAAGAGAAGGAGACACCTTCACAAAGGAAAATGTATGCCTTGATTTAGGCAGAATGTGGGAGAGTAAAGGGTTTTTCTCTTTTTTTTTTTTTTTTAAAGATTTTATTTATTTATTTGACAGAGATCACAAGTAGTCAGAGAGGCAGGCAGAGAGGGGGGGCGGGGAAGCAGGCTCCCTGCTGAGCAGAGAGCCCAATATGGGAGTCCATCCCAGGACCCTGAGATCATGACCTGAGCCAAAGGCAGAGGCTTTAACCCACTGAGCCATCCAGGCGCCCCTAAAAGGGTTTTCCTTGTGTCTGCTATTTCTTCATTGCCATCAGTTCAAAATAATCCTTATACCAAAGGGGCATATTTTGGGATGGCATATTTTGATCCTCTTCAATTTACCACTTTAACATGATTCTATAAATAACTGAAGTCCAGCCTCCCTTTATTCTTTATTTTCCTCTGCTATATTTCCTCTACTACTCTACTATATTTTTCCATGTTTAGGCCACTTATTCTTTTGGTTTTTCCTTTAGCCGCGGCTCCATCCCAGCAAAACTGACATTTTAATTAAAATGATTTTCTAAGAAGATTGCTGTTAATTAATAAAAAGCATTGCTGATTTAGGTATAGTTTTTAAATTAAGAAAATTGAGCCAAATTGCATTTGTTTCTGCCATAACATTAGGCACAGTCTGATACAAAAGAACTTATGAATATTACCAAACACATAATATGTTCTTATTCATGTAATAAATGGCTCAGGCCAATGTCATCCCGATTTACGAAGATCGTTGCTTTGGAAACCAAGAGAGTAATCATATTTCCAAAGCCCATGAAAATTAGTCATGCTCACAAGAGCGACAATAGAACCATATGTGTTCATGTATAAACCTGTGGGAAATGTGTATAATTCAAGTAGAGAATTAAAAGGGGGGGGGGAAGGAATGCTGGATTATGGTACATTAATTTGATCAGGACCTGAAAATTTTTCCTGAACAGAATACTAAAAGGCACAAATGTTAAATGGCATAGTCATGGAGCAAATGAGTCCTAAAGTTTAGAAATAGGGTTTTGAGGCCATCTTGGATGCCCTCCATCAGAATTATCTCCAGCAATTATTAGAAATGCAAGCTTCTAGATCTCAACCCAGTCCTATGAAATCAGAGATCCAGAGAAGTGGGGCAACCTGCTTTTTAAACAAGCCCCTCATGATTCTTTTACTCACTAAAGTGGAGAATCATACACTTAGTGTCTGGTTCCCTACCCAGATGCCAGTCACCTGAAAAAGTATACTCACCTTGTAGCCCAAGATTTTTTATTTTTTGTTTGTGGCTAAATGTTGGCAAATATTTTCCCTCAGGGTCTGCATTCTTGAAAAAAAATTAGACATTTAAAAATCCTTCTAAAAGATCCAATTTAAGGGACGCCTGGGTGGCTCAGTTGGTTAAGCAGCTGCCTTTGGCTCAGGTCATGATCCCAGCGTCCTGGGATCGAGTCCCGCATCGGGCTCCTTGCTCAGCAGGGAGCCTGCTTCTCCCTCTGCCTCTGCCTGCCACTCTGCCTGCCTGTGCTTGTTCGCTCTCTCTCCCTCTCTCTCTGACAAATAAATAAATTAAAAAAAAAAATATTTAAAAGATCCAATTTAAAATTTGTTTTAGTAAGGAGTGCTTTCCATCAAATTATATGACAAAGTTACAGACATGTATCTGATACCACCATAAACAAATTTAGCAAAAAAAAATCTCCTTGGGACGCCTGGGTAGCTCAGTCAGTTGGGCATCTCCCTTCAGCTCAGGTCATGATTCCAGGGTCCTGGGATGGGCCCCACGTCAGGCTCCCTGCTCAGTGGGGATCCTGCTTCTCCCTCTGCTTATCACTCCCCCTGCTTGTACTCTCTCTCTGTCAAATGAATAAATAAAATCTTAAAAAAAAAATCCACCTAATACAATGTTAAGATGTCAAAACCCTTTATTTATCTTTTAGGGGAACATTTAAAATATTTATAGACAAAATTATTTATTTCACAATATTGTAGGAAGTAGGGTAGTAGATGAAGTTATAGACAAAATGCTTGGCGATGAGTGGTAGTTGTTAAGCTGAGTGATAATTATATGGGAGTTCCTGTACTATTTCATTTACTTTTATGTATGTGTGATATATTCCATAATAAAAAATTGAAAGGAAAAAAAAGCTGCTTGCCCTAATGCTTTTTTTTTAAAGATTTATTTATTTATCTATTTATTTGGCAGAGATCACAAGTAGGCAGAGAGGAACGGAAGCAGGCTCCCTGCCGAGCAGAGAGCCCGATGTGGGGCTCGATCCCGGGACCCTGAGATCATGACCTGAGCCAAAGGCAGAGGCCTTAACCCACTGAGCCACCCAGGCACCCCTGCCCTAATGCTTTTGAATGGCTGTCTTATTATAAAATCTCTGGGGGCTTGTTGCTGATTATTCTCTTAGTTTTGCTAGTGGGAATTTTAGATATAAAATTAAGCATATACTAACCATACATTAATTATAATTGTAAAGTTCAGTTAAACTTAATTTAAGAGACTCAAGGAATGCTTCCTATTGCTAAGATTTTTTTTTAATTAAAAATTTCCTACAGTGTTCATTAATGGATGGATGGATAAAGAAAATGTGGTATGTACATACAAAGGAATATTATTTGGTCCTAAAAAGGAAGGAAAGTCTGACACATGCCACAGTATGAGTAAACCTTGAAGACATTATGCAGAGTGAAATAAGCCAGTTATAAAAGGATACATATTGTATGATTCCCCTTATACATGCTGCCTAGAGTAGTCAAGTTCACAGAGAGAGGAAGTAGCATGGGGACTGGTGGTAGAAGGGATGGGGAGAACAAAATACTCAGCTAAATGGTAGTGATAGTTGCTCAACAATGTGAATGTCCTTAATGCCACTGAATTATATGCTTCAAAATGGTAAATTTTATGTTATGTGTATTTTATTTACCACGATAAAAAAATTGAGTGCCTACTATGTGCCAGTCACTGATAAACAAGACAGTAAGGCGACTGGTCTCGTAAAGTTTCCATTCTAGTGAAGGAAAGACGCCGTGAGTAAGCAAAAGAGAAATAATGGAGATAATTACAAAGGAAACGAAGAGGGTGATTTTGTGATAGAGAACAACTGGGGTAAGGAATACTCACCCTAGGCAGTGATATTTGAGATAAGACCTAAAGGATGAGAATGAACCTTTAAAGGTATTTTAGGGAAAGAATGCAGCAAATATGAAGGTCCTGAAGAGGGGAAGATTTGATGTGTTTGAGGAAGAGGCCATGGTATTTGAAGAAGTAGAAAGAAGCCAGATCATGTACAGTCTGGAATCTTCTGAGTTTGTGCAAAGAAGAGATAATGATGGGTTAGATCGAGAGGTGGCAAACTTTATCTGTAAAGAACGAGATGATAAATAATGAGTCTTTGCAGGCCTAGAGGGAAAAATACATGCAAACAAATTCCTACAGTGGTATTGGTAGGAGAAAAATCTACAACGATGCCTATAATTTTAAGAAAGGAGTGGCCAAGGGGTGCCTAGGTGGCTTCGTCCATTGGGCTCCAACTCTGGATTTTGGTTCAGGTTATGATCTCAGGGTTGTGAGATGGAGCCCCACGTCCGGCTCATGCTGGGTGTGGAACGTTCTTGGGATTCTCTCTCTCCCTCTCTTCCCCTCCCCTCCCCTCCGCACCTCATGGTCAGGTGCTCTCTCCCTTAAAAAAAAAAAAAGGAAAAGAAAGGTGTGTCCAAAGTGACAATCTCTTTGTTCCCCTTAGAAATGATCATAGCCGTGATGCTTAGAGATCATGATCCCGGGGTCCTGGGATCAAGTTCCACATTGGGCTTCTTGCTCAACAGGTTCTGTAATGGGCTCCTTCCCCCTCTGCCTGCTGCTCCCCCAGCTTGTGCTCTCTCTAGCTCTGATAAATAAATAAGTAAAATCCTGAAAAAAAGAAAAGAAAAAGAAAGAAATGATCATAGCCTTACCTGAACTATCATCCATTCAGAGGAGTAGGACTAATAACAGAAAGATGGGCCTAAAGTGGGGAGAGAAAAATCACAATGTTTGTTTTGAAAAGGCCAACCTGGGTATTCAAGGGAGAGAATGGTAATGACCTAAACTATAAACAAAATTGGAAGTGGGCAACTTTGCTTTTGATACCTGTTAGCACCGTTCCATTCTTCAGTCAGTGTGAATTCCTTAGGTGTTTGGCACATAGGATGCTGGATATATATGAGTTGAATGAGATGTCTATCTGCCTTTTCCTTCTTTTTAGTAATTCCCTCAGAAATCAGTGCCCTAATGCTGCCCCCTGGTGGCTCAAGCATCTTGTCATTGGACATTTCTCCTAAACCTAAGTCTTCGCAGCCAATGCTCCTGGTGGGAAGGGTTGGTTTGTTTGGTGGTTTTCCTCTACCAACAAGATGTTAAGGATGTTCCAGGATAACAGTAGTGTAGGCAGAATAAGCAAATATTTCCTTCCTTTACATTTCTACTCGATTTTTTAAAAACCTCATCCAAGTTGGCCTACTTTTTTTTTTTTTTAAGATTTTATTTATTTGACAGGGACAGAGCACAAGTAAGCAGAGAGGCAGGCAGAGGGAGAGAAAGAAGCAGGCTCTCTGCTGAGCAGAGAACCTGAGACCTGAGCCTCATGACCTGAGCCGAAGGCAGCTGCTTAACCGACTGAGCCACCCAGGCATCCCTGGCCTACAACTCTTATTAAAAAAATCTCTACTATGTGAGAGGTTAATAAAGCATGTATGTGTTATATAATATGGCTATGTATAAGAGTCTTTCCCCCCATTTTAAAACTAAAAATTACTTTGTAGCCAAACATTCTTTTAAAATAGAGTTCAATTTAGCTTTCCTTTCTTAAGATAAATCATTTTCTTTTTCATAAATGTTTAACAGTCATAAGGGAAGCACAATAAAATAAATAACTGGCTTAAGTCAAAATTGGGATTTAATTTTTTAAAGGTAGTCTCAGTAGATTGACTTTAACTTAAGGTTATAAATCGATTTTAATTGATGTTAGCATGAAAATGTATTGACAATGTTGAGTAGTAAAGCTATTAAAACCAGAACTCAAAGCAATATTAATAAAAATAGACTCCAGAACACAATTTTAAAATACTTTATTTATTTATCTGTTTGTCAGAGAGAGAGAGAGAGAGCGAGCTAGAGTGAGCACAAGTGGGGGGAGTGGCAGACAGAGGAAGAAGCAGGCTGCCCACTGAGAAGGGGCCTGACACGGGACTCGATCTCAGGACCCTGGGATCATGACCTAAGCCAAAGGCAGACGTGTGTCAGACTGAGCCCCCCAGGCGTCCCTCCACTACATCATTTTATATAAGACATTGTAAAATCATTCCTTTATTGAATGAAATGATCATATATGACCAGCAGTCACAAAACGATTGTTTACACATGTTGGTTTTCTTAATCTCTTACAGGGCCCATTTGTGCATAAAAAAAATATTTTAGAAACTAAAGCTAAAGACTAAAATTTGCTTCTTTAAAAGAATCCTGTGCTTATGTTTGTACGAATACTTGATCCCGGAGTGAATTTGAAATAGGTTCCCATAGATCTCATTTTCAGTTGGAACAGGACCATTTCTGTCCTTGTTCTTGATGCTTGTTAAGCTACAAAATCTTGCTCGTATAAGAAAGAAGTTGAACATTGTTGCCCACGAGAGGCAGTGTACTTGCTTTCGCAGAAATCCAGAACCTCTCTAGGGAAAGGTCAGGAATCTCATCCCGAGGGTCCTCCTCAGGCGATATCTTACAAAGAAAGTTCTTCCCTGTCTCTCAAAGTCAAGTCCTCCCAAGCTGAGCAGAAGATTCAGAGAAAGGATCCCTCCCGTGTTCAGCAGCTTTGAAAGGCAGGGCAAGCGTGGTTCCTTTTGTCTGGCAGTGAATTCTTCCAGGAGGCTAAGGCCAAACAGCAGTGGAAACATTTCAAGGTGTTCCTTATCGATGTGATTTTTCCAAAACTTTGGTTTCTCTTTAAACCCAAGAATCTTTTTTTTTTTTTTAAAGATTTTATTTATTTATTTGACAGAGAGAGATCACAAGGAGGCAGAGAGGCAGGCAGAGAGAGAGAGAGGAGGAAGCAGGCTCCCCTGCTGAGCAGAGAGCCCGATGCGGGGCTCGATCCCAAGACCCTGAGATCATGACCTGAGCCAAAGGCAGAGGCTTTAACCCACTGAGCCACCCAGGCGCCCCTAAACCCAAGAATCTTGCTGTTAGAAGTCAACACATTTTCTCCAGGGCCTGGTGGATGCTGGTCCAACTTGTTCATGTGACGAAGCGTTTGCAGACATTCTTTACCTTCAAAGCACTCAGAAAACCTGCCTCACTCTTTTCTCCGATGTACTTCTGCAAGTCACCTTTGAGCTCAAAGACCAGGTCGGGAACTTTCCTTCTGCTAAGCCCCCGGATTTCTCTCCATACCAGCTTTATGGGACTTTGTCCGGGTTTTCAGTTTTGCGAAACTACTCAAGCGAACTGGGCTTTGTTAAAATGCAGTTTACCGTTTTTGTAAAATCGCTCAGAGCCTTGGGCATTTCGTCTCGGTGGGTTTGGTATTTCAAGTGCCTCCTGTGAAGACAGCAGTGCCTTTCAAAGAGCTGTGATTTGTAGTTAAGTACCATTCCTTTTTTTTTTGGACCCACTGCTGCGTTTTAAAGTTGTTTGACAACACACAAAGAGGCCAACTTGGATTGCCAAAACCCATTGGTAAGTGATGTTCGCTGCTATTTTCTTCTGTATTCTCCATTTTACTAGTGTGGTGAAATGACTCAGAAAGTTGTAATAAGCCTTATTTAGAATTGCCCTTTGGCGTAAACCTAGAATGTTCTTCAATTCCATAGGTCTTCCCCCCAAAATTGCTACATTGGACCATCGCACAAAAAACAAACAAATACAAAAAACAAATACATAATTAAAACAAAAAAAGAGAGAGAGAGAGAATCACAAGCAAAAAACAAATTAATAATTCACTTCTACCCTGCACAATCTCTGTTTTGCGGTTGGTTTTTTTTTTTTTTAGAGTTTATTTATTTATTTGACAGAGAGAGATCACAAGGAGGCAGAGAGGCAGGCGGGGGGGGGGGGGGCGGGGGAAGCCGACTCCCTGCTGAGCAGAGAGCCCGATGCGGGTTTCGATCCCAGGACCTGAGCCGAAGACAGAGGCTTTAACCCACTGAGCCACCCAGGCGCCCCCGGTTTTGCAGTTTACATTAGCAAAGCAGCAGGAGTGGGCGGCTGAGTCTCAGGTCATCAAAAAATTCCTTCTTTAGAAAGGACATTCCGAGGCGGTGTTCTGACCGGCAGGCCTATTGGCTGCTGTCAGTTGGCGGCGTACTGGGGAGACTGGGGAGCTGACTGATGTCAGCAGCCTACCGTCTTCCCATCACCCCGCCGCCCTGCTGCAGTAGTGCCTTCTGATTATCAGCGGACTCCTTTATCTGGTGTCAGAAATGGAGAATGGGCTCAACTACATAAGAACCGTCCTCCTGGGCCCTGCGGTAAAGGCGCTGAAACACCTCTAGTGAAATTAATAGGACAATCCCTCGTGAGAAGCGCTGATGTTGCCCAGCCTGCAAAGTTCAGACAGATGTGTTTCAGTCCCAGGCTCTTGAAGAACCCCTGGTGACCTCCTCTAGAACCTGGGGCTCCCTGGCTTTCCAGTTGAGAAACCACTCAATTGAGAAACCACTCAAAGACAATGCGGTTGGGCGGGACCTACTTTATTGATGGGGCCCAGGAAGGGCTCTCTGGGGAGATGCCTTATGAACTGAGACCAGCAGATGCTGAGCTCACAGGCTTTGCACTGATCAGCATACCCAATACCAACCAGTCCTGGAGACTCCAGTTTCTTTCAAAGTTTGATTTTATTCATTCCCTTTGTTGTTTGGTGATAATACTAGAAGACATCTGAAATGAATTCAAAACCATTTCAGGGGCGCCTGGGTGTCTCAGTGGTTAAGCCTCTGCCTTCCGGCCAGGTCATGATCTCAGGGTCCTGGGATCAAGCCCCACATCCAGCTCTCTGCTCAGCAGGGAGCCTGCTTCCCCCCCTCTCTCTCTGCCTGCTGCTTTCCCTACTTGTGATCTGTCTCTCTCTGTCAAGTAAATAAATAAAATCTTTAAAAAAAAAAAAGATACTCAAATTCATCTTAAAAAAAAAAAACCAAAAAACCGTTTCAGATACACACAAGGCTGTGTTCCTCTTTGTATATTGTTGGCCTTCTATCCAAAGACATAGAAAAGCTCTAGTGCTTGGGAAAGATGGAAACAGTTATGTACTTGGGTTTTTGGGTTTTTTTTGCAGGGGCTTTCTTATGTGTGGGGTGAGGGGGTGAGGAGGATTGGCGCTGCATCACAGAATTGTATTGGAGTAGAGCAGGGAAGTATAGCAGGGAAGCCAGAGGCTGTGATCAGCCTGAGTACAGATATGGGAATGACCAAGAATTGCTAATAGATGGAAATTCTTCCTGTATGCTGTAGAAGAAAAAAATTAGGACACAGTTCATATTTTGTTGTCTCTGGCAAAAACCATCCAAGAGTTACTGATGAAAGTGTTAGTTTTATAATAAAAAAAGAAAATCCTAAATACAGCCATTTCTGCAGTTCTATACCAGCAGTTAGGATATATGCATGGATAGATGGATGGGTGGCATTAACCACGTTGTTTCTAGTCAAGGCAAACAATGGCTAACATCATTCCACCTTGAATTAATGCATGGGATGCTTATCTGAATCCCTGTCTTAGAAAAAGATTACTCATTTTCCTGTCTTTTAGTTTGGGAGTCAATCACCAGACAAGGTTTAATAAATATCTTCCCTTTTGAGCAGGGCCATTCCTGGTCTCACTTGGATTCTTGTCTGATAATATCTCAACTCCTGCTTTCTTGGGTAGTTCGCTTTTTATCATCATTTTGATAGTACTTGCTATGTACAAAGCAATGTAAGCACCCTACACAGTACCCCATTGAATATTTTTTGCTTTTATTGATATATTTTTGCTTATCCCTTTTTTTCAAACTTTCTGCGTAATTTTGTTTTAGTCGTATCTCCTAAATGCCACATAGAGTTATATTTTGCTTTGTGATTCAGTATGAAAACTGTTTTCTTTAAAAGGGTAAATTTATTCATTTACATTTTTTATAAGATATATTTGATATTGGGTCTGTCCTATTTACTTTGTGCTTTCTCTTTTTCTATCTCTTTCAAGATGATGCATATGATCTATTTTCTATGTTTTGTGTGTATGCGCTTCTTTTAATAAGTAATAAGACTTGGGGTTTTTCCCCAGAGTTTACTCTTATAATTTTATATATGCTCCTAATCTCTTATTTCTTTAGACAGTGCTTATTACTTCCCTACTATTACATATACATTTGTATTAGTCAAGGTTCTCCAGAGAAGCAGAACACATAGGATATAGAGAAAGAGAACCAAAAGGAATATGTGTATGTATATATATATATACACACACACATATTATGTATCTTTATATATTGTATCTTTATGATTATATATCTTATATAAATATATATATATTTATCTATATCTATCTATCTATATATGATATAATATATATTATATCTTTATATATTATAAAGAAATTTATAATTGGCTCATGTGGCTTTGGAGGCTGAGAAGCCCCAGATCTGCAGTCAGCAAACCGGAAAGCCAGGAGAGCTACTGATACAGTTCCAGTCCCTCGTCTGAAGATCTGAGAACCAGGAGAGTAGGTGGTATATGCCCCAATCCAAGTCTGATTCTGAAGGCAGAAGACTGATGTCCTAGAGCTCCAAGAGAGTCAGGTAGAAACAGAAAATTCTCTCTTCCTCTATCTTTTTGTTCTATTCAGTCTTTCAGTAGATTGGATGAAGCCCACCCACAGTGGGAAGAACCACCTGTTTTCCCAGTCTAGCAATTCAGATATTATTCTCTCTCTCTCTCTCTCTTTTTAAATATATTTATTTGACAGAGGGAGATCACAAGTAGACAGAGAGGCAGGCAGAGAGAGAGGAAGAAGCAGGCTCCCCGATGAGCAGAGAGCCCGATGTGGGGCTCGATCCCAGAACCCTGAGACCATGACCTGAGCCGAAGGCAGAGGTTTAACCCACCGAGCCACCCAGGCACCCCCAGATATTATTCTCTTCCAGAAACCCTCACAGAGACAGCCAGGACAGTGTTTTTTGGTTTTTCATGAAGGGGCAGAGGGAGAGAAAGAGAGCGAGAGGATCTTCAGCAGGCTCCAGGCGCAGCGCAGAGCCCAGTTGGGGTCTCGATCTCACAACCCTAAGATCATGACCTGAGCTGAAACCCAAAGTTGGATGCTCAAGTGACCGAGCCACCCAGCCGCCCCATCTAGAACAATGTTTAACCAAGTGTCTGGGCACCCCATGGCCCAGGAAAGTTAATGCATAAAATTAACCATCGCACTACTTTATGTACTATTCCCAAATTTAGTTGATTGTTGAGTATGTATATCACTCCCAAATTTCATTGAATATCTTTCTTACTGTTTACCTTTGAGTACATTATTTGAGCACATTATTTGATTTGCCAACTTTGGTGACCTTTAATCCCATTAAAGATGTGGAAATTTGTATACTTATTACCACCTACCTTCTTACTCAGCTTCTGCCCCAACTTTTATTATTATATCATTCGATGTTATCAAAAAATAAGATATTTACTTTCTTTTCTATCACTTTAATCTTCAAGTTTTCTTTAATCTTTGTTTTACTGTTAAGTAGAGTCAATGATCACTGCCAACAACTATGCCCTAGCTTTCCCGGTTATCTCTTCCTGGTTAAATTTTTCCCTAGTATACTACTTATGAAAGTCTCCTAGGGACAATATTCCTTGAGTTCTTGAATGTTAAAAATTGTTTGTCTTTTTCTGTAATGTCCAAATGTTTTCTTTATTTTATTTTATTTTTAGAGAGGGAGAGGGAGTGAGAGAGGGATAGATGGGCAGAGGGAGAGGGAGAGAGAGAATCTTAAACAGACACCACGTCCAGAGCCAAGTCCAACATGGGGCTCGATCTCACAACCCTGAGATCATGACCTGAGCCAAAATCAAGAGTCAGATGCTTAACCAGCTTTGGCCACCCTGGTCCCACAAGGTCACATTTCCTTCTTAATGTTTTCTGGTACTGACTGCTGCTATGAAGTCATCTGAGGTCACTCTGAGTTTTTTCTTATAAATGACTTAATCTTTTTGGTTGGACACCCAGAGGATTCCTTTTTAAACATTTCAAGTCCCATAAGTTTACTAGGATATATCTAAATATTTAGTACTATGGAACAATTTTTCCTGAAGTGTGGTGTACTCTTTTGACATGTTGATTCCAGCTTTCTTTTATCCCAACAATATTTTCGTGAATTATTTTTTGTCCTGTTCAACTATTTGAAATTTCATTTTTGGATACCGCATTTATGGTGAATCTCCTTTCTCTGTTCTTCCCATCTACCATTCTCTCTCCAACCCTTTCTAACACTTTGTTTCCATTTCCTTCCAACCACTTTCATGCTCTCTAGTCTCTGTGCTCCTGGGCCAGCTGTGTCTTTTCTCCCTGTGCTGCTCTCAGTTTTGCTTTAAAAGGGTAAATTTATTCATTTACATTTTTTTGATAAGATATATTTGGTATTGGTTCTGTCCTATTTGTTTTGTGCTTTCTCTTTTTCTATCTCTTTCAAGATGATGCATATGATCTATTTTCTATGTTTTGAGTGTGTGTGTTTCTTTTAATAGCTGGCATGATTTGGGTTTTTCTCCAAGAGTTTACCCTTATAACTTTATAGTGTGCTCTTAATCTCTTACTTCTTTAGACAGTATTTATTAGTTCCTTCCTTTTACATATACATTTGTATTAGCCAAAGTTCTCCAGAGAAGCAGGACAAATAGGATATAGAGGGAGAGAACCAGTAGTAATATATATATTGGTATATTGTTTTCATTCTGATATGATGGTTATACTTTTTTCTTCTACTTGTTCCCTGAGTTCTGCCAGCTTATGTCTTATCTATTCTTGTTCCTCATTCTTTCTTCCCTGAGTTTTTGCATCTCTGCTTTGAGCTCTTGCTTCAAAGGACTAATTGCTTTTTAAAGTTGTTTCTTTTAGGGGGCACCTGGGTGGCTCAGTCAGTTGAGCAACTGCCTTCGGCTCAGGTCATGATCCTGGAGTCCCGGGATCGAGTCCCATATCGGGCTCCCTGCTCAGCAGGGAGTCTGCTTCTCCCACTGACCTCTCTCCTCTCATGCTCTCTCTCTCATTCTCTCTCTCTCCCTTTCAAATAAATAAATAAAATCTTTAAAGTTGTTTCTTTTAATTCATGAAGTAACACAATTCAAGTGTTCTATGGAAACATTTTTCTTTTGTGGTTATAGACTACCACTTTTTTTTTTCTGTTTCTCCTCTTCACCTTTTTTTTTTTTCTTGATGTATGCTTTTATAGATCCTGTATGGTTTCATTTTCTTCCTTTTTTATTTTTCCTTACTCATCTCTGAAACAGACAAATTACTCCTGGACCAGCTATTTGGAGGACATTATGTTGGGGAGGAACCAAAACCATGTTCCTGCCCGGCTGGGATTTTTCTTACAACCCATAGTTTTGTTTGTAGGTTTGGGTGGTTTTTTTACATAATGCCAAATCTCTTTTCTCCTGTTGCTACAGAGACAGACTGTTTCCTCCCTGAGAACTTATCCCATCAGCACATGTACCCTGTTCCCACGGTTGCAAACAAAGGATTTAACTTTTATGCTTCATCGTGCCTCCCTCACTTTGATAAATATAGTTTGCTGGCTTTACAACCCTGCAGTTGCATTTTCTCTCTATATCCTCCCATGCTTGTAGCTGATTGACCTCCACTGCTTTTTGCAGTTCCTCTACTACTTTATGATCTGGCATTTCTGTTCTCTCCTAATTTCTCCTCTCTCTCTCTCTCTCTCTCTCTCACACACACACACACACACGTTTTTATTTTTTGCTCATTTTCCCTTACACTTTTGGATTATTTCCTGGAAAATAAGAGCAACATGTCAACTCTACACCAGCAATTTCAAATTTTGGGAAATCGGTCAATATTATAACAAAACCTTATAAATGCGTGATGTACAACTCAAATCTGTTCCCAAGTTATACACATTAATTTAAGTGCCAATTTCATTTAAATTTTTACCTTGGAAAGCTTTATTCTTATTCCATCTGTCCTACTCTTGAGCCATACTGTTCTATAGCTCTTCTTTGTAAATTCTTTCCCAATTAACAAATTTACAATTGTGGGCTTTTCTTTTTCATTGCTTTACAGCATTTTCATTTTAAAATACAAAACAGTATTATTTATGGTGCTAGTTTTCTTAACTTCTTTGAAGAAGTGTCTTTGATTGACCTTTGTGGACTCATAATGTGATATACCAGCTGTATACCTCGGGGTTCCTCAGGCTGCTAGGTTTTAGGGACAAAACTCCCCTCTGAGAAAGGTTAAGTATTTTGGATGCCTAATGAGTATGCCTGATGTTAGGCTAAGTGCTAAGGAAACGAGTCACCCTGTGCTGAGTTGGGCTGTGCTACAGGTCATGTGCCTCATTAACATTCAAGAGTCACCTGCTAAGTATTCTCACCAGCTCCTGAAGACAGGCTATTGTGTCCAATACAAAGACTTTCTCATGGAAGGTGGAAAGCGCTAGACAGAGGGAGAAGCAGGCTCCCTGCTGAGCAAGGAGCCCAACATGGGACGTGCTCCCATGACCCCAGCTGAAGACTTAACCAAATGAGCCACCCAGCATCCCTCCATCCCCTCACTTTCAATCAACAGGTGTCTTTAGGTGAAACTGAGTCTCTTGTAGGTATCTGCTGCCTACATTCTTGGTGGTTGAACTTGTCCTTTGTTTCAATGAATGACCGTTCCATAATTTTCGTTTTGCCATTTTAGAGTTAATTTCTGTAGCTTGAAACAAAAGAACCCTAACTGATATAGGCATTCAAGAAATGGCAAGATGGGACAATTTTTGTGTTAAGCCAGTTGACAAATGACATAAGAGCCCTTAAGTGGGGACTTGTGAATCATCAAAACTGATGAGTTAATTTGAGGCCTCATCTGATAAGTGCATTTTGTATCCTAAATTCCAGGAAAAGTAAAAAATCAAATCAATCCACAAAATACAAATATTTTCTACCACTAAGTCACTGAAGTAATTCCAAAGAACATGCTTCTGGACCACAAGGTAATTCCAAAAGAGGTGGCCTAAAAACACTTTGAAGGTAGACTAATGAAATACAGATATTCTTTCCAAATAAAGATACTCTTTCTTGGAAGCCCACAAAATTTGTGCTTTGTAAATTTGCTGTTAAAAAAAATACCCACATAACTCGGATTTTAGAAGTATGCATATTATCTGGAGCAAAACATGTGCCGCCATGTTCCTCATGAACACGTCCCCTTCACCTCTTTAGGATACTTGCAACGTAATGTGAAATATTTGAAGTCAACCAATGTGATTTTTCAAATGCCTAGAATATATTTAACCATTATGACTACAAAGAATGTCCAATCAGGTGTTTTCAGAGTTCTCTTATGCCCTTAGGCTATTTGTTCAGCTCTAAGTTTAAGATGTACCTGGGATACCTGGCTGGAGTCAGTGGCGTTTGAGACTCTTGATCTCAGAGTTGTGAGTTCAAGGCTCACTTTGGGTGTAGAGATTACTTAAAAATAAAATCTTGAAAAAAAAAATTAGGATGAGAGGCACCTGGGTGGCTCAGTTGGTTAAGCATGTGACTCTTGAATTCAGCTTAGGTCATGAACCTAGGATCCCGAGATCGAGCCCCGTGTTGGGCTCCCTACTCAGCTGAGAGTCTGCTTGTCTCCCTCTCCCTACACCCCTTCTCTGCCCTTTCTCTCTCACGTGAGCTCCCCCTCTCTCTAAAATAAATAAGTAAATCTTTAAAAAAAAAATGTATCTTCCTCAGCAATGAGAAGCTGACGTTTGACATTTGTGAGATCAGTCAGGAAGTTAAGGCACGGAGTGCTGACCTTATAGCTCTTACCACACCCACCAGCCTCATTATGGCAAAGAGGCAATTCTACTGGCCCCCAAAGAAGTCTTGAAAAATGGTCAAGAGTTTGTTTGCCATTGTAGCTACTACTGAACTTCTATTATTTGACCCTGAAGAGAAAGTCCTTCTTATTTAAGGACACTTGAAGTAGAAAGAGGCTCCCTTATTAGACTTTGGGGATTACATGGCAGAGAAACTAGTTGTGATCAGACATCATTTAAAATAAGTATATCCGTCTTAACTACATCAGTTTATTGAGCCGCGCTGTGGGACTCATTTTTTAAGCTGAACCACTTTCCATTCTGCGTCTTGCGCAGCAGCAAGGCAGTCAACACTTGTCACTTATGAAGTTAAAAGCCCAACATTCCGAAGATAAATGGTGGTGGTGAATTCAAATCTCTATGTGGTAGGCAGAACAGTGGACCCCCAGGGCACCATGTCCTAATCCCTGGAACCTATGAATATGTTACATTACCTGAGAGAATGAAGTTTGCAAAAGGAATTAATGAAGTTGATCAGATGATCATCTGATGACGCTCTTAAAATAGGGAGATTATTGTGAACCAAATGTAATCACGGGGGTCCCTCTAAGTGGGAAAGGGAGGCAGGAGTGGAAGAGTAGACAGAGATGTTGGGGACAGAAAAAAGACTTGACAGCAGGAGCAGGGCCAGGGTGATACCATTTGAGGACTGACCCGTCATTTCTAACTTCCCTTCTACAGATTTGTATTGTTTAAGCCACCATAATTGTGGCAATTTTGTATAGCTGCAGTAGAAAATCAATATGTTGTTAATGTTATTTTAGTTTGTCTGTTGCAGGTCAAGACTCAGTGGGAAAGGTTTGTTTCGATAGATGATGGCATGGATTCCCTTACAATAAGGGATAGAATTTTAAATTCTAAAAAAAAAAGTCTACACAAAATCCACAGGTCCATTGGATGGGAACAGAGTTGATTGAGCTGATCTTCTGTTGTTTTCTATGTACCAGTCTTTCCCCTCCTGCTTTATAGTGACACTGAAATTTATGGGCTGTCCAACTTCTGAAGTACATACTATCTTCCATGGTTTTAGAAAGTAAAACTCTTAAAACCTTCGATTTGGGTGAGCTCACCTCAGCAAAGCTAACGACCAAGAGAGAATTAGGAGCAAGAAACAGATCAAAGGGAAACAGGGAGGGATTGAGGGGGGTTGCATCGAATGTGCGGAAGCAAACCTGATAATTAAGGGACAGTATCTGTCTGTAGGAGAGAACACAGAGCAGACTCTCACTGCTAGTCCATACCTGAGCTGACATAATTCTTCATCTGCCTAATTCCTGAATTGCCCCCAAGCTTTGTGAATAGAGAAAAAAAAATCCTTAGCATAACCCAAGTAGACTTGCTTCACCTGATATGATTTGGTTTTAGGCTACTGTCTTAAAATAATTCTTCCTAGAGAAGAATGTGTTGGGCAAAGTAACTCATGACCAAGTATGTATAAATAATGTCCCTGGCATGGTCAAGTACTTTAACATATGCTACTCCTAAGAACTGTTTGTTAGAATTTGTATGCTACTCATGCTTCCTAGAACCCTCATATTTACTTCAAATTACTTTTTTAAAGTGAGTTTTTTTTTTTATTAAAGATTTTTTAAAATTTATTTGAGAGAGATAGAGCATGAGCGGGGGTGGGGGTGGGCGCAGAGGGAGAGGGAGAAGCAGACTCCCCGCTGAGCAGGGAATCCTGAGATGGGACTCCATTACGGGACCCCTAGATCATGACCTGAGCCGAAGGCAGACACTTAAATGGTGGAACCACCCAGGTGCCCCCTGAAGTATGATTTTAAAAATAAGTTTATTCATATAACAATTTCAGGGATTCCAAAAAGGACCACCTTTTAACAAAACTCCAGGGGACATCATGCACTGCATTAAATGACATCCATTGTTTTCCACATGAATGATGACCCATGGTGTTGTACAACTCGGTGTCTCTGAGTTTAAGGTCCTGATGCCTTCAGTATTTCTTACTCAATCCCTCTTCGAATCTCTTGGACCCTGCTAAGGAGCGATGTATTCTCTGATTACAGTCAGGATAAACAAGGCAGGCTCACTAAATGAAAACTCTTACTCCCAACTCTACATGACTGCTAGTCGAAGTTCATGCTATAGGGCTAGAGATCAGGACCCACAGGTCTCAAATGCCTGTTTCCCTTCCTTACCCTTCTCCTCCTCAAAATCTAGCAAGGCTGGGAGTGCCTGGGTGGCTCAGTGGGTTAAAGCCTCTGCCTTTGGCTCAGGTCATGATCCCAGGGTCCTGGGATTGAGCCCCACATCTGGCTCTCTGCTCAGCAGCAAGCCTGCTTCCTCCTCTCTCTCTGCCTGCCTCTCTGCCTACTTGTGATCTCTGTCTGTCAAATAGATAAATAAAATCTTAAAAAAAAAAAAATCTACCAAGGCTGGAATGCATGGCTTTTTACTTCCTTGCTACCCCTGGAACAGACTGCCCTAAAGTCATATCATCCTCTCCTTCCCTCTAGGAGGAATTCTGCTCTAACAGCAGAATGACTGCTAGAGAATGTGAATTATGGGGGGAAAGGAGCAAATATTTTCAAAGTAGTATCTTTATCTTACCTATATCATATTTATCTTGATTGCACTGAATACTTTGAAATCAAAAACAAGGACAGAAGGTGCACCTACTTTACCCCATACTGGTTTCCCAACTGTGGGTTACTGAGCGTATCTGAGAACTCCCTCATTAAATATGGTCCACTATCAGTGCACATGGGTAAGATCAACTAGAAATGCTTCCCTGGAGATCTATTGGTTTCTATTTCCTGAGAACCATTTTTTTTCTTTAGTGTACAAAAACCCCTTAATAATATGCAAATGGTGAAGGGTAATGAGACAGGATTCATATTTGATTCAACCCCTGGTTACATCATTGGTTATATCATTGCCTCTGTGAATTGTCCTTTTGAGTTCTACAAATAGAATGTCTAGAAAATATTTTCCAATGATTATACTTGACCAGTTTCAAGTTTACTTCTTTAGAAGCTTCCTAGCTTAAATAGTCAAATAAATTTTCTCAAATTTTCCTCAAAATCTGTTACACTTACTATTTTCTGGAACATAGGAAACAGCATGTCTCATTGGTGTTCACATTCACTGCCCCAAATTTGAACCAAGTCATTGCTTGGTCTTCTGTGGGAACACTGGCTTGAGTCTCTGCCTCAGCATACACTAGTTCTGTGATTTGAGGGAAACAATTCAAAATGGTTCTCAGTTTTCTTCTTTGTAACACAGGGTCAGCAATACCAACCCACATCATGGGGCTCAGGGAGGCTTAAGTAAGACCTAGGTAGGGGCCCCTTGGCAGGCTCAGTCTGAGTAGAGCATGTGACTTTTGATCTTGGAGTTGTGAGTTCAAGCCCTACATTGGGCATGGAGCTTACTTAAAAAAAAAAAAAAAAAAAAGACATAGGCAAACCAACAACTTATTGTAGGCACCAAATAAATGTGGCTACTCACCTGGGAGTGCTTGCCGTGCTGATACAGTTTTATTTCGTGAGCTAGGTAATGTTATATGGGCATTCAGTTAATCATTATTGGACTTTCTGCACTTCCACAATTCCGTTTCACAATAAAAAAGAAAGGAAGGGTCGTTATTTTGAGTGTTATTTAAATGTTAATTTTATGTGATGTTCCCTTGAGCTTTACTGGGGTCCCTACTAATTACAGAGTCTATTTGGCAGATGACTTAAAAGGCAAGGAGTTCCATTTTGTAGTAAACTGGTGACTTTCTGATACCTGTTGCAGGAGGAAGCCATCTACACCGGGCCTCGCGATTCTTAACCCCCCTTCTGCTCAGGGTCCAGGGAGGTGCTGCAGGAGTGAGGAAGCTAGAAGGAATTCTCTGGGGGCCACCCTCCTTGAACCAAGGTAGTTTTGCTCCTGTTTGATACACACGGGCTCCCATTGTTCTTTTAGGGCGTACGGCGAAAAGGAAGTTTGGGAACCACAGAAGACAGACTCAGAGCTGGAGTCTTATCCTTTCAGTGTGTCCAAGCCCTGGTGAACTGATTTACATGACAACAGTCATAGGGCAAACCCTAGGTGATGCCTATCCATTTGGCCCGTCTTTACATTCCTTTTCAAGTTCTATACATTCCGCTTCTGCGGACTGGTTTTATAGTTCAGTGCATTTACTGTTTATGTTGAGACAGTTTGGTTGTTTCCTAATGACTGCTAAGATCGATTCAGATTCTACTTGTGAAAATGCCCAACTCACAAAAGGTGTATTTGATTGCTTCCTGTTGAAGTCCTGGTATATGAAATCTCTCGTTTTCTAACAAATGTCCTGTATGTCACCATTCCTTTTCAGTATTAACATTCTTCCCCTTTCCAAGTTAGTCAGTTTAGCTTGGGACTTTGTTGTCTACTATTTTTTTTTTCTTCTCTATAAACAGCAGAGGAACAGATGAAGAAATCTTTAAAAATTAACCTTCATTTGCAGGTGATAATCCTCCTTCAGGTTTTTTTTTTTTTTTTTTTTTTTAACAGAAAAGTAGAGAGAGATAAAGCTGGTAAAACAGAAAGCAAAGGAAAAACAAATGGTTTTAGCTGGGTAACAACCAAAGTGCATTCAAGAAAGCCAGGGAAATGTGAAATTTCTACCAATGTCTTTCTTGTGGCATAGTGGGAAAATTAATGGCTTGACAACCCCTGCACTTCTCTATTTGTTTAAATGGCAAAAAGCTACAAAGAGCATTTCTATTCATTAATTACATTAAATTTTTTTTAAAGTCATGGCTGAAATAAATGGCTACTGAGAGATTTGTCAGTGATGTGAGTCCATGTAGGACTTTAGCACAATTTTTGAGCAAAAAGCCTACAAATTCCCCTTACACTACAACAACAACACAATTGTAGGACTGACCTGGTTCCCAGTTGATGCTGGCTTTGGTTACCTTCTCACTGCCATTACTCAGGGATCTAAACAGCAAGGAGAAATGTGTACCAAAAAAAAAAAAAAAAGCTGCACTGGGTAGGCTAAATGATAGGTCTTTCATACATAAATTGAAGCAGGCTTTTTATATGTATTTCATGTATACACGTATGTGTGTGTGTGTGTGTGTGTGTATAATACATATCAAAAGCCTTGGAATTACACTTATCCTTATGACAATCACCCTAGTCAATGGAAGCAGTGGCAGGCCCCAAAAATTTGGGTTAAAAATTCATGACGACACCATTCTTCTACATCGAACTAACTTTACTATTAAAAAAAATCCCGATATTAGCACCATCAAGAAAAATCAGTTTTAGAGCATCATCTCAGCTCAATTTAAGGATGAAATTCAGTATTTCCCATCTTGATAATTTATTCACTCCGTGCAAGTGAGCAAGGGCATGAGCAGGGAGTAGGGTCAGAGGGAGAGGGAGAAGCAGGCTCCAGAAGCAGGCTCCTTGCTCAGGGAGCCCAATGCAGGGCACAATCTCAGGGCCCCGGGATTATGACCTGAGCCAAATGCAGACACTTAACTGACTGAGCCACCCAGGGACCCCTTTAGGGCTTTCTTTAAAAACAGATTTCAGGGGCACCTGGGTGGCTCAGTGGGTTAAGCCGCTGCCTTCGGCTCAGGTCATGATCTCAGGGTCCTGGGATCAAGCCCCGCATCAGGCTCTCTGCTCAGCAGGGAGCCTGCCTCCCTCTCTCTCTCTCTGCCTGCCTCTCTGTCTACTTGTGATCTCTGTCTGTCAAATAAATAAATAAAATCTTAAAAAAAAAAAAAGCATTAAAAAGAAATTTCAGGAGCACCTGGGTGGCTCAGTTGGTTAGGCGTCTGACTTCAGCTCAGGTCAAGATCTTTGGTCCTGGGATCCAGCCCCACATCTGAACTCCCTACTCCTCATTGGGCTCCCTCCTCCTCAGGGAGCCTGCTTCTCCCCTCACTGCTACCCTTGCTTATGCTCTAATAAAATCTTAAAAATAATAACAAATTTCAGCTGCACTCATAAGGGCTAATTCCCTAGTTGAAGATATTCAAGACACGCAACTACTAAGGAGAAGGACAAAGAAACAGAAGCGTTCCTGATGTGACTCATTCCAAGGAAATGAGGCTTTGGAAACATGTTTTGTCACTTAATAAAACTGGTAGAAAACTACAGTCTCGGGGATTTTCAGAAATTTTAGCATTTAGAGAAATGAGAAAGATAAACAGTAAGAGCTTGTGCTCTGAAATCAGATATGGGTGTGAATTCATTCTTTGACCATATAACCTTGTTTCAACTGAAAAACAGGCCACATGAGAATAGTTACTCATGAAGTTGTGAGGAAATGAGCATACATACACAAGCAATTAATGAACTATGGTATATTGCACTGTACTGGACAGTTTAAATGTATTATTTCCCTTAATCCTCACAGCTCTTCGAGAGGGCCATTAGTCCTATCTTATAGGTGAAGTCTAAAGGTTAAATTCCCAAGGGAGCCGAGATTATATCTCAAGAGTAACAGATTCCTACCCAAAGCTTGTTTTCTTCTGCACTGTACTATCCTGAACTATTTAAAATATGCATTTCTCTTTTATCACGGATTCTTTAAATTTTTATTGAGTATAAGCTGTATTATAAGCTGAGTATAAGGCTATAGCAACTAAACATTTGTAAATTAATGTTTTTACACTAAGCAACTTCCTCCAATTCTACCGTATCAAAGGTTTCTATAATTGGTTTTCACTGAACTTTATACTAACTTGACACAAGCCAATTTAGGAAATTACCAAACCACCTAATCAGATGCATTACAGAAATTTATTTATCCTTTGTAGTATCTGGCTTACTTTTCTGGGAATCATTGTCCCACAAACTACACATTCCAAGACTGAGGAAGGTAGAAGTGCTTTCATAACACTCATGTCATTGCTTCTCACAACATATGAAGACCCAGCCCATTTACAGAATATGGACTTTAGTATCTAACTTAAAATCCTCGAAACGGAATCATTGAAGATTATCTAGTAAAATGAAGGCTGATAATTTCAAGTATGTTAAGTATCCTTATTTATTTCTAGAATATAAAATAGAAATAACTTCTGTGTACTTGAAATTGTGCTACTTAACGTTCAATTTTCTGATTGTAATACAACTAGAATATAAAAGGTCATTTCTTGATTTTTTCCTCTATACACAACTGCCACCACTGCTCAATGTGCAGCAGCTAGACAGAAGAAAGGCCATGTCTTGGGCCAGAATTTGAAGAAAAGTGAAACAATATATAACAGAGTAATACGGTCAGAATCACCTAACAGACACGGGATTCCATTTCATTACTAACAAGTGTAATTCAACTGAACAAGCTCATTCAAGCTGCCACGGCTCTCCATTGTTCCTAGTCGTCTTCTAGATTTGTAAATTTAAAAAACCATCTAGCTCAACTAGTTAGAGATTTGTAAACTGTAACGTCTCTATCCCTAAAAAGTTGTGTATCAGCTAAGAACAATTACCTGATTGTAATTTTTAAGGACTAGTAGTGGGAAGCCCATTTGCAGGAACTGGTTCTGACTTAGAGGGGGGAAAAAAAACACGACTTCTTGAAAAGGTAAAATAGCTTAAAGCATTTAATATCTAAACAAATCAATCTGTTAATAGTAGTCACAAAATATGCTTAATATAGAAACCCACATTTATGTCTTTAAGAAAAAGTGTAAATTGTATTTTACCTCAAACATAAATTAACCCACTTAAAGAATCTGCAGCGGTCAAAATCATGGTGAATTTTAAACAACTTCAGAATAAAATAACCTTAAGTACTTTATACTGCTTTATATCTAAAAAATGCTTACAACTTCTCATAAAAATAGTCTGAGGCAACTATTTTTTCTTTTATTCTTTAACAGACATGTTCAACATTATGGGCAACATTCTTAAAACCTTAAGCTTCACAGACTTTCAGACATTCAAATACTATGGTCCCCTTTTCTTTGATGTGCAGGTTTATTCAGCTAGGGAAAAAAAAAAAGGAAAGCATGGTAGACAACTTAATACATTTTCACCAAATTGAAAGTAGTACAAAAGTTTTAAGATTCTACAGAACTACACATCGTACCTAACGGATCATTAAAAATAGAAGACAGTATTTTTTCAGCAAATAAAACAGCATACTGGTATGCTGTTAATGCATACTTTTTAGTATGTACTGTCATTCATAAATTATTTACAACTTCTACTGTGTGAAGAGAACTCGAATGTAAATTTTCTGCAAAACTGGAAAAAAGCAATACAAAATTTGTGAAAGCCTGTGTTTTATATTATACAAAAGTAAGCCAGTTTTTCTCATCCAATACCAGACATTATATGCAGTGGTATTCTGGACGTATTATAGTAACTCTTGGGGATGTTTTAGTGCTGGCGGTAAGTTTACAGGCCTTGATTCTTCATCAAGGAGTACCAGATCTTCTATCTCACTGCCTCTGTATTTCCTTTTACATATCTTTACCACTACCTTCTTCTTGAGAAATAACTTTAGTGCTTCTCTTGATGCAACAGCTTTTGCATTTTCTTTGCTTTTTCCACAGCCAGTGCCCAAATACACAGACTTGCATCTCAATTCACAAACAATACTTTCTTGAGAGCTTTTATTTTGAGGCAGATCTGCTAGTTCTTTTAGTGGAACAAAAAACACATCCAGTGTTGCCTTCAGAGCTTCGATAGCTGCGTTTAGGAGCTCTCCATGATTCACATTGGGACTAAAGCCACCAACAGCTACCAACTTCCATGCCACTGTCTTATACAGTCTGTTGAAAAAAGGTTGTTTCTGCTTCACATCTTCATTGGTTAATTTGCAACAAGAGAATTTAACAGAGCTCTCACTTGACTGTGACATACTTTTAGAAGGCAACTGTGAGGTGCTAGTCTGAGAACTACTCTTCGAAGCCAGCTGGGACACGCTGGCTAAGGAAGTGCTTTTGGAAACTAGAGATCCGCTGGTCTGGGGGCTGCTCTTGGACGCTAACAGTGACGCAGCTACCTGCGAAGTGCTTTTGGAAGTCAGCATCGAGGTACTCGTCGATGTGCTGCTCTTGGGAGCTAGTAAGGACGTGCCTGATGAGGAACTATTTTTAGAAAGAGATGCTGAAACACTCGCCTCTGAACTAGTTTTGGAAGTTAACCCACCTGAAGCTGTCTCTAAACTAGGTTTAGAAGACAACAGTGGCAACTCTCCTTCTGAGCTTCCGGAGGAGCCCAACAGCGGCACCTCAATCTCTGAGATGCTCTGAGAAGAGGAGACCGAAGAGCCTTCCAAAGCACTCTTTTTAGGTGATCCGCTTTGTTGTCTGGAATCAGCAGACTGGGTCACATGACTATTCACACTGGATTTCAACAACGAAGAAACAATGGATGCCGAACTGTGTTTCTCTGGAGCTTCTGATTCAGAAGCTTTTCCAGACCCTGCCACTGTTACCTGAGAGGAAATGCTGCTGCTACTTTGGCTGGAAAGAGACCGATCTCCATCACCAGCAGAGCTATTCGAGGTGCCAGAACGACTGGAGTTCCCACCACTCTCCGACTTCGCAGATGCCCCCGGACAAGCGGAGCTGTTCTCTGGCTGAGCCAACGCACGCTCTGTTTTGGCAGAAATTTTTGCGTGATCTTGCTCAACTGCAGAACTGTTCTTTCCTTCGATGATTCGTTTTTTCGCAGGCTCTTCTACCCCTTCTGAAAAGAAGGAAAACAGACAAATGACTAAGTTGAGCTCATACAGATCAGCAGAAAATTTACAAGACAGACACTCGTTAAAATAAAGGCACGAGGCAAAAATATTTCAGGACTAGTAGTTTCTTTCAAAAGTGTGGAATAACTTGAATAAGTTCTTAAAACAGGGTTGGATGACATCATTTAATTTCTAATATTAAAAAAAGTCAAACAGCACAGACAACATTTGACACTTGAAAATCTACAGCAGTCAAAGGAAACTATCAAAACCAGGGCCTAAAACACACAGACACATAATGTAGGTTTAACATTCCAACTTGATTATTAATATTGTAAAAATTCTAGCTTGTTAAAAAAATTAGTTAATAACAGTAATTCCTAATGATATCAAACTTATGTTCTAAACTCCTATGTATGTTCACATCTATGATCTGCTAACCATTGCTACTCGATATCCCTCTTTTCTTCACCTTGGCAACCAGTTCGTCTCTTGTTGTATGGATTGGAGCATCTGTCACTTTGATGCCTTCAGCCATACTAAGTATTTTATCCATAACTTTTTGTGGGTACCTGAAAAAGAAAAAGACACTTTTAAAAAAGTGCTTTTTTGGTTTTTGGTTTTTTTTTAAGCTACTACTTCGGGAATGCAAGAACAGGCCACAGGAACTGCATTTCCTGGTTGTAATCAAGAAAGTGCGCCGACCGCCAGGAACTTTCGGTTTCCTGGAACCCCAGAAACAAATGCTCCAGGGCCTGGGGGGCGGGGTCGCTCCTCCCCAATCCTTCGATTCAGCGTCCACCACGAGAGCGTGGTCAGCCCACAACCCCACCGGCCGCCCCCCACCCAACCCGGGGCCGGCTGTGGATCATGTCGGCTTCTGGCGGAGACGCCCTTCTCACCCTTAGAGGGCAGCCAGTCCCGCAGATTCCCGCGCTTCCCAACTTCCCCCTCCCCGCGGAGGCTCCGGGCCCCAGTCCGGGGGCGGCCACAAAACGCGGAGAGCGGGTCAGGGACGCCTGCTCACTCACCGGCACCCGAGGAAGACGTGGTTCGCCCAGGCCATGGAGAAGGAGATGAGCTGCTGCAGCTGCCGATTGCGGCTCCCGCTCTCGGCGTCCGCAGCTTCCTCCGCGTTGGCGGCCGCCGCGCCGCCCGTCGGGGCCAGGTCCCCGGCGTTGCGGAGAAGAAACTCGCGGCGGTGGCGCCAGTGTTTGTCAGTCTCGCCGTCGCAGCGCAGCGCCTCCACCCAGGCGGCCACCCGCGGGTTCTGGCTCAGGTACTCCGACACCTCCTGCGCCATGTTGGGCCTGCGGGTCGCGGAAGCCGCGAGCAGACGCTGCACCGGGAGAGAGGCGGGCTGCGCGGGGGCGAGCGGCCCTGTCACTGCGGCCTGCACCGGCGGCCCTCCAGAGAACGCCCCTCGGGAGGCCCAAACGCCAAACAACAGCGCCCGGAGCAGCCGAACCGCCCACTTCCGCCCGCCGCCGGCTCCTTCCCTTTTATAACCTCGCCGCCGCCGACCGCCCGCGCGTCCTTCCGGCGCGAGCCGGCTCTCCCAGGACGCTTTGCGGCGCCCGAGCGCCAGCGGCGCCGCGGCTGGGGCCGGCGGCCGAGGGGCGCCCGCGGGGGCGGAGGGGAGGGTGGGCGGCGAGCGCTCGCGCCTCCCGCGCCACCGGGGCGGGGCCCGCGTGGGTTCGCCCGGGTCGCCCCGGTCTCAGGCTCCAGCCCAGCGTTCCGGCTCGGCCTTGTGACGCCGCGCGCGCTCCCGCCGCCTCCCTCCCTCCCTCCGTCCGCGGGCCCGCCGCGGCGCTGGGCGTGGAGGCCGGGTGGGCCGGGGCGGCGGAGGGCAGCCGGGCCGGGGCGGGTCAACTCCTCGCGTGCCGCCGCGTCCTCGCGGACCCCGAGGCGCGAGTCGAAGGCGAGGTGTGCGCGCCTCCGCCGCGGTCGCTGGTTTTCAGCGGGGCCGCCATCAACAAAAGCGCGCCTCCATCTTTTGATCGTGTCCGAAAACAGCCCGCAGCGCTGCTTCGAATGTAGACGAGCGGCGGCGGCTTTCAGGAATGCTAAAGACTTGGGTCCCTGAGAGTGACAGACCGTAACCCCCAACTGGGCAGATAGCCAGGAGGCAGCGTGGAAAAGTGCCTGCGTATCTCTTTCCCCCCAAACCTTTCCCCCTTAGAGCTTTTTTTCCTTGCATTTTTTTCTACTTTATAATATCCACACTTAGAACATTGCCGCCGGGGGCGCCTGGGTGGCTCAGTGGGTTAAAGCCTCTGCCTTCAGCTCAGGTCATGATCTCAGGGTCTTGGGATTGAGCCCCGCATTGGGCTCTGCTCAGCAGGGAGCCTGCTTCCTCCTCTCTGCCTGCCTCTCTGCCTACTTGTGATCTCTCTGTCAAATAAATAAATTAAAAAAAAAAAAAAAAAAAGAACATTGCCGCCGGCTTGCTTTTCGTTAACGATTTCAATTTCAGGTATATGTGTTTTCAAGATCAATACATTTTAGTAAGTTAAAATAAGTGCTGTGCAATAATGATCAGTTACGAAGTAAAAATAAATTTTCCTTCCATTAAACGTTTATGGACTTTGATTCAAAAATGCTTGAATCAGAATAATCAAGTCCCAAAAGTCACATTGGATAAGATTTTTTTTTTTTAAACGTAATTTATGGACATACTGGAATAATCACCATTCAGCTATTACATGAAAATAATACCCGCTTTCCTGTTATACTAAGTGAAACTTCGTACAAACATAGGCACAAAGGAGTTTTGAAGCTTGGGGTTTTAGTCTAATTGTGTTCTTTCCTCCTCTTCATTGAAAATTTCTGAAACTTGAGATGAAAGGCTTCAGAAATCTGGGAATTTAAAAGACAAATATTACGGTTTTTGCTTTCATGAGTTGTTTGACATGGGGGAAGATGATGAGTAAAAATCTCTGATCACATACCTAGATCCTATGTATGCATTTTAAGCCAAGAATTTTCTCACTTATTTTCTTGTTCCCATGTAGGCTTCTACCTATGGGTTTTATTTTGAGAGGAGAATAATGCCTGAGTTCCAAAATAATGTTTAAAGTTACAATAAAAGCAATATGGCCTGAAAGCCAGAGTACTTTTCAAGAGCCAGGGGCTTGACAGGAAGAAAAGATACATGTATTTTTCATTCTTAAAAAGTTGATTTTACATATAGAGAGATTCAGGGCATAGACCATGGACCACAGAGTTAGAAGAATGGTATATTAAATGGTAAATTTAATGGTATATTAAAATTAATATGGTAAATTAATGGTAAATTTGGTAAGTTGGTAAAAATTTGGTAAAAATGGTAAAATTAAATGGTAAATTTAATGGTATATTTAAAAAAGGGAAAAAGAAAATGCCTTCTCACCCTGTGGAGACAAATTCCTTTTTGGGCTGTGGGAAAAATTCAGAGAAAAAAGGTAAGAGAATTTAGGAACATTAGTGAAGGAGAGGGGGAAGTGTTGGCTCTGCCTGGACCTTTGGGAGAAGACAGCACATTTAGTTCCCTGAGCCACCTTGGGTTGGCTTTTAGAAGAGTAGAAATGAGCACTGAAAGAGCCTTTCATTGCTCTGATAACTGACTATACCACCCCCCTCCTTCTCCCCAACACATACACACATGTCTCTCACAGGTCCCAGAGGAATTCAAAAAGTTACAGGGAGAGAGAGGAATGCTCAGGTGCCTCCCAGGCAGCGTGATCCAAATGAGCCTAGAGGATAGGATGACCTGGGCTGCAAAGGAGAAAACAGCCAGTTCTCAAGTCATGAGGCCCCTGAGATCCAGGCAGGGCGAATCAAGAGGGGAGAGCCCCTCAAACTCCCCACCAGTGACCAATGTCACTTGTATTGGGGGATCAGACAGTTCGCTCTCAGTAGATCCTACAGGGAAGACAGTACAGAGAGAAGAAGTACAGAGACAATGCTAGGATGATACACAAGCCACTTCCCCTACCACTGCCTGCCCCCCCAGAAATCTGATCAGAGGACAGAGAGAGAATCCTAATAAACAGAAATATCCACCACTACCCCCACCGAATTGTGTTTTAAACTGCAAGTGGCCGAATTCTCTTAATTTCATGAGATTGTTTCGTTACAAAGAAAAGCACATTCATTAAAATTCCAGCTACGTTGCGTCTCTGAAGAAATCTGGTAAAAACTCCCGTGGCGAGCTGGCCTTTGTGCAAGATGGCTCCCCCCCCATGGAGCAACCCGAAAGGCCGGCTCCGGCTCCTGAGGGTGACTGCAGAAACAGAGGACTGACGACGCATTTGGCACGAAGCATGCACGTGGAGTGCGGCAGTCTGGGTAAAGCAAATGCTCTAGTCAATGTCCCCGCTGAGGTTATGGTTTGACTTGAGAAACATGCCACAGTGACGGGGAAACTTTTACAGCAAACAAGCTACGGGGTCACAAGTTAGTCAAACCGCAGTGAAAAGATGAAGGGTCCTGCAAGTCAAAGACGCTTCAAGAAGACAGTGGTCCCCTGCATCGGTAGCTGGGGAGAAGTCGAGGAAGAGGAATACTGCTGTCAACGATTGTAGAGGTCGGAACCGTTCCGGTGAGCTCAGCAAAAGTAGTTTCGGTGGAGTGATGGAGACTGACTCAACACGGGAGCGAGTTCAGGAGAGGAAAAGGAGATGTTTGACTGTGAAGGAGAGAAGAGAGGGAAAGCCGGAAAGGGTCGAGGCGTTCTGACAGCTTTTGGTTAGATGGGAGTATCTTGAACAGGTTCATCTGTGACTGGGAAGAGCCAGTAGAGGGAGAGTTTGGGGATCCTGAAGGAAGAAAGGGTAACAATTTCTAAAGGAGTGGGAGGGGCAGGGGTCCTACACACAGGTAGAGAGATTAACCTCACGGGAGAAGGAGAAACACTTCCCCCATTTTTGAAGAAAACGTTTGTAAGTTTGGAGGTGGGAAGCTGAGATGGAGTCCACGTGATAGAGAATGCTGGAAATGGACGTTCGAGATTGGGAACAAGCTGCCTAGATGAACAGAGTTAAGTTCTGGCCAAGTTTTAAAAAATTATAATTACACACGCTTACAGAAATGAAACTTTTCAATGGAAATAAAAGGCATAAAATGAAGGTAAAAATCTCTCTCCCTCTCATCCCTGGTCCCCCTCTAAAAATAACAGCATTTATTTACAAATTTATGTCATCGTCTGTCTTTGTTTCTTTGGGCAGTTATTTTTGTAACTCTAAGTTATATGCTAATGTTTCTCTTTCTTTGTTTTTCAACTTTAAATAGTATTTATTCCACCTTGGAATGTGAAAGATGATAAATCCATATCACTTATACTATCCCTTTCTTCTCCCAATTGTTGTTACTTGCATTTTTATTATTCTTTTGTTGGCCAGCTGTCACACATTTAAATATACTCAATCTTTAATTTCTTAGTCTCTCAATTTTAGACAATCAGCTTTTGATCCCCATGTCATGTAAGAAAATTCTGGAAGATGGGGTGCCTTGGTGGCTTGGCCGATTAAGCATCTGCCCTAGGCTCATGCTCTCTCTCTCTCTTTATTTATTCATTTGAGAGAGAGCTAGAGACAGAGAGAGTACAAGCAGGGGAGGAGGCAGAGGGAGAGGGAGAAGCAGGCTCCCTGCTGAGCAGGGAGCCCGACATGGGGCTTGATCTCAGGACCCCAAGCACATGACCTAAGTCCTGAGTCAAAGGCAAATGCTTAACCATCTAAGCCACCCAGAGGCCCCAATAAATAAAATCTTAAAAAAAAAAAAAAAGAAAGGAAGAAAATTCTAGAATAGAGACCATAATGTGATATTTGGGCATTCAAAAAATCTGGCTTGGGATGCCTGGGTGGCTCAGTCCGCGTTGTATTGGATTTCTTGCTCAGTGGGGAGCCTGCTTCTCCCTCTGCCTGCCTCTCCCCCTGTTGGTGTGCTCTCTCGCTCTGACAAATAAATAAAAATCTTTAAAAAAAAAAAAAAAAGCCTGGCTTTCAGAGAAAATGTAATTGCTAGTGGTAACTTGGCAACAGGTGGAAAATTCCAAAGTGTTCCTGTTTACCGCAGAATTTGTGCCCTTCGTTTTTGCGTTAATCCTTAACATTAGTAAATGTCAATTTGTTAGCTGCTTTGAGAATTAAAAGACTGTGAAGTTACATCCTTCATGGGGGTTAGTTTCCAAAATCAACACGTAAATGAAAGATAGGATATGATTCCACTTTACCTTTTTCTGGGGCAAAGCAATTACCTCCATTTTAGAAAGACCCCTTGGGCATCTTCTGATGTAGAGAAGCAGAGAATGACGGACCTTCTCTACAGGCTCACAGATTCTAGTGTGATTAATTTACAGTGCAAGTGACGAAACAAATTATGGTTTAAAATGGCTTCTCTGGGGCGCCTGGGTGGCTCAGTGGGTTAAAGCCTCTGCTTTCAGCTCAGGTCATGATCTCAGGGTCCTGGGATCGAGTCCCGCATCGGGCTCTCTGCTCAGCGGAGAACCTGCTTCCTCCTCTCTCTCTGCCTGCCTCTCTGACTACTTGTGATCTCTGTCTGTCAAATAAATAAATAAAATCTTAAAAAAAAATAAAATAAAATGGCTTCTGCTTTAACACAAAGGGGATTTATTGGCTGTGTTTTTGACAGACTGGGGAGTAAACCATGGCATCCAATACTCGAATAATATAATCAGGAAGCCTCTTGGTCTTCATCAGTATACTTTGCTTTCTCTGTGGCAGCCTCAATCTCGGGCAAGCTCTCCCTGTATAGTGGCAAGATGGGTCCTAGCAGACCACAGAGTGTACATCCTCTCTAGCTCGGTAACCTGAGAAGGTCTCTCTCTCTCTCTCTCTCTTTTTTTTTTCCAAGATTTTATTTATTTATTATAGAGAGAGAGAGAGATCACAAGTAGGCAGAGCAGCAGGCAGAGAGAGAGGGGGAAGCAGGCTCCCTGCTGAGCAGAGAGCCCGATGTGGGGCTCGATCCCAGGACCCTGAGATCATGATCTGACCCGAAGGCAGAGGCTTAACCCACTGAGACACCCAGGCGCCCCAGAACATCTCTTTCTTGATAGTTCCTGCCAATGTCCTGAGGTTCTTTTGGGAATCCATTTATCCCTTAAATAAGCACTCTAGCCAAGGGTATGAAATTCTCCAATTGCATAAGTCTGAGTCATGTGTCTACCCTGAGAATAATAAAGCCCTTGAGTAGGGTCAGTATCATGCAAGGAAAAATAACAAACTAAATAAGTCAAAGAGTTAACACTCAAGGAAATGGAGGTAACAGCCATATGAGAAGGATCACCAAATACCAGAAAGTATTTTAAAGAAAGAATGGTAGTAAGCAGTTTCAAAGGACATAAGACAATCGTCCTCTGTGAGGTCTTTTTATCAGGATGACTTCTTTCCCCCACAGCTTAGCCAAAGGGTAATATCTTTTTACAGCAATTCTTATGTTTCTTTATATAGGATTATACAGAGTTTTCCTGAAAACAATGTCATCTTTAGTCTTCGTGTTTCTCTTAGTGCAAACCGGATGAGGTCTTGTTATATGTAATTTCCCATCTCTGTGAAACTCTTTACCTGTGCCTTATGCCAGAATGTAGGGGATTTAAATCTAGAACCAAAATACAGATAGAGATCAGAGAACGGTTCTTATTTGGAGAAGTACAGTTTGAATTCCCATAAAATAATAAACTTGACCTTGGCTCTTCAGAATCATGGAAAGTTAGAGCCCAAAGGGAACTGTAAGATTGTGTTTATTTTGTAGATGAAGAAACTGAGGGTCAGAGTGGTTAAGTGATTGCCCAAGATCAAACAATTGGTTAATGGAAGAGCAAGAATGGGAGACCAAGGAACATAGTATATTGACTTCTGGTCTAGGACTTTGATCACATTTTCATCACATTTTGCTACTTGGTGAAGTTTATTCAGCAATTTTGATGAACTCACAAGGTGTAGAGGCTGGAAAAGTGAGCTAAAACTTGTTAAATCAAGGTGCTAAGATTATGACAGCAATAAACCACTTAGTTATTGGGCAGTTTGGTAACTAGGAGCAGGAAGGATATGAACTTTGTGCTTCTTTGTACCCAGGGCTCCATTATGTGAATGTGTGATTGTCTTGAAACTACAAACAGCAGGGGCAGTAAAAAGGAACATTCCTGGAGAGATCGGGAAGCCAGCAGGTGACAGTAGATAGCTTAACTTAGCAATTAAGAGTATTGTCTTGGGGGGCCTGGCTGGCTCAGTCTGTAGAGCAGGCAACTCTTTTTTAAAAAAAATATTTTATTTATTTATTTGAGAGAGAGAAAGATAACATGAGTTGGGGGGAGCAGAGGGAGAGGGAGAAGCAGACACCCCGCTGAGCAAGGAGCCCCACACACCCAACACAGGGCTCAATCCCAGGACCCCGGGATCATGACCTGAGCTGGAGGCAGGCACCTAACCGAATGAGCCACCCAGGCGCCCCTTGGAAACAACTCTTGATCTCCTGGTTGTGAGCTCAAGCCCCACACTGGGTGTAGAGATTACTTAAAATGAGAGCTTAAAAAAAAAAAAGAATATTGATTTTGGAGTCAGACATTCCTAGGTTTGAATTCTGTCTCTATTACTTATCACGTGTGACTTTGGGCAAATTATTTAATTTCTCTTGGGGCGCCTGGCTCAGTCAGTAGAGCATGTGACACTTGATCTCAGGGTTGTGAGTTCCAGCCCATGTTGGGTATAGGGTTTACTTAGAAAAAAACCTAATTTCTCTAAATTTCTATTTCCTTAAACACAAAAAGGGGGTTCAAACACCTATGAATTGTAAAGAATATAAGTTTGGTCATGTATACAAAGAGTATAGTTCAGACCTGATACATTAGTTTATACTCAATAAAGGCAGTTTAGAAATATATTTTGGGTTTCATTTGGTCATATGCAGTAGTAATCATTGGTTTCTCTATTTAAAATAACATCTTTGCAAATGAGCCAAATTCAGGCAAGTACAAATCTCATTCCACAAACTCAAGGTGCACAAAGAAATGTTTTTTAAGATTTTTATTTGTTTATTTGAAAAAGAGAGAAAGAGAGAAAGCAAGAGAGATCAAAGAGGGAGAGGGAGAAACAGATTCCCACTGAGCAGGGAGCCCGATGTGGGGCTCGATTCCAGGACTCTGGGATCATGACCTGAGCAGAAGGCAGCCGCTTAACCGACTGAGCCACCCAGGTGCCCCAGATATTTAATATTTTTCTATGATTGAATTCATTTTGTATTTTAAGGTCCCATTGCACCAAGTAATGGAGACTTAATTTCAGTCCATTCAAGATTTTGAGTATTCATTCCAGGGAGCTTACACAGTGTGGAGGCACAGAAGCTGAAAGTGGGGGTGGGGTCAAGGCTAGGAGTTCCCCGGACACCCCCTAAAACATTCATCTTTTTTTTTTTAATCAGTTTTTTGTCCTTGTAGGTCTATGTAGGCCACTGCTTCATCCTTCTCGCTCCTGTGGTAGGGTTTATTTAAGTCAGAGGACTCTCCTTGCTGTACTCACGCCTGCCTCCGGCATGGAGAACAGCCCATGGCTTAGGGTACCACGTTCTCTGTGAGGCTGTTTTAGGTCCACTGGCCCAGACACAACGGGCAGACACTCTAGTCTACTCATCCATGCTTGCTGGGCAGAGGGGCGCTCTGGATGTCTTCCAGCGTCCGTGGGTTCTTGAGGCTTGAGTCAGCCAGCGTAAGGATCCCCAAGCCTACTGAGTTTTTCAGCATCGTCCCCCTGCAGCTCAGCCTAGGGAGCAGGGGGGCAGGACGTGGGGGTTTTCTCCAGAAACATGCCAGTAGTCATTCTCTTGGTTCGGACCCTCCCCTTCAAGTTCTCCTTTCCTTCGGAGAACTTCTCATCTGGAGAAGCACCTGGTTCTTCCTCTAATATTCTTCTACTCTTATTGCTCTTATGCTCTACTAGGACTTGTGGACCCATAGAAGTCAAGACTTTGCCTATTTGCCTTCAACATTCTTCTCCATCTTGCAAAAGGCAGCGGCCACAGAACACACCACAACTCAAGTACTAGCCAGAGGGTTATAAAAGTTAGAGCCGCTTCTGGAATTCCAGAGGAAAACGGGGACAGGGAGCATCTTTGGAAATATCTACTACCCGCCCCCCCAGACTGTCATACTAGAGACTAATTTTAATTTTTTTTTCTGTTCTTCCTGAATTTATTAATTTGAATTCTTCTGCAAGGAAAAATTTCCCTTTCTCTTGCTTATTTTTTTAATCATTTATTTATATTAGCATGGACTCGTGGCTAATTCATTTTTGGGTTATAATCTCATACTGTAGTTATTTATTTTGTTCTCACTTTGGCCACTGAGAGCTCTTTTAGATCGGCTTACATTCCTTTTAAAGATTTATGCATTTCAGAGAGAGAGAGAGAGAGAGCACGAGCGGGGAATAGGAGAAAGGAGCAGAGGGAGAGGGACAAGCGGACTCTGCACGCAGCACAGAGCCCAGTGACGTGGCCCAGTGATGTGGGGCTGAATGCCAGGACCCTGAGATCATGACCTGATGTAGAAATCAAGAATCAGACACGCAACCCACAGAGCCACCCAGGTGCCCCGACTTATATGCCCCTTGAAAATGCTCTGATTCTTGGGGTGCCTGGGTGGCTCAGTCGGTTGAGCCTCCCACTCTTGGTGTCAGCTCAGGTCATGACCTCAGGGTCCCGGGGTCCATCCCGCGTTGGCCCGTGCTCAGTGCTGAGTCTTCTGGAGGATTCTCTCTCTGCCCCTCCCCAGCTCCCTGCCACCCGCTCAGCCTCTCTCTCAAATAAATAAATAAATCCCTAAATCGACTAATTTTAATTTTTAAGAAGCAATTGCTTTCACACCAACAGACAAGCAAGCCTGTAGAAAATTTGTGAGCTAAGAAGGAACATCTGAGTTGATGGAAATCATTCCTTCTTTCCTTCATCGTAGCAAGTACCTATGATTTAATCCCTACCCGGCGTCACACCGATGACCAGTGTTATAAAATATTATGGGGGATAATAAAGCAGGGAGCAGAAAAAAGTCCAGCCCGTGATCTTAACAGAAAGAGCGCACTGAAAATCTCTGATGGGCAACCAAAGGCAACATTTCAAAATCGCATCTTCTTCTCTCCTTCCCCTTCTATGCAACTGTTGGTTGAATAAGGATGAGTTTTTAAAAACCTCAATTAATTTAAAGGAAGGAAACAAAGTAAGTGTTTTTCTTCTCACCAGGGAAGGCAATTTTGATGTTAAACACCTCATTGATGGTGGTAATACTATGCAGTTAATTTTAAAGATGGGAACAAAAGAAGTGTTTTCATTCTCACTAGGGAAGGCAGTTTTAAACACCTCATTGAGGGTAGGACTGCCAGGCTCATTTGGGACTTGATAATAGCTCCTCTTGACAAGACGATGCCGAAAACACAGGGTGAAACTTACCAGCCCTTAGAGGACTTTTCACCCCCACCTACTAGCAAAGGCACATTTTCTCTATTTCCTGGAAAGAGTGTTAGTCTGCGGGGCAATCCAATTATTTTTACAATGCCAGGGCCCATGGAAATGAATTCAGGAGCTTATGCCATTGATTTCAGTGGGGCTTGGTGTGGTGAAATTGATTCCACAGGGCTTTGGCAGAGTGGAGAGAGGGGGGAGTTTTTATTCGCATGTATGTATTTTTCCAAGCTGAAGCTTAAGAGGATCATTTTGCTCCTTTCATCGCTGCCCCACGGAATTAGAACTAATAAATAGGAAGGGGAAATAACACAAGTACATTACCTTCGTGGTCATGAATCTGCTCATTATTGTTGGGGGGGGGTGGGATCCGATTGCGCTTTTCGGTGAGCACGTAAGTGGACTCAGACGCTACAGTTGGGGGCTTCAGCTTACAAGAGGAACTTGAAGTGCTGGGACCACCCCACTGCCCAAAGTGGGCATTGCCATTGCTTCCGTGGATCTGGGTCCTTGGATTCTGGACCTTGGTTGTCTTGAAAGACAGAGATCAGAATGTTCTAGCTATTGGTGCGGAGAGAGGAGATGTAATATACCCATTTGAAAAAAACACTGGTGGGGCGGCTGGGTGGCTCAGTGGGTTAAAGCCTCTGCCTTCAGCTCAGGTCATGATCCCAGAGTCCTGGGATCGAGCCCCACATCGGGCTCTCTGCTCAGCAGGGAGCCTGCTTCCTCCTCTCTCTCTGCCTGCCTCTCTGCCTACTTGTGATCTGTCTGTCAAATAAAATCTTAAAAAAAAAAAAAGAAAAAAGAAAAAAACACTGGAGGGGTGGCTGGCTGGCTCAGTCAGTAGAGCATGTGATTCTTGATTTCAGGGCTTGTGAGTTCGAGCCCCATATTAGACGAAGAGCTTACTTAAAAAAGAAAAAAAGATAAAGATTTTTTTAAAAATAGAGAATTACTTCAATTTCAAATAATTTCAATTCTCTCATGACATCAGAGATTCACGGAATACTATTACTGGCAGGCAGTTTCCGTAGGGACGGATCATTGAGGCTGTTTCCTCGTTTTTAGGAAATTTAGGACCAATCAGGAAACTGAGGCTCAGAGAGGCCCTTGAGCAGGGCCTAACACTTGATTTCCAGGTCAGCATTCCTCCCACCAGGCCAGGTTTCAAGAAGAGAAGAGGTTAGCATCTAGCCACTTGGATTCCCTGAGTCAGACACAATGACACTGTTACTTGCTGGTGTAAGTTGATTTACAGTTAACCTTGTTGGGGGGTATTCATGGCGCCTGAAAAGACAAGGAGAAAATGGAGTACAAACCCACACACTCCACAATGCAGGGAGTCTTGGTAACCACAGAGCAGCGCATCCTTCCTAGGCGACAGTGGTCACCTAATGGGTAATTGGTTCCTTTCCCTGGGCCCCGCCTGAGGCAGAGAACCCCCACCGTCTTGAGATTCCAAGATGGAGCCCCCCATAAACGCAGTCGGGAGAGTGAAGCGTTGCCTGGGAACTCTGTGGTGTGTTCTCTTCCCCATGGGGGACTTTCACATTTAGAAACCGAATTTCATTCTTAACTGAGACATTCTCGACTTGTTTCTGTCAGTGAGAAGTGGGTTTTGAACATATTAAGGGAAATTTGTAGGAAGGAAACATGGTAGAGCTAGGAGATAATGTTGGCCGAGTGCCCTGGTATGGAACTCTCCGAAAACTGAAAGCTCTCGAGAAACAGGAAGTATATCATCCTATTTATTTTACGCCAGAATAATTCGTATGGTATTACACTAGCTTTTAGCACAGTGGGCCATTTTTCTCTCCGGAAGCTGGGATATCTCTCCCAATACAGCTGGGAACGAGCTTCAGTAACTTCCCACGTTCATGTAATTTTTTTTTCTGTGAACTCTGTCACGTTACTGTCTGTAAGAATCCGCTCTTGGATGTTTCAGTTTCCCTTTGGGTTAGCAGGAGACTTTCATCCCTCCTTTGTGTTTGTCTGCTCTCCAGAATCTGAGGGAGGCTGCTGATGGCTTCAGGCTCTAGTTCTTTATTAGCTCCAATCTGCTTAACACTGCACTTTGAAGATGTGTGAATTCCCGCCTGGCGGGAGCATCAGGACCCAAGCAGTGTAAAGGGGGAGGGCGGCAAAGCAGGAGTGCACACCAGTGGAAACCCCCCTCCGAAGCAGAGGCTCACACCAGCCCTCCGGGGCTTTCTCACCGTTCTACATTCAACTTGAGAAGACAGGCAGTGGGGAAGAGCTGCACATTCCTAGGGGATGGATTTCAGGTCTACTGGCCAGGTCCTGAGCCCCCCGAGGAAAGCCTCAAGCCTGTTCCTGGGGACTGAGAAAGCTAACCTTCCAGTCCAGACCCCTATCTGTCTTAGGATCTGAGAGTCCCTTTCTCACACCATAGCCCCGCCCTGCTGGTGCAGAAAGGTTTCCTAGACAGAGGCATCAAAACTATTTTGCTCCTCATGGAAACCCAGGGGCAACCTTCACTCCCAGCCTCAAAGCACAACAAGGGATAAGAAGGCTTTGACCACAGTTGCCTCTGGCTTCCTAGGAGAATTCTTCCTAGGACCTAGGCTACCAATACCCTTTTAGATATCCTTGAGACGATCATCCTAGGGCTGCTCTGACCATGTGCACAAGCCAAGGCTTTGATGGAAAGGGACTAATCTGTAGTACCTAACACAAGGAATAGAGAAAGCGTCTCCTAAATTTAAGATTATGGGCATAGTCAGTTTCGGTGAACCAGTGTAGGCTGGATTTCTGTCACTTGTCACCAAAGGATTACTGATTACCAATTTACTGATTATATATACTCTGTATACCCAGCATTTTAAAACTGGGTTTTAATCTAGAGTCAGGAAATTATGAAGAAGGTTCTGAGAAACTCTCTGGGGTATAATTTTGCAGACATATCTGTCAACACTTATGTGTGCAAGGATATATATACAAGGATGTCATGACAACATCTTTTTCCTTCCTTCCTTCTTTCCTTTCTTTCTATAGGTGAAAATTAGAGCTAGCATTTGCTATAGGTAGAGTCAGCAGTGGGAGTACCATTATATAATTTAATTAATGTATATGTTTGATAAGAATGAGATAGTTACTTATGTATTGATAGGGAAGGATGTCTATGAAAAAAATCAAGTTGCAAAACCAAATGCAAAGCATGATTCCATTTTTATAAAAACATTAAAAGTATTCTTCCCATAAGTAATACAATGGCTATGGACAGGCAGTTCGTGGAAGAGGAACGGAGAATGGCTGGCAGATGTGTGCAAAGAGGCGAAACCATGACGGCAGACATTAAATACAAATGAACACACCAGTGGATGGATTCTTCTGCCCATCAGGTCATTACTCTTTAGAAGTTCTTCCCATATTCATGGTAGTGAGTAGGGAAGTGGGTTTTCTCATACACCATTGGAGGGATTCAATTCAATGCCTTTCCAGAAAGTATTTGGCAGTACTTATTAAAAATATTTGAATGTGTGTACCCTCCCATAGAGCAATTTTACTTCCAGAAACGTATCTGATGGAAATAAAAGCTAGTTGTCTCCTAATATCCAACCACCCTGTCTTCTCAATTCGAGGCTGAGCCGGACACATGGCCCCAGGAATAATGGCTACATTTCCCGTCATCCTTGTCGCGACCAGTGGCCGTGCACTCCAGTTCTAGACGATAATGTATCTGCAGAAGCAGCAAGTTCTAGATGTCTCCTCAAAGGAAGCAGTAATACTCCTGAGGCTCTGCTTTTTTCTTCTGTCTGGAATGCTGATTGCTAGCTAGAGTTCTGGTAGCAAGCTTGGAGGCTGAGGTGTCCCGGGGAATGAGATCAGAGCCAGCAAGGTAGGAAGGAGACTGGGCCCCAGTTCCAGGGAGGACCACACCAGCCTCGACCTGACCACTGCCAGCCATCATGAACGTAAAAGAGAAACTTAAATATCTATCTTGGTTCAGTCACAGTATTTCAGGTTTTATTTTACTCTCCAAACTCAATCCTCACCAGTTCAAATGCGTGAAGATATATCTCCAAGGATAGTTACTGAGGCATTGTTCGGAATACTAAGAAATGATAATCTACTGATAATGGTTGAATATATTATAAGATCCACTTGTTTATTCATTTAGCAGATATTTTTAGCATCTATTCTATCTCTGACATGATTCTAGTCACTGGGCTCATAGCAGTGGACAGAAGAGACAAACTATCCCTTTCTGGAGTTTGTGTTCCAGTGAGGGAACACGCCAAGTATGGGATCCTATGAAGCTACAGAAAATGAAAAGCTATTGAATGTGTACCGCTGTTCCTAATACATCATGTGGTTTCAAAAGTTAGAGATATGTTGTGTTAATTATATTTTCTTTCTTTTTTAAGTCTTTTTAAAGACTTTATTTATTTGAGAGAGAGAGCACGGGGAAGAGCAGAGGGAGAACCAGACCCCCAGCTGAGCAGGAAGCCTGATGTGGGGCTCGATCCCAGAACCCTGGGATCATAACTTGAGCCAAAGGCAGACACTTAACCAACTGAGCCACCCAGGCGCCCTTGCTAACTGTATTTCCTAATTGTCTGTATTTGTGATTCTCTGGCCTCCGAAGCCTTGCTGCCTCTAGAACCTTCCATATGCAAACCAGGTAGTCCAGAGCCTCTGCTGCCCTCTGCCTCCTTAGTGGAGCTCACAGAATGAGCCACCAGCTCCCTGCCCTTAGGGCCCCAAGGGCAGGGACTGGAAACTAGGGCCAGTCCCTACATTCCTTATTTAAACTAGCCAATTCTAAACCCGCCTGGCCTGCTTACCCTGCCTGCCTACTGCTTCCAGTAAAAACCACAATAAAGGCTCTTTCCCATTGTCCTTCTGCCTCTGGCCCCCACGTGGCCCTGGGTGGTGTGGCGTCCTCCTCTGTTTGGGAACTGGGAGAAGCCAACTAGCTTTTCCATGGTGATTGTTCCCCGATCTGTTGGCTTCCCCATACCTGCATAATAACAAAACCTACGCTGAAAAATATATGTATAGTGTGATCTCATTTAATCTTTAAAAATCTATAAAGGCGGGGAACCTGGGTGGCTCAGCGGGTTAAAGCCTCTGCCTTCAGCTCAGGTCATGATCCCAGGGTCCTGGGATCGAGCCCTGCATTGGGCTCTCTGCTCAGCAGGGAGCCTGCTTCCTCCTCTCTCTCTGCCTGCCTCCCAGCCTTCTTGTGATCTCTGTCTGTCAAATAAACGAGTGAAATCTTAAAAAAAAATCTTTTAAAAAAAATCTAGAAGGCACATATGTTTGTATATGTTTTTAAAAAATAAATGAAAATCCATGGATGTTACACCAAAATCGTTAGCAGTGATCGTATCCAGGAAGTAAGGAGGTACGATGCGCTCCGGCTACCGGAGGATGGGAGGCAAAGAACTGTTTCTTTTACTTCAGGCCCTTCCAGGCACTTCGATTTTAATTGAATTTTACAAGGAGCATATGTTGCTCCTGTAAGAAAAAAATCCGTATGTCTATTTTTCATTTCACGAGTCTACCCTCTCCTCCCTTCCTCTTGTCACATCCGAACTCGACACATCTGGAACTTCTCAAAATCCCGTCAGGTGGCCCAGCTGTCACCTGGGCCGCAGCACCTCCGGGTGGCCGCTCTCCCCACGCTGCGTCATACCCTCCCCACCTTCTATAAAGCCATAGAAGCCTCTCGTCTGCGGAATGTTCCTCGCTATCCCTGTGACATTGTCCGATGAGTGCTTTTTTATTCCTCATGATAATTTTAATGGGATCAGCAGGAGGAAGGGAAGATAGAATCATGAAAGTTTGGAGATCTCGCCTGGCAGGACGTCTCTGATTCAGTGCTGAGCCCCTAGTCTCTTGTCACACGTCCGGGAGCGTAGTGAGATATGGGATGGCAGCCGCCGTCCCGCAGGGTGGAGAGGAACAGGGCCTGCCCTTGACGGACACCCTCACAGTGAGGCGGGTCGGTGCCTCCTCATTTGTCGGGGCCACCAGGAAAGTCAGTCCCGCAGACTGAGTGTCAAGAGAGTATTTGGAGCTGTCCGCCTGACAAATGGCACGTATTGACTCAGTCCATTTGGGCTGCAGTAACACAAAGACCACCAACCCCGGGGCTTAAGCAGCCGACATTGATCTCTCCCGGTTCTGAAGCTGGAAGTCCGGGAGCAGCGCACTGCCAGATTCGGTGTCTGCTGAGGACCGTCTTCCTGGCTCATGGATGCTGTCTTCTGGCTGGGACTCACATGGGAGAAGGGGTGAGGGGTCTCTCTGGGATCTTTTTTCTTTTGTAAGATTTTAAAAAATATTTTATTTATGTATTTGTCAGAGAGCGTGGGAGAGCTCAAGCAGAGGGAGCAGCAGGCAGAGGGAAAAGTTCTGGTGTGGTGTGAGCAAGGAGCACATGCCGAAGGCAATCCCAGGACCCTGGGATCATGACCCGAGCCGAAGGCAGACGCTTAACCGACTGAGCCACCCAGGCGCCCCTCTGGGGTCTCTTTTATAAGGGTGATAATCCCATTCTGCAGGGCTGCCCACTCATGGCCTCATCACCCCGCAAAACCCCAACTCCAAATACCATCCCATTAACTATTAGGTTTCAGTGTAGGAATTTTGGGGTGACACATTCATTCCATAGCTCATAGGAGGTGAGCAGTCATAGGGAAAGAGAGGGGCTTCCGGTACAACTAATATCCCCTCAGATCGTGAGGCCGAGCAGTGGGACGTCAGGGCCGGATGGCTTCAAGAGGTCCAGTCTGCGATCAGGCAGCTTGTGTGAGGGAAGCCTGCCCAAGTTCAAGGACAAACCACCACTCGCAGGCAGACATTATCTACTCACTCGTGTTTAGGGAGCACCTTCCCTAGGCCCCAGCTCAAGGCAGAAGCAGGCCAGGCCTCCTTGTGGTGAAGAGCTACATCGAGGGCTCTCTGTGGTGAGTGACCGAGTGTGGCTCAGAGCCCAGGCACGGTTCCGTGAAATGACCACAATGCCTCTCACCAGGTGTGTGACCTTCGGCCAGTTCCTTAACCTCTCTGAATCGCATCATTCCTGCCTCTACAGTAAAAACCATAAAGCCCAGCTCATGGGGTTGTTGAGTATTAATGACATGAAGGATAAAATACTCACGATGGGGAAGCTTGCTTGGGTCTGGGGAAGTGGGCTGACTTTCCTGCTGACCGAGTAGCTGGCTTCACATCCTGGCTCTGAGATCTTGGGAGATTTGAATGACTCCAACTGCCTCGGGTTTGATCGAGTTCAAGTCTGCAGATTTGATTTAGAATATTGCAATGTTCAGATATGGGGAAAACCGAATCTAAAGTTCTTTGAAACCGATCATTGCAACCTGCTCAAACTCTCTGTGGCTCCCAAGTCCCTTCTGCCTTGGCGCGTTTCTGCACGGTGCTGAAGGAAATGCTGAGAGGGTCTTCTGCAGGGGAATCGTGGGTAAGTCACTGCGCTGTGTGTATCGGGCCCCTCTGATCTCGGGACTTCAAAGAACGTTAGACACATACCCCTGCCGACCGCAGACAGGAGTTTTCTCTGTCTTCCACGTGGGACGCCGGAGGCTCAGTCAACAGACAGTGACGGAACCAAGAATATAATCTAGTTATCTAGGTCAAGTGCTTCAGCGCTGAGGAGGGACGTCACAGATGCTTTCGTGCAGTGGTCTTCAAACTTGAGTATGTGTGAAAAGAAAATCACACAAGAACATGTCTCCTAATGCACATTCCTGGATGCTACTCCAAGAGATTCTGATTCAGAAAATCTGGATGTGGGCTCTGGATTCTGAATCTCGAAGTAGGCTTTCGGTGGCACGTTTCTCACACTTTGAAAGTAGCAGTCAAGGGGCGCCTGGCTGGGCTCAGAGGGTCAAGCCTCTGCCTTCAGCTCAGGTCATGATCCCGGGGTCCTGGGATCCAGCCCAGCATCAGGCTCTC